>NC_139918.1:13868760-14001260 GCF_963514095.1 Eutrigla gurnardus
TTTTATTGCAGGTTTCTGAAACCAAAAAGCACATGTTTAAGTGGTTATGACGACGTTGGGTGGAGGTGTTTGCTGCGTTGAAGAGCAGCTGATTGAAGGATCATTGATCAAAAAAGATGAAAGAGAGAGCGATGGATGGACAGAGGATGAGGGATGAGAGCAATGTACCATGTTTTTGAGGAAGTTGTTGCTAGTGTTTGTGACAGAACACAATAACAGACATCGAACACACAACATATACAACATTTCTGAACAAACACACTGGCACGTTTGACTCACTTTGTTGTTTTGGACGACAGCGTTGTCTTTTTGAGTCATTTAAACAGCGATAGTGGTCTTTCTTTTAGAACGTTTTTTGTTTACTTACACATTGTATTCAGCCAGATAATCTCCACCTCTTTGAAGATGGAGCACAAAAGCCAAAATTAAAAAGCTTATGTTACAAACAAACTACACTACAGTCAACACAACAAGGCTGTGAAGGCAGACTAGTCGGTGGGATGACGTTCAGTAGTCACATTTAGCTATAAATGCTACAAGCAACCGCCGTTTGTAGACACTAAAATACTTAATAATTCATTAGAGGAGTATTTACTGAACTATATTGTAGAACAAAACCTTAAAATTAAAATGAAGCTATTTCCAACTAGAACTCATCATGTTTTTTTCTCTCCCTAACATTCAAGGATGTTTTTGGTGTCAGAAATTATGTTAATGTGTGACCTTGATAGACATACGGCAGCATAGATGTCTCATGAGGCGTAGATTTACTCCACCCATCTGCACAGTTGACACGCGTACACGTCCGGTGGAAAGTGTGCCAGCTGAGCAGGCCTCGTAGCCGGCCGCATCCCTTCCACATCATTCATCATGTCGCCCTTTTAATGACACCACCTGTGTCAACAGCGAGGGGTCCACTCCAGTGTGTGTCTGTGGATTCATGTTTACAGGCATGCTCAGATAACACACAGCTCACATCTGGCCTGGCGACATAACAACACACACACACACACACACACACACACACACACACACCTCGTACCTCCAAGCGATACTTGACCCTCGTCCCCGCCTCGCGCCCTCTTTCACCCTCCAATATCAGTCACCGTCTCGTAACCTCGCTCATGTCACTTTACGACAGGAGAGGTGTGAAGTGCCAGCCGACCACGTTGACTGATGCGAGCCGACGCAGAGTTTTTTCACAAGCTGGTATCGACAGCGTGGATGTGAACGTGGAGAAGACAGCTTGTGTAAAAAAAAACCCTAATGATTGGCGCGTTCAGCCATCGCTCTGTTGTGACTGCTTGGTGGTCTAGAGGGGCGTGTAATGCTTACAAGGTTTTTCTTATGTGATGCGTCATCACGGCCAAAGAGCCTGAACAGTCTCAACATGCAAACATGCCTAAAACTATGTTCTCTAATGGCTCAGGTTTATGTGTGGAAGTGAATAGAAATAATAAAACATAAAGATCAATCTTTGGAAAAACCCAAAGCCAAGAGAGGAAGTGAAGCTGGCAGGAGACGTAACATTAACTTAACGAGGTGATCAAATTATATATCGAAATAAGCACTTCAAAAAGTATTCATAAATTCAAGAAGATTTTGTGGGAATTTCCTATGCATTGTTAATAATGTAACAATGTCACACTGTGAACTGCACGACGGTGAGATGAATATAGAAGGCAGATATGTAAACACAACACAGCTGAAGATTTTATCACTAGAAGGTGTTTGGAGCAAAATGCATGAATGAAAGTGTGAGCAGTAAAACATCACCGACCGGGCGCTGCGAGATAAAAAACTGTTTATTTAGGTCTCAGAATCTGGGTTACACGGAGAGGCGTGGTTACAAATGGTGGATCTGAAGTGCTGTGCATAGAAAAAAAACAATCTGAATCAAGCAGCAGCAAGAACAAGTCAGTGTGAGCATCATTAAAATGTGTTCGAGAAAAAATAGGTCTCAGATAATAATAATAGTAATAATACTGAAACCTTTGACACCATGAATTAGTACAAAACAGCACTGAATTTGTACTAATGGTTGAATAACGTATGTGTCTCTATTAAGCTAATAGGGCTGTATTTGTGTGTGTGTGTGTGTGTGTGTGTGTGTGTGTGTGTGTGTGTGTGTGTGTGTGTGTGTGTGTGTGTGTGTGTGTGTGTGTGTGTATAAACAGCCTCTCAGTGTCTGGGACTGTCAATAAATGCCTCCCCCCTCCAGTCACAACACAGACAGACGCCTCCGACGGCACCAGTGTGTCTGATTGGATGGAGACAACAGGAGTTTGTCAGTAAAAGATGTATTTGAAAAAAATCTTAACTAGCCATTTGATCTGTTACTGGGCCTTAAAGACTTGATTGGACTTGATTTACTTTTTTAAAACCCTCTGGAAGCCAGAGGATTTTGTCTAAAATCTTGCCAAAATTGCATCGTTATCATCGACAGAAACTGTGAAAACAGGAATTATGATCAGATTTCTAAATTTGAAAAATAATGTGTGACAAACATAATAATAATATTAATAATAATAATATAACAAATAATGAAACATGTATAATCAAAATCACTGTATTCATCATGTCTCATTGAAAAATAGCCACAAATAAACCGTTTCAGACCAACCAGGTCCTGTTAAAGACAAAAAAAACAATACAAAATACAAAATTAAAAAAAACTTTTACATTTACAGGAGAGGTTGTAAAAATGTAAATAGGTCAAAATGTATTGCATGTGGAGCCTAATTTTCTTTTAAATTGGTAACACTTGTGGGCAAAAATGTTGTTTCTATAAAACATCTTGAAGCTGCTTGGAGGTTCAGAGGGGGGGATTAGTCACTTTATCTGGATCCACTGACATTCTGTTACTTGTTTTATGATACTGTCATGTGTTTCTTCTCAAAACCGATGAAAAACATTGGTAGAAAGTAAAAATCCTGAAACATTTTCCCCAAACTTTCATCATTGTTTGGGAGAAAAATCTAGTTTTAAGACTCGTTGCCTTGGTCCAAGTAAATCTTTATTCCAGTGAAGTCGCAGCTGTAAAAGAGTTTCAGGCATCGGGTTTCCGACACCCAGAAAGGTCACAAACTGAAGGTATTTTGCTTTATATGTTTGCTGATGTCTTTGTTTTTGCAGCAGGAAAAACTAAAAAGGTTAAAAACATGAAATACAGACAACATTTAAAGGTGTCTTTTAAAAGATTCGGCAATCAAATTGATGATGCAGTGAGCAGCGATGAAGAGTCAGTTCAGTCATATCCAAGTGTGAACGCCGACCCCCGAGAGTTCACACCTCCGTCTGAGCGACAATTAGTCAGCTCTGTCCAAACAGTCTCGGCACTATTAAAACCTCATCGGCGTCTTCTCTCCTCGCAGGTCCAGAATGTTCCAGGAACTTTACGGCCCCCAGAGGTGTCATCAAGAGCCCGGGCTTCCCCGACAATTACCCCAACAACCTGGACTGCACCTTCATGATCTTCGCCCCCAAGATGTCCGAGATCGTGGTGGAGTTCGACAGCTTCGACGTAGAGCCCGACACCACGCCGCCGCCGGGCGCCCTCTGCCGATACGACTGGCTGGAGATCTGGGACGGCTTCCCTGCAGGTGAGGAGGGGGTCTGGCTCAGGGAGATGGAGGGAATGTTGCTGGAAGTCTGAGAGGGAATATTTCTAGTTGAATATTCAAAGCGTTCATGTTTTCACTGGTTTAACTTGCTGAAACATCAACATGCCAGATGGTTAATATGGAACAGAAATGTGGTATTTTTTCCGCTGATTTTTTATTTCTGAGGCATTTTAAGAATTCTCAAGTTCTATTTTTTTTTAAGCTTCTTTCTCAGAAACACTATACATGGAAAATGTCAGACAGAAAAAAAATAACATAGAATTGAAGGAGTAAAAAAAGGAGGCAGCTCCTCCACAGGTAGAAGGGAACAATGGTGATAAATATGCAGAGCTGTGAGGAAGCAGAGAGGAGAGGAGGATGAGAAGCATCAGGACGGCTTCCCCTGCAGATGTTGAGAGAAAGCAGACGGAGACATGTGGAGGTGAAGGGGAGGAGGAGGGAGGAGAACAAAGGATGGATGGCTTCCCTGCAGGTGGGACGAGCTGGGACCGAGCGATGGAGGCGAGCGAGGAAGCGGAGGCGAAAAATAGACAAAGACATGAAGAAGATGTGAGCTGATGTAGGAGAGCGCAGCGGGATGATTCCTTGTTTTCACTTGTTTTATTTTTGGGAGTCAACTTTGCATGTTGTGTGCAAATGTCAGCAACAAGAGAATATCTCATAATTTAAGACCCTTCAGAAAGCTTGTTTTTGTAGTCGTGTTCTGGAGCAGAAATACAAGATCGACTTTCAAACGTGATTTTCAAAATAAAATCAAAGCTCTGCAGGTAGTCGGCATGTCAGGTTTCTCTCGACGCTCTGTTGACTTAGGGAATTTTAAATGGTTTTTACGAAACTTGGCTTCACTTGACACATGAAAAAGTTAGTGTCAAATCTAATTCTGACATTTTTTTGTTCTTAAACTAGAAACCCAAAATAAAACACCAGAGACCAAAGTAGAGCCCTTACTGCTCCTTGGTTTCATGTTGCAGTTTATAGCCACGTCTCACCGTCAAATTCTTCCATTCAAATTAAGTTCAGACTTTTTTTCGAGTCACATGACATGATCAATACCACTCTCATGTCTGTATGGTAAATACGACGGTACAGTTGGCAACCTGTTAGCTTAGATTAGCAGGAAGCAGCTAGAAAACATCCACAGTCAGATATTACCTTTAAATCTCAGAGAACAGTCCTTTATCCTTATATTTAAGTGTCAAACTTTGCCTTTAACATGCTATAATGACATACTTAAAGCAGCAGTTGGTAACTTTAATATAAAAATAACATTTTTTGTTGTATTTGCTCAAGCTGTCACTATATCCTGACAGATGCACTTTCCTTTTTTGTAAATCCTCTGCCACCTTCAGAGCTCCTGATGACATTTGCAAGATTCCACTGAGACCGAAGGAAAACAAGAAATCACAGCCGAGGATTCTCGAACGCAGCCGTCAATCACAGCTGGTGAAGCTGTCAAATAGCGCTGATCAAATCCAGATTCTGCGACTGCATTGCTTATTTCTCACCTCGGATGTTTTGAAGTGAGAGCGTTTTCTCCGGTCAGTGGGCGGGGCTTGTTTTTGGCCCGACTGTGTCAAAACACGGCGGCCGGTCATGAACGTTCTCATTTTACAGCTGAGCAGTTCACTAAAATATGTTTCTGAAAACCTTCGAGGCGAGAAATAGGCAACGCAGCAACACATTCTTGCTTTAATCAGCGCTGTTTGACAGTTCTGCGCGGCCCTGATTGGTTGTTTTCCTTCGGGTGAGGTGGAATCTTGCAGATGTCATGAGGAGACTAAAAGGAGACGGAGGAACCTCATTTTTTTCACAGATCATTCGTCTCTAGTTCTGCTGTAAATGTAGTGACAGTTTGAGCAAATATGACAAAAGGTTGTTTTTATTAAAGTCACCGTCTGCAGCTATGAACTTAACGAGGATAATGTTCAAAAAGGGCTCAGCTGTTCAGTCCGGTCTCTCTCTTGAAACTCATCGCTCTGCGCACACACGGAGGCTGGATGTCGTGAAAGAGGCTCCTTCACAGCCTGCTCATTGTTCCCCCACCAACCACATTTGGAAAATCGTCTCTGTGCACATGAATGACGGCTGTGCATCCTGCTCTCCCCTCTGTTCACACTCCTCCCCTCGTTTGGACGCCGTTTCTCAGCTTCCATTGTTGTCTAATTAGGCGTACAGTGTACAGATAATAGTGAGCTCTACATACCTTGGACAGGCCTTAACGGGCTGCCAGGATGCCCACAATACTCGCCGCTGTGCCCAAAGCGTTGCCTGATCATTGCCAGGGAGGAGACTGGCATGGGAACACGAGGGACACAAAGACTGGCACAGGTATACAGACAGTGACATACACTTTAAAGCGGTGCCAGCATACATTACATGCCAGGGCTTTTCCTGTCAAATGGTCTGTGTGTGTGTGTGTGTGTGTGTGTGTGTGTGTGTGTGTGTGTGTGTGTGTGTGTGTGTGTGTGTGTGTGAGATGCTATAAAGCCTGTGTTTGCTGGGTGAACATGTGTGTCAGAGCAGATAACAAAGCATCTCTGCAGCAGGGTGAAGACCAGGATGTAGCTTTTCATCCCATCAAACGCATTCATAATGTTAACACGAACACCAAACATTCCCATCATGCACTGCTGTAGTTTTTTTTTTCTTTGAGGGCTCTGAGCTAGAGAAATCTGTGTGTGTGTGTGTGTGTGTGTGTGTGTGTGTGTGTGAGGGGGGGTGTTCACTCCCAGTGGGATTTAATGAGACAACAACTATAGCTCAATATTTATGGATTCATTCTTCAAAAAGAGATTCTAATTATTTTTATTTTATTTAGAAAATGTTGTAAAATAGGAAATAATGAGCTACATGAATATCCTAAATAGATATTTCTGTTTTTAACAAAATTAAATATGCACTTATGGTTTTTCTGAAGCTTTCAGGTGGTTGAAAGCTCCTCAAAAACACAGTAAGTGAACTTATCGTTTGTCAAAACTCTGTTCTCAAGGTTTACAAAGAACCTGGAACATGTAGCGAGTGTTTATAATCTCTACATGTAGAATTGTTTATGCTGGAATTGCGTCATCCTCTGCTTGTTTATTTCAGATATGACCATTTAGATGAATGTAAATTCAGCCATATTGCTTAAAAGATTTTTCCATTTTATAGCTGATTGCATCGACAGCAGCCAGCCTCAGAACAAAGCCATTTCCCACTTCCTTCGATAACGCTGGAATAATTCAAAATGTAATCCGTCACAGGCTGTCGACTACCTGCTTTAAACTGTAACTGATAAACATAATCCAGCAGATTACTCAAAGCTCCGCATTACAATGTGGTTTCCTTGTGTTATTGTTTTTTGGGTTTTTTTTTGCTTATTTTGCCTCAAATTGTAGGAAAAGTATCATTCTTGTGTGACGTTCTCCGCTGGAGTCGTCGAGAGGCTGCAGATACAGTATCTCTATGGAACAGGAGGCACCACAAGCCTGCCATTGTTTCTCACAGATAAGAACAGGATGAAATGGCCAGCAAACTGTGGGCAGGCGGCAGCGTGTTCAAGACATGAGACAGTCTGTCGCTGCGCGCTGCATGTAGGGAAATGATGCTGTCACGCTCGCCGTTAGTTTGAGTGTCTCGTGTTCAGTCGTTACATTTCAGTCACGGAGCTCAGCACCTCTTTGCCTGAGAGATAAATCCCCGGCAGTGTTCGTAAAAATGGTCAGCGATGAAGATAGTTTCGGAATCCTCCAAGACTCTCCTGTCTGTCTCGGTCTCCAGATTATCTGTCCGCCACACAAGTAGAACGATTTCACATGTGTGATGTGAATCAAAATACTCCAAACCATTACTATTGGCTGCATTTGTCTATATAAATATAATTTCCTTTTAATTTTCATGCATGGGCTGAAAAGAATCATTTTAAGGTTGTAAACAGTATCAAGTTTGAAAATGAATTGTGCAGCTGCTGGATTATCTTTGGAAGTTGTCATTTCCAATCAATTCTGCAATGATTTTTACTGAAAAGAACTTCTTAATCTGGTACTTATAGGGAAAATATACAGACGGACAATTCAGTTGGTGCACGAAAAATAATCAATTCCAAATTTACAGGTCAAACAAATGGATGGATGCTTTCTTCAAGAACACATATAATAAGTACCAAATAATATAGTCCTAATAATAATATAGGATGATGGACCCTTACAATACATAATTAATATATTTTTCAACCAGATGGGATGAAAAAAAATAATTCTGGAAACTTCTGCAGGACTGAACTATGTTGTCACCTTCGGGGGTCTTCAGAGATCACTGGGGTTTATCTTTATGAGGATTGGAGGCTTTGTTCTGTGACTGTGTAAACAGTAACAACTGGGAGCAAATGTTTGGAGGTCTCAGCCATGACTACTCAGTCAGGATGTTCTGATTTAATATTTATAGAATATGAAGTAGCTTTGTTGCCTAAATCTAAATAATTATTTCACAATCATGCGTTTCTACAAGCGTGTTACCAGGCTGATATGAAACGTATTGAATGTTGGAGCGAACAGGATGATAAAATGTTACACAGTCGCCTTCACTGTCTCAAGATTAAAGCGACAGGATTTTATAAATATAGTTGTTGGGATAATAAGTGTCTGTTGGAGAACAAGTGTGTCTGCTACCTGCCATCTCACCTTTATTCCCGTCTCCAAGGTGACACATCACTCAGAGAGGTGAGAGACTGAGAGCTGACAGGAGATCAGCTGCTCATTATGTTTATCTCAAGACTGAACAACACAGCGGATTAAACAAACTTAGTCTTTAAAATCCAACTGTTTGGACTGCGTGTTGAGTATAACATTTAAAAAAAGAAAAAGTGTCAAGCTTGTGTGTTTTTGCTTAAAGTCACAAATAATTTCCCAGGACAGTGAGGGCAGAAAGGGATGAAGTGAATAATGAAAGCACTCTGCAGTTGAAGAAGCTGACGTTCTCCTTTTTTCTTCTACTCCCCTCCTCATCCTCTGATCACTCCTCTTCCTCTTTCCTCTCCTCCCTCATTTTTCCTCCTTTCCACTCCTTTCCACTTGAATCCCCCCCAGTTGGTCCCCATATTGGCCGCTACTGTGGCCAGACGTCCCCGGGCCGTGTGATCTCCTACACCGGCATCCTGTCCATGAACATCAACACTGACAACGCCATCGCCAGAGAGGGATTCTCCGCCAACTACACCATCCGCGAGAGGAGCCTTCCCCCCGGACACGAAGATGAGGGTGAGCATCTGGAGCTGTGATTACAAAGTGTGGGGGGTGGACATGTGGAGGGTGGACATGTCATCTGGCATTAGGAAGAACCAGGGTTCATTTCCTGGACGTTTATGGGTCTCATTGTCTTTTACAGTATGAACAAAAATACACATGTCCTTTCAGCAAGACTCTGAACGTCTTTCAGAGCTGATCGGTTCGTGGTCTTTGACCTCTGACCTCCATGTTGGAAGAAAAGCACACAGAGAATTTCTCCTTTCACACTTTTACAGCAGGCAGCAAAGAAAAAATGTGACTTGTCACATAATCAGCTCTGTCCTCAGTTTTTGATAAAAGGGGAAGAAAAAGACACGATATCCCTCCTCATACACCCGTTAAGAAGTTCTTGCCACGAGGGCTGCAATTTATGATTCCATTATTCATACATTAATTCATTTTTAATGTATCTTTACATCTGTAAAATGGCAATAAATAATGGAAGAGTAAAACCATAACGTACAAGGTGACATCTGCAAATTGCTTTTCAAACAGCCATCCAAAAGCCACAGATGTTAAATGTACAATAATATAAAACAGATGAAACAAGCACTTCCTCAAAAATGACTCAAGTCGCCAAAATCAAGTCGTCCATTATCATAATTGTTGTCATTTTGAGGGCTATCAGCTGTGAGTCCATGTGACCTTTTATAGCACAGATTATTTTAATATCTTTATAGTCATGGAGGAATTAAGCGCTACGTTATTTTGCACAAAAAAAAGCTAAGATTTGAGAAAAGAGAGCCCTGAGGAGGTTCTGAACCTCAGATTGGACCGCAGCGCTGAACTTTTCAACACCGCTGCAGGCCAATCCAAGAAAAGCAAGAACGTACAGCCTGAGTAGGGGAAAGTATATCAGTCAATCTTGTGAATTGTATAATTTCCTGTAACTGCCTTCATGGTCCAGTTATGAGTAACCCCGCCCATCTGGTGCTCCTGATCCAGGATCTGAAATTATTCTAAGCAGGAAATGTAATCTTATCTCATAGCTGAAAGTTTGAATTTAAAATGTGATTCAGTCCTGATAACAAAAAAAAAAAAGTATCAGTTTGACCTACTTTAAACACTTATCTTCTGTTGAACAATGAATTAGGTCAATTTTACACATCACGGTATCATCATCAGATGAAGAGTTCCTCGTGCTTGGTTATAGACCGAGTTCTTCTTTACTTGTTGTGTCCACGTGTTCTTTTTAAATAAAGCTGTTAAATGTGGGAATGCCTGCACAAAGTTAGGTTCTGTTGGCTCGTATGGTTGTTGCACTCTGGTGACCTCGACCCCACTCACCCGTTTAGGAATGTGAGTGTGCAGAGAGGTGAGTTTACGTAAGGTCCCACGGTGGCGAACACGCCCACTGGGAGAAATAAACGCACCATTCCACATTTCACCGCTCATAATTGATATTTAATGACCGTTGACTGTGTATGTGTTTTGTGGGTCCTCTATTTGAGGATGTCCATGCCTCGGCTGCACACAGTGGTTAGTGAAGCGGTTTAATTAGTTATTTTTCCTAACGTTATGTTTTAAGTGCTTATGTACATTGCTCCAAGTATGTATAAGTTATATAAGTTACACTGAACTGGAAGTTGTTTCTGAATCACATGAAGACATTTCACCAGAGGGGTTAAAGTAACTAGAAAATGCATTTCCTGCGGAAATACGTGGAAATGCTTTAATGCTGAAGCAACACTGAAAAAAAAAGCTGAATATTTGAAGAAAATATTAAAAAAGCAGAATATTTGAAGAAAATATTAAAAAAGCTGAATATTTCAAGAGAATATTCAAAAAAGCTGAATATGTGCAAAAGTTTGAAAAAGCTGAATAGTTGAAGAGAATATTCAAAAAGCTGAATATGTGCAAAAGTTTAAAAAGCTGAATAGCTGAAGAGAATATTAAAAAAGCTGAATATGTGCAAAAGTTTGAAAAAGCTGAATAGTTGAAGAGAATTTTGAAAAAGCTGAATAGTTGAAGAGAATATTCAAAAAGCTGAACATGTGCAAAATTATGAAAAAAGCTAAATATTTGAAAATAATATTAAGAAAGCTTAATATCTGCAAATGTAATTTAATTATTTATTCAATTATGTGCACTGTTGCTTTCTTTGTGCTGCTGTAAGCAACACATTTCTCCTCTGGGGGTCAAAAAGGTTTGTCTTATCATCTATTCACATGGTAACATCACCTTTAGGACTACTTGGCATCACATTTTTTTAATCAACAATATAGTCTTGTTTCACTGGTTGCACAATAAATGATAAATGTACATATTATCCAGATGTCCCTGATTTAGTCAGACCCACTTCCTGCCACTCAACAGTAGCAACTGCAGCGGTAAAAGGGGGGGGTAAGTGTGGGCTGCACTTGATTACTGTACACGCTAGATGATCACTACATCACTCACTCTCTTGTGTGCTATTGCTTATGAGTATGAATTTATTTGAGGTAATGTGAAAATGTATTCATTTAAAATATATAGAAAATTCCCCCGCCGGGAAATTTTGAGAGGGAGGCAGTGGGCCGCCGCCCGGGGGTGTGTCTGTAAAAGTTTAAAGTTGAAACGGAGTTTCTAGGTGAAAGTATGACCGAGCAGAAGACGTTTGACTAAAAAAACTAAATTTCCCATTACAAAATGTAGTTTTTAGTACATTCCTGTCCACCAATCAGAGCACACCACTCGTGTCTCCATTTTAAAGTTTAAATGGAGTTTCTAGGTGAAAGTCTGCCCGAGTAGAAGACGTTTGACTAAAAAAACTACATTTCCCACTACTAAATGTAGTTCTTAGTACATTCCTGTCCACCAATCAGAGCACACCACTCGTGTCTCTATTTTAAAGTTTAAATGGAGTTTCTAGGTGAAAGTATGACGGAGCAGAAGACGTTTGACTAAAAAAACTACATATCCCACTACTAAATGTAGTTTTTAGTACATTCCTGTCCACCAATCAGAGCACACCTGCTGTCACTTCTAAAGATCAAAGCCACAGAGATCAAAGCCATCTACGCGCCTGTGTAACTGTCTAGAGCCTGTCTCTATTCCTCCATTTCGGAGGGTCCGAACAAAAGCTTCTCACGCTCACACCGAAAGTCGTATTGCAAAAATTTTCGCACTGTTAGCGCCACAAGACTCTGCTGAAGACACTGATCACTTTTATTTTTTCCTAGTGTCAGAAATGTGGACGCTAGGGCGAGTTAGAAATGTGTGATTTTCAGCATTTCTTTGAAAATCTGCTTCTCGATTTGCCTTAGATCGAATGAGAAGAAAAAGAGACTTGGCCGCACTTAGAGGTTGCTAGTTCAAATTCTGTAAATCTCACAGAGTTTTTGATCACATTGTGAGAGACAGGACAAGTTTCTCTACAAAATTGGAAAAGATCACGTGTGTAGAGTGAAAATTGTGGCCGGGAGGAGTTTGGAAAGGAAAAAAATCTGAAGTATGTCGAGGAGCCCTCACACTCTAACGATGATGTCACGCACTCTAGCAGGCGCAATACACACCCATTGTAAACTCTGGTGAGGTCTGAAAAAACCATAAAACATAAACTGTGATTATAGAAAAACTGTAAAAGATATCAAAAAACTGATAAAGAGTTTTATAGATCAAAGTCTTGTAGATTGTTTAAAGTTTAAATGGAGTCTGTAGGTGGAAGTATGTGAAACTAGTCGGAGTTCAAAGAGGAGGATGTTAAAGAGGTTTTTAGGCTGATCTCCATAGGAATGCATTGAAAAAAAAATAAGGAAAAAACTGAATATATGAAAAAGTATGAAAGGTAGAAAAAAGGTTGAAGGTGAGCATAAAAGAGCTGAAAGAGCTGAACATTTTGATAGTTGAATGGTTTTTGTACCTGAAAGTATGTAGAAGTTAGAGGCGACCGAAAAACGTACGGAAGAAGAATAATAATATGAAAAATAAAGATTAGGATAACATAGGTTGGAAATGCTTGAAAGCATTTCCACCAATTATCTTCTTCACTTTCATCTAATTCACTTGTTTGTCTTGGCCAGAAAAATCTCTAGTCTGAGAAAAATACTGGTGTTTGACATTATCTCTGCTTTAATCACACACACACTCACACACACACACACACACACACACACACACACACACACACACACACACACACACACACACACACTTATTTTGCCTACAGAGACTTCAGCAGGTGGAAACATTTCTTAATTACTTCATTTGAAAAAATAGAAATGTATGTATTCATAAAAGAAGTTGAAACAGTTGCGCTAGCTAGTTAGCCAAACTGAAATAGCTTAATGGTTGGGACACTCAGAGGGCTAGGAGGCCGATAAATGCAAAAATGTCCAAACTGACTTAACATGGCAATAGTAAATGTGGTACAATGTAATAGAATAATGACAGAGAGGCCCGCCACTGCAAAATGTAAATAACAGAAACACTGGAGTGTTGTGCACTAGCCGGGCTGCTAGCGGTAGCCATGTTGCTAATGCTAGCTATGATAACTATAGCTAACCCTAGCAGCCAGGAATAAACAGCTATGACTCCTGATAATCTAAACTAAGAACACATTTTCTTGTGGTGGCCTTGCTAAATGGGCAGTGATGAAACTATTACTATGTTGTGTAATATCTGATCCAGTTCTCTTTATGACAGCGGCTGTAGCGCTAATACTTCTTGAAAACTCTAGTGTGGGAAAGGTTGAAAAGTAGTCTGTTGCCACTTTAAATAATAATTACATTTTATGACCGTGATCGCTTTGTAATAGTGTGACTTTAAAATCCATTCAGTTGAACACATTTGGAACATGAACACAAAAAAAGTTGTTATAAATGACCTTTTATCTTTCATTTATTCTTATTTCTACATCAATGCTCTTCTTTGGAGTCTCAGAAGGAACTTCCATTCATCTTAACAACCTCTGAGGAATCAAGCTCTGACATCCTGCAGTGAATTTATGGTTTCTCTCTCTGTGTCCCGGCCATCACCTTCAGAAATGGCCTCCAGCCGGGCCTTTGATCAGCTGAGTGATCAGTGGGGGCGTCCCTTTTACGTCTTTTATTTCTTTTTGGATGGAGAGGTGGAGGGACTCGGGCTGAAGTTTGTCCCCCGTGCCTGCTGTGAGCGAGACATAGAGGTTGTCTCGTGAATCGAAATGAGAAAAGAGCTCGAGAGACGTTTTTTGGATCGGATGC
The DNA here is from genome assembly GCF_963514095.1 of Eutrigla gurnardus. Taxonomy (NCBI): domain Eukaryota; kingdom Metazoa; phylum Chordata; class Actinopteri; order Perciformes; family Triglidae; genus Eutrigla; species Eutrigla gurnardus. Next base: position 13,882,807 of record NC_139918.1, read on the forward strand.
TGAGGCGAGAAGAAAAACAGAAAAGTGAGAGAATTTAGTGGGAAAGTGATTTATCGGCTGGCTCTGGTCCAGTGGAACTTTTTTTACGTGCTCATTGTCTTGCTGCAGTTTCTGAGCTTTTTCTGGCAAGAGTGGGGAGATGGAGCTCTGAAATGGATGATTTGGGCCCGAAAGTTGTCAATTTAACAAATACAGATGATGAACAAAAAAACAGCTCTCTGCAGTCTTTTGGTGAAGTCTCACTAATTTATTTGTGAAACTTAGAATGAGTTAAGTGTGTTTGTGTCAGTCTGGCAGACCTTGTGTCTCCACACAGGCCTCCCACACACATAAATACTCACGTTTCCTGTTGTCCCCCCTCCCTTCCCCATGCTCCCCTGCTGTTGCAGAGTGGACACAGAGACACTGACATGAAGTTTGAGTTTGTCCAAATGCTGTTTTGAAAAACTGTCGTAAGTCCAAAAGAATTGTCTCAGTCCGCGGGGGAGTGCTTTATCCTTTAGTTTGACAGTGAACAAAATGAAAATCTGCTAAATGAGAGCATGACGTCAGTAGCATGAGCATATAAATACAGAATAAAAACCTCATGTGGACGTCAACGTGATTAGTTCATCGACAGAGGATTAATTACATTTTTCAGTCTGAAAAAATTCTCTTCTTCTCACATGTTAAGATATGCTGCTTTTGTTCCATTTTATTTCATTGTAAATGTATGAATTGATCACGAAGCTAATAAATATGTGCAGTATCGGGGTGGAGTAGCAGTTTCAGATTGCTGTAGGGGTTAGCCGTCATTCTTGATGTTGACTCTTTACTCTGCCACATCGGATTTGAAACAATAACCACAAGGTTAAAGTGCTGACTTTCAGCTTTTTACATCCATTCATTATTATTGAATCATCATCAAAGCCAATCACGGTCTTCCCATGCACAAAACAGAATGTTGTTTTTGAAATTTAAATGTTATTCGCTGACAAGTTTGCAGTTTTCAGTGAGTTTCTGAAAATATGTGCATGTAGCGTAAACAAGAAACCCACTAGCACCCGCTAACATCTGGCTTTCGTCTCCAGTGGGAAGGGTTACTATCGCCATTCATTCCCAGGACAAATGACTGTCACTGCAATTTATTGGCTCCATCGGAGGTGATGGAAACATGACATGCTCATTGTCACCCTTTTGAAGTGAATTTGTAATAAATAAAAACAACAGGGATTTGGACAATTATAATAATTTTTTAACGTACAAAACCTTTAAAAATGCTCTCCTCAAAGCCACCACAGTCCAGAGACGACAGTCATTTTACCTCGCTGATCATCAAAATGCACTTCATTCAAACTGGACAGCCATTAAACAGTCACCAACTTGGGTTCTGTCTAAATGAACTCTTAATTCACTGAGTTAAATGTGAAAAGAAACAGCTGTTAGACGCTCCCCTCAATTCCACCAGACCTATCAACAGAAACAAAATGAAACTCCTTTCTTTGTTAGTCTTTATTCTGTTCCAACAATAAGTATTTAAAAAAAAAAAAACAACCAGTGTAATATTGTCACATTAAATCTCTTTTGTTCAGGTAAAGTGTGTGAATGTATAAATACGATACAAAAGCAAGCGTCAACAAACAGCCTCTCGAGTGACTCCACAGGAGCCGTTTGAAGTGACTCCTTTACTGCCGTGACTGACTTCCCAGCAGGCAGCGGGGTCGGACACTTTACGGTGTCTCGGCGACGCCATAATCACAATGCCTGCTTGTTTTCCTTCCAGTGAGACAAAATGAGCTTTTGTTTTATTCCCCAACACAGATTTATTACTTTGATTTAAGGTGTTTCTCTTAGAATACCATTTCTGGGGTTTAATGATGTATTCAGCCATTAACAATAACTAATGTGGGGCGGAAATACTAAAATTCAGTTCATCCAACTAATGATGCGTGTCGTAAATGTTTTTAAACTCATATTACAGAGGCAGTTTGTATGATTTTGATGACAAACATTTCTCTTTATGGTCTAACGATAATAGCTACATCATTATTTGTTGTTTTTGGGGTTTTTAAAACTTGATTGTCAACACATGATGTGTTTAGGACCATAAACTTCATGTTCGCTTGTATTGCTCACAGACCAGCATTCTAGTTTTATAGTCAAAGTAGATGAAGATGGTCGACATCATGATTTTGATCCAACTGGGTTCCTTGATGAGGTCTGAATTGTTTATTGTGTTATGCCATTTGATAAAACAGAGACCCATTTCGGGGATCAATTGATTGAAATGAGTTTTTGTGTTTTCCATCCAACTACGAGGGTTGGGCGTTATGTTCAGATTATCCAAGATGATGTTCCGATTATCCAACCAGGCGATTGACCAATATATTTCTGTAGTTTCAGATAAAAGTTTGACATTTGTTCACAAACATGCATTAATAACTCTTTGACTGTTCTTAATGGAGTGTTTCTGTCTTCGACAGACTTTGCCTGCATCGAGCCACTGGGGATGGAGTCTGGGGAGATTTCCTCAGACCAGATCAGCGCCTCGTCCCAGTATAACTCCAACTGGTCGCCCGAACGCTCGCGCCTCAACTACCAGGAGAACGGCTGGACACCCTCAGACGACACCGGCCGGGAGTGGATACAGGTCAGTCACATTGGTTACGTTAGATTGGGGTTTTTTTGTGGAGAATTCCTGAGATTCTTGAGGCTGACATCATTCTGGTCCTCGTTTTAGAGTCTGATCTCAAAACGTGCGTTAGCTCATTCATGGAGAAACGGCGTTCCTCAGTTTGAACTTTCCTGTACCGCTGAGATCTTGGTGGTCTGAATATTGTTCACTCATTTGTGCCACGTTTTCTGCACGTTATGGGGATTCTGAATGTGGAAAAAAAATACGCCAGCATGAAATATTTATCAAAATCTGCCTCTCCAGCCGTGTTGACATCTCTGGTCTCGGTTGTAAAATGTGAGGTATTGCAGTTTCTTTAAACACATTCAATATCTTACAGGAGGACACAACAACCTTTTTGTTTCGAGCTGCATTCAAATCAAACACTTCATTCTGTGTATTTGAACTCTGCTTTTTCTAATTTCGGGGTAAATTTAGCTTTAGCTAGCACTAGCCTGTGGCTTTCCCTCAAGCTAGATTCATCTCTCGTGCATTATTGTTTTTACTGTCTGTCTATACAGCAGCATGCAGTTATTGTAATGTGTTGTTTTGTCGTTGGCAAATTATACATTTCTATGGCGTAGTACTTTTTATATGATGTCAAAAAGTGTTAACTCAATTTGGACCAAATATGTAGGTCCTGCGTTTTGAATTTTTTTTACAACAGAATGTTTTGTGTGACCATAGACAGCAATGACTTGAAGGAAAAGTAACTAAGGGGAAAAAATGGTCTTTAAATTAAGTCACAAATGAACGCACTGTGGAAGACCCCCAAAGAAGGTCGCAGCCCATCAAATTGAGCTAAAAATTCCAGGGAAATGGCCGAGAATCGGATTTGTTTGGATTCATCTTAAATGATCAAACTGGCTTTCCCTAATATGGTTCAGACTGAAGAAGGGGTCCAGGACTGTCCCATTGTCCAGGACAGGAACTTGTAGAGGAAGACTCACAATACCTCTCGCAGTCAGAACAGATCCTCACTTCCTTCCTGAGGGGTTACAACAGGAAGTCGACAGGAAGGCGGCCACAGTGCTGGATTATTAGTAGTGGCTCTCTATTGTCTGTCTGGGGACTCCTTTTAGCTACCGGGCCACAGCTGAGCCCTCTGGGATGTCATGATATGAAGCAGTGTGTTTAATAGAGGTCAATGGGTTTATATATGGGGAAAGTCTGAATCATATACGCTGAAGATGTAGCATTCATTCGAGGTGTTTCTTTAATAAGGGATGTTACATTTAAGGACACATTTTTAGAAATTAAACAAGAAATGACATTAAGAAATTAGATTTTTGTGGGGGTCTATATACTATATTGCATAGTATGTTTTATGTATAACTGCAGCATTTCCCTAACCCTTTCAAAACCATCATTCATATATAAATACAGGCATATACTTCAGGAACCTGAACTATTGCTACCAACCTTTTAGCTTTTTAATACCCTTGCTATATGAATTACTATATTCACCTTTGCATACGATGTCATTGAGGTGCCTCCACCTTATTGTACCAACGCTGAAACAAACCTTCCTTAAGTGGCCCAAAATAAAATGTTACCTTTTAATCTTTGGATACTTTTGATTAAAGCAACTCTTGAGCTCAATATATAGAAATTATAGAGGTAAAACACTGGTTAGCTGATACGTCTACTCAGCAAACTATAACCAGTGTGTGTGTGTGTGTGTGTGTGAGTGTGTGTGTTCTTCTGTTGTTCAAGTAAAGCTTTGTCGACCATCCCCCTGCCACGGTGATTTATAGCCTCAGAACCAGAGCTGTTGCCCGCCCCCCGAATCTGTGAGGCGTGAGTTATGACTGGTGTGTTTTTGTGAGGAGAATTTTCCATTTTATTTGATTAAGTGTGGTGCGTGGCCAACTCCGCACAGCGTGGTTTGCCTCACGGCTTTCCATTCATCTTACTTGAGAAGGAAATTATGACTTTGTTAATTCTTGCATGCCCGCCTCCTCCACTGCAAACACCTCCATTATTCATTCAAAGGCATTTATATTTTATTGACACTATTTTCAGGTTACTATTCATAATGTTTCCGGGGTGATGTTACCCAGTGGCAGTTTTGGATGGCGGCAGACAGTGAGCTCATTATGTAGCTTTATTATATAGTTATAATCATATTTTTGCATTGGAGTGAGTCATTTCATGCATGCTGGATGTCTGCAGTGAAATGCAAAGCCTCCATATCTGAAAACCATATTTTATAGATTGGCAGAGGAATTAACTAATGCACAATAATCACAACAATTTTACCTGTGCAGCAACAAAATCTTCAAACGAGAAAGTCTTACAAAGTAAAATGAGCTTTAAATGTAACTTTGAATGTAAAAAATATTAAAAGCTACAATGAGGAACTTCCCTTTGTGTTGATTTTGGAAGTCCCTAGTGTTTCCTAGTACCAGAATCCCTTTAGAAAACCTCCATTTTAGCAGGTCCTCATTCTGGTTCTCCCGTGCCCCCCTTCCCTCCGCCGGGCCGAGCAATACGGCCTGGTCCTCCAGCAGTGTGGGCTTGGTCTTGGCTCCCAGTGGGGGTCCAGCTGAGCTCTCCTCCTGGTCGGGGAAGGAGCCACTGCTCTCCACCTCACCGCTGGAGCTCCAGCTGCAGGTCAAAGTTCACTGGAGTCTGAGCTGAAGGAGTTTCTGGTGAACCTTTGTGCTGTAAATCGTTTTCTCTGATTTCACAGGGGAATCTGACCCGATGACAAACATTCAGAATATAGCCAGTTTAATGATGGTTTTGTTTCCTTATATGGGTCATATAAAAACTTCAAGTTAAAAGTTCCATGTAGTAACTTTAAAATAGATTGATAAAAATTCAAGGATACACAAGCGAAACCAGTCTTTAAAAATGCTCCAAATATCTGATCAGATACAAAAGTTGCATTCAAGCCTCACTTGTAAGAATGTGGCTCAAAAATGTCCAGTAGCCTCATAAGTAGATTGACTTGTAATTGAATACCGTGACGTCAGCCCAGGAAAGGCTTCCTTCCCCTCCTGCCTTCAGGTATTTATAGACGGCCTGCCGTTTGTCTTCGGGATCTCTTTGACGCCACCAGGAAGAGCTGCATCTGGAGAACACATTTGGGCCTCTTGTGAGCAGGTTTGTTGTCGTAGCCGGAGCGGGGAGGGGAACTGAAAGACAAAAGATCCTCCAGAGAGCGTTTAAGGGTCTCGTTATCCCGAGCAGACCTCTGGGGGAATGCCTCAGTGAACTTCCAAACCCAGGAAATGTCAATAACCCTACAGACGTATGTGTACGTACGTGCGAGGCCACGTCGGTGTTTGGTTTAAGCACATTGGTGGCGGTGGTGAAAGAAGTCAAGTACTGTTGAATCATAAACATACATTTCTTACGCAACAAGTGAGGAGAGACAAAAAAGGTTGATGAAATAAGAGTTATGTCATTCATCAAAGAACACATGGCTGCAAAAGAGACGCGTTTCCCAAACTCGACAAAGAAGTATTTTCTTCGTCCTGGATGGAGGGCAGTCTGGCACCGATGAGCTCTGCAGGTCCTTTGTAGTCGGTTCCTGTCCTGTTTGGTGTCTGCTCCAAACCACACAGTGATAGACCTGGATCAGCAGCTCTGCTGGGCCTTTTTGCCGATGGTGTCTCTGTTGGAAGTCCATCCGAGGTCCGGGGAGGTCATTCATGAAGGTTATCTCTTCATGAATCTCCAAAGCATACCAGGGCATTTTATTAGTAAAGGCGAATGTGTGCATTCAATGAAAACTTGCATGCCGCTGCATCCCCAGAGTGAAGCACTTTCTTAAGTAAACGCTAAAACCTCAGATGAGAATTGAGTAATTGGGGCTCTTTCTTTTACTACTGCTCCTAAAGCAGTATCCTGTTTTGGCAGGAAGTAGCGGCACTTTCTTTCTTTCTTTCTTTTTTGTTCAATCTCAATTAGCTATACTTTTCTGAATTGAGGTCGTCCTCCTGCATTTTGTTCCCTTCATTAAAAAGCTCTAGCGAGAATGTTCTTCTTGCTACAGTTGTTATTGGTGGAAGCAGGACAGGAAGAACTTTTACATACATTTTGTTTTACTTTGACTAAGTAGGCTACTACTCAGATAGTTATAGTTCGGTGTTGTTGCATAGTGAAGTAGATTGGATACACAACTCTCTGTCGACAGTCAAATGCATATATATCTGCACAAATATTTAAAATGAAGCCATTCCCTATTGGTTACTTAATATCAAGAGGGAATAAAATACGTAATTGGTGCATGATTAGAACTTGATGGATATTTTTTTTCTTTTCTTTTTTTTAATCAATATGGGAAAAATGTTTGGTGGATGTCTGAGGGGAAAAAGAAGCTTTTGAATATCCAATTCAATAATCTTCCATTAGTTTAGAAGAGAATAATACTCGTTTACAGGGCCACCTTTACTCGTATCTCACTGCACAGTCAACAGGAAGTCCATCTAAGTGTGACTGTTTTCTGTGGAGTTGATGCCGCCACTGCCGAGTGATGAGTAATTAGAAGATGGAAGAGAGATTATCGTTTGATAGAGGAAGTCTGGAGAATGGAGCTTTGACTTCAGCCGCAACGGAAAACATGCAACGACTTCAACGGCTGCCCAGTGGATTACTGTAAGAGCTGAGTCTCTTCCTGTTTAAACCGGGGAAACATCACCAACTCTAGAAGATTGCCTGTTGGTTTAGTTGCTGCGTTTTGCATTGCCCTTGCACAACACATTAACATTGGTACATAAGAGCAAATTAACCTTTCAAAGTTCCACGATTAAATACTACTGACAATCAATGTTGCTTTTAAAGGCATCTTGAAGGTGCTATTTTAGACGTGACTGAGCATTTGTGTAATTTTTTTTAGTGTATTTGTATTTATAATGTATTTGCTGGTCAAAAAGATTTGTCTTGTTTTTCTTGTGATACTTTCACATCCTAAGGCATCTAAAACGACCTCAAATAAATCCATCCAACATAGAAACATCACTCTTTGGTTGAACTGCTCCAAACTCGTGTCTATACCACGGATATAACCCGTGACACGCTAAAATGACTTAAAGCCATTTCACTTCCTTTTTTTAACCCAACACTTGAATATATAATGAACAACAGGAATAACCCAGTAGCTTGTTTGTGTCGTTTTACACACACAAAAAAACCCCTACCATACACTGTGTCTTTGTTGCACACGGTGCGTGTTGCATTCAAGAGATGCATCTCATGGGAATTTAGATCAAAGGCCAGCTGGGAAAATCGTGCGAGCAATCCCACGGAACATCGTTTCCCAGGGGTCTCCCTGTCAGTCACGGAGCCCACACAAACCCACGGGAGCTATTTCCTCCGTCTTTCCCTGAATAAGCGACAGTGGGAGAAGTTAAATAATGGCCTCTGGTCCCTTCCCATGTACAGTATCATGGCGGTAGCGTGACTATGGTAATATAATTGCATACCATATATTAAAAGCATCCCACATACTGAAGCGCTGTGTTATTTTTGGTAAGCAACTGCTAATTCCCAAATGCAACAAACAGGCAATTGTGTTCAGTTGAAGTGGATTGAAGTGGAAGTCAATTGGAGTGTCACATTAATTAATACACACTTATGAAAATAAATGGATTCCACTTAATGCCTTGATGCAGTTTGAAGGAACTCCATGTGATCACTATATATGGAGCTGCATTCAGTCCCGCTGAAGCACTCTTCATTTTAAATATTTTAGCATTTATGGACAGAATAAATGTGGATCATAACTGTACAAGTCCACTGTAACACGTTCTGTTATCACTTCTGCTCTCTTTGATGATAACCATCTTTTATGAATATTTTTTAATTTATTTTTTATCTCTTACAGTCTCGTTTCTGGACGCCTCTTTCCCACAGAGATAAAAATACCTCGGCCATCTGAACAAGCTTTATCTGCTATTCAGCCCTTAGATCATAATTTCATGAGAAAACTGTGGGAAGTAACCATGAGATGTGATAGTGTCACTGTAATTTCCCTTGGATTCTCTTATATTTAAAAAAACCCCACAAAAAAACAGAGAAGACAAGTTACACTTTGTGACTTTCACATTCTGTTTCAAACCAAGATACCTGTATGAGTGAGTTGGTCTCAATGAATCAGACAGACGACAATGAGTTCAGTCAGTTACAACCAAAGAAGGATATCGCTCAGACACCAGAGACATGTTGGCTATGATTTTTGCCATCTTTTTATAAATTAAAAATAGGCTATTTGTCCTTTTTTTAAAGCTATATGTCAGGTAGAGTTGGAGTGAAGTTAGTTTCCATCAGCACTTCCTTCTAAAATTAGATAGTTACTGTTTGGATAAAGATTGCCAATAAAGTAGTTGGCCTACTTAAAATAATAATCATAAAACCGGCATCTTTGGATAATCTCAATTTTATGAACTGAATGCTTCACTGAGTTTTACAGATATAGACACATAATAGGTACGGGAGAAGCTAATGGCTACGACCAACTAAATGTCCAGATGTGTGACGTGGAAATAAGATTTCATTAATCTCTTCTGGTTCATTTGTGTGGGTTTTTTTTTGCCATTTTTTTATGTTTTGAACCCTTTTATGAGCTCAGTCTTTAGCACAAGACATAAATGCTGTTATCCATTGTTAGCTCCTTGTCCACGTTAGCCTGCTGGCTTGTTCCGGTATTGCTACACATTGAGTTTAAACCTGACACTTTACCTCTAACCTCTGATATATACCTGTCCTTCTATATTATACTAACTGAGTGCTCAGTTAGTCTTTTCTTCTTCTCATAAATGTCAATATTGGTTGAACACACCAAGATTGATAAATCTTTTTTTTATTTATTGCTGAAACCAAAAAATAGACTATTTTTTACGTTGCTAGTGAAATCCCACCTCTTCCAGTGGACCTCATTCTAGGAAAAAATATGTGCAGTCCTACTTTTTCCAAGTACAGTTATATATTTAGTCCTTACTCCCAAAAACTTGCCGTCTGTCTGAAACAACTTCTTAACCTAGAGGGACACACACACACACACACACACACACACCACAGGTCATACACTAGTCATTAGTGATGCGGGTGCACAACCGTAAAATTGATCCTGAGCTGGTTCCTACACACATACACAAACACACGCATACACACACACACGCACACACACACACACATACACACATACACACACACACACACACACACACACACACATACACACACACACACACACCACAGGTCATACACTAGTCATTAGTGATGCGGGTGCACAACCGTAAAATTGATCCTGAGCTGGTTCCTACACACATACACAAACACACGCATACACACACACACGCACACACACACACACATACACACATACACACACACACACACACACACACACACACACACATACACACACATACACACACACACACACACACACACACGCAAACACACTCTTCTGGACTTCTTTGTGGATCAGCTGCCTGAGGCTCAAACCTCAGTGTATCATCCACTCAACAGGGCTGAATTACACATGACCTAAATCAAATGTCATGCTGCAACTATTTCTGGTAAAAGATGTTTTTGTAATAAAAAGAGTTGCAGAAAGGTAAATCACCTCATAAATGTTAATGAGAAGCATTCACGTCTCATACGGTCTCCTCTCTTTAAACGTGATATTTAAAATCAGAAACATGACGGAAAAGACTGAGGTGGATGGTTGAAGAGTAACGATTAAGGCGAGTAATGATCATGACATAACTAAGTTTAACAGTGGAGAAAACTGTCTGCATAACGCTCCTCTAAAGGTCTAGGCTTTGTGGTCGAGAGGCGGTTGTCTGCCTATCTCTCGTGTCTTGCTCTGATTTTTCACTGTCTACTTACAGACGGATCACTAACGGTATAATTAATGACATCTGAGCCTCTTGTTTCCCATGATGCATCAAGCGAAACATGGTGCAAGGCGGCGTTGTAGTGGAGGCTTTGGCTCGTTATGTATAAGTTAGTGCTCATGTTATATTTGGTGTGCAACGTCAAAGAACTATTTATTTCTCCTTCTTCTGGATGCAGCAACACACTTTGACACTTTAAAATCTAGAACAAACACGACCTTCTGCTTGAGCAGCGCGGGGTTAAATCAGGCTTTTAAATAAAGACTCTTCATACTTTCATTTCCGGTCTTAAGTGCTTTTTGACAGCGCTTGTTGTAAGAAGAGGGAGACCTGTCTCATTTACTGTCTCCACCTCGATTTGCCATCATAAATCACCTCCTTTAACTCTGATGCCGGTGCTTCTCAATGTTCTTAATGACACGTCCCAAATTATGCATTCATTACCAGTCATTAAACAGTATTGATTATGTCAAAGTGCAGAAAAGTGGATGTCAATGTTTACGTCAACTAGCTGCATACATTTAATATATCGAAGCTATAGATTTCCACCATTTATACATAACCTTTAGTTATAAACTTCAATCATTTGTACATGACTTTCAGATGTACATTTTTACGTAAGCGTATTGCATTCACTTGAGTAATTTTTTTTTGGTTTGTTTTTTGGAGTAATTATTTCTGTTTTTCTGAGTAATTTATTTCTTTGGTCTGTTTTTCTGAGTAATTTAATTCTTTGGTCTGTTTTTCATAGTAATTAATTTTTTGGTCTGTTTTTCGGAGTAATTCATTTTTTGGTCTGTTTTTCGGAGTAATTTTTTTGGTCTGTTTTTCTGAGTAAATTTTTTTTGTCTGTTTTTCTGAGTAATTTTTTTTTGGTCTGTTTTTCGGAGTAATTTTTTTTTTTTTTCTGTTTTTCAGAGTAATTTTTTTCTGATTTTCTGAATAATTTTTCTGAGTTTAGACAGCATTTGAAACAATAGACGCATTCATTCCTTTGTGAAAGCTCGATAATGGAGGCCAACATGACCGACTTGTTTAGTTTGATCAAGTTCTACTTTGATCTGGGATTAAGACACTGGGAGATAGTCCTGTCTTTGAGTCATATAGATGGTATTACCATAAGTGTATCCACTTTACGCAGGCACCTGAGGACTTTGCGGCTGAATAGCTGAAGATGGGGCATGTGTATGCAGGAGTCACTACAGGTCCATGGGAGTCACTTGCAGGTTGGAGGTTCTCGCGGGAGTTCGAAGTATCGCGATAATTCAGAAAAAAAAATTACTCCGAAAAACAGAAAAAAAATTACCACGAAAAACAGAAAAAAAATTACCACGAAAAACAGAAAATAAATTACTCCGAAAAACAGGAAAAGAATTACTCAGAAAATCAGGAAAAATAATTAGTCAGAAAAACAACCAAACAAAAAAAAATTACTCAGAAAAACAGACCAAAAAAAAATTACTCAGAAAAACAGACCACAGAAATAAATTACTCAGAAAAACAGGAATAATTACTCCAAAAAACAAACCCCCAAAAAAAATTACTCAAGTGAATACAATACGCTTCCGTACATTTTAACATAAAATGTTAAGCTATACATTTTAACCCTTTAAACATAAATTTAAGGAATTATATTTCAACAACTTATATACAACTTTAAGATATACTTCGACCATAACTTTTAGCTGTATATTTCTACAGTTAATCCATTGATGTTGTGTTCATTTACAGCTGACTAAATGTGAATATGTTGTTTTTTATCAAATCATAACCTCTATTTTGTGAGATAAGTCAAGCTCTGAGTACTAGCAGTACAGAAGTACCCCCCAGCGTACCTCGCCTTTCATCCTTTCTTGTATTCCTGTGTTTCCAGGTGGACTTGGGATTCCTCCGATTCGTCACGGCCATCGGGACTCAGGGAGCCATCTCAAAAGAGACAAAGAAGCACTATTATGTCCGCTCATACAAAGTGGAGCTGAGCTCCAACGGAGAGGACTGGGTCACCGTGAAGGAGGGCTCCAAGCCGAAGGTGATGAGGACTCATTTCTGCCCCAAAACCCTTGTGTGTCTAATATTGATGAGTAATGAAGGACACTGGCTTCTAATCAATGGGGAGAGATGTGTGGATGGTTGAATCAATGTTTTCAGAGGCTGACAATATTTGGCAGTGTCCCTAATCTCAACCTCCACTAAAACAAGTCTGATCGACATCAGAATGCATTTCTTTGGAGGAACTGTGGTCTGGACGTCTGACTGACGTGCAGAGATAACATCATCTCTTCCACGGGGACCCATTAAGTGACATATTGATGTATTCAAGTTCATTATGCTAGCATCACACAAAACAAGTGTCGACTACTGTAAAATCAAGCATCGGAGTGTGTGAGTGAGTGAGCCAGGGTGCTAAATATGGACTCATGCCTGTTGTTGAACAGTTTCAACAACAGCTTCCATGTTGTTCAAGTCCAGTGTCTTGGTCATGAGTCGGGGTCAAACCTGGGTCAAACCTGGGTCAAACCTGGGTAAAATCTGGGTCAAACCTGGGTCAAACCACCTCAAACAAACGGATACTTGCATCAGCTGGTCGTCACACAAGTTATGTAGCTATCTGTGCAAGAACTCATCAAATTTAAATATGTGGACCAGAGGTAGTACTAGTGGTGATATTACTTGTAGTAGTGGTAGTAGTAGTAGTAGTAGTAGTAGTGGCAGTGTTAGTACAGTAGTAGTAGAAGTGATAGTATACTCCGTAATAGTAGTTGTGGTGATAACTAGTGGCAGTTGTAATACAAGCAGCAGTAGTAATAATTGTAGTAATTGTGAATACAGCAGTTGTAGTAGTAACAGTGGTAGTAAACCAGTAGTATAAGTAGTAGTAACAGTAGTAAAGAGGTAGTAAAACCAGTAGTAGTAGTGACAGTAGTTGCAAAAGTATTGGTAGTAGTAGTAGTCGTTTAGTAGTTGTGGGGGCTTTAGCTCAGGAGGTAGAGTGGGTTGGCTGGCAACCACAAGATTGCCGGTTCGATCCCCGGCTCCTCCTAGCTGAGTGTCTGGTGTCCCTGAGCAAGACACCTCACCCTAATTGCTCCAGACGAGCTGGCTGACTCCGCCGTCGGTGTGTGAATTCATTACTGTAAAGCACTATATAAATGAGGACCATTTAGTTGTGGTTAACACAAGTTGTACTTATTTCAGTGTCAGTAAAAGCAGCAGTAGTATTAGTATTAGAAGTATATAACAACAGTTGTACCAGTCTGAGTTGCAGTAACAGCAGTGATACTACCAGTAGCAGAAGTAGCAAAGTACTGACTGGTAGTTTCTTTTCTCGTCTTCAGATGTTCCAGGGGAACCACAACCCGACCGACGAGGCTCGCTCCTTCCTCCCCAAGCAGACTCTGGCCCGCTTCGTCCGGGTCCGCCCCATGTCCTGGGAGCAAGGCATCTGCATGCGCTTCGAGATCTACGGCTGCAGGACGTCAGGTAATGCTGGCAAACACTTCCAGTACACAAACTCACAAGTACTGTACATACGAGGCTACGCTCGCAGCTTGAACTCTTGATGCATTGATTTATGCTTTTCAATAACCCCTGCTACTGGAATCATAACTCATTCATGTACATTTTCTTCCTTAATTAACTTCCCCCGTCAACAAATGGGTCATTAAAGTTTAATGTAATCTAAATCTTATCTAATCTAACACTTCTAATATATTATGATGCATGCGAACATGATTCATGGTAATCATGAAAAACAAAACACACACAACAATATACATGCACTTACGATTTGGAAAATTACCTTTTCGCTTAATTGTTAGATTTTATTTGATAACATCCTAATTTAAACTATATATGAAGTGTAAAGTTCTAAATTTCACTTTCTTTAACCTGAATATAAATTTCTTCACAATCTCAAGCCCAGTTTGTGCCTCTGACTTACATTTACAAATGCAAAACCCACTTTTCTTAAACATTTTATACTAGAAGTTTACTTTTGCAGACGTCAAACAATCAATTTAATACATTTACATTGATATATACAGCACTTTTAAACAGTTTGACACTAAAACATAGAAAACATTTAAACCGATGAGGTAGAAAACACATAAAACACTCCATAGAAGTTGTTTGCATTTATGCATTTTCACAAACCCTAAATATATCTCTACGAAGGGAGTAAAGTAATGTTAACACCTCGTGTAAAAAGGAAATGAATGACACTCCTGCACAAGTTTTATGTGTTCTTTTCGGACCGTACGCTCTCCTGTTAATAACATTTTCACACTTTTCCACATCGTGAATCAAAGCGACATCTTTTTGGCTGCGGGACGAGAAGCTCCTGCTGCTCTGTTGATTTAAAATAATCACTGCTTCCAAGGCGAGCGCAAACTCCCACAGAAGGACACCGTTATTCATTACCGAGGAGCGGAGGAAAAAAAAAAACATGCTGCCTCATTACTCATCCTCTAACATTATATAAACCTCAGTCCTTGATGTGCTACAAGCAACTCTCAGTAGGAGAGCTCCATAACGTAGATATTAGGCTCTTACTCACAGGAGAACAGGCTGCCGAGTGCTAGACAGGTGATTCAGGAGATGTAATGACACAACTGGGGAAAAGCGTGTGTTTGGCGCTGCAAGCGCTGAATCACTCGGTCATTCACTCCTAAACCCGTGACCTTAATCTTCATCCTTCAAATGTAATCCAATTTCTCTATTTAATCCTCAACCAAACTCCTAATTCAAATCATTTAAAGGAGTCATAAAATAGAGGAAAGAAGAGCTCACTTTTTCCCATTTAACCCATTAGTTTCTGTCCCCGGAGGAAACATGGGGAACACACACAGACGGTGCTGTGGGGGGTTTCCATAACCAACACACTGGGTCGCTGTAAATTCACTTTGCGGAGGAATTTACATCCTCGGGAGCTGTTGTTAAGCCCCAGATATAACTCTGGAGGTATTTGTCATACAAATATCACACTGAGACAAGGACTGTTGGAGCCCGGATATTAGATCTAGCTTGTTGTGGATAATGGATCTGGACCAGACCATTGTGTCCACATATTTTAGAGTTTAATTACGTTTTCTTATTAGGAGAAAACGCAAAGCACAGCTAAACCCTCTCAATTATCCGGTCATTATGCAAGTATATTTCCTAGTATTTGAACAACAGACTGACCTGGTTGGTCAAACAAGTATCCGCATTAGGAAACAGAACAGAACCATGGCTACGTCTGTTTATGGAGCAGCGATACCATTGCTCTTAGTTATATCAGTAAACCCTCTGAAGGCCACAACCAGTCGGTGGGTTTGAAAGGTGGTTTTCTTTTACAAATGTTTATCATAACCAGAAATGGTTAAAAACAGAACTTTCCAATGGTACTTGAACGAAGCATGTGTGATGAGCAAAAACAACCAAATCTAAGCTTAAATAAAGATAAATCACATTTTATTCCACGTCTCATTGTGAGCACTTGAAAAAAATTCTAAATTATATTGTATTTTTTAAAGGTAAAACCTTAAATTCATTGGTTCAAAACAAAGCGATATGAAGTCAGTCCTCACACTTGCTTGTTCACACAGAACGCTACGCTGAAACAAATACAGATACACGAGTCTCCCGTGTTTTTAACGGCAGCAGCGCCCAGAGGCATCAACTAAAACTGCTGACTCAAGCAGTGACAAGATAAGGACGGCTGTAGCCCTTCTTATCACACTGTTCGCCTTTCAAGCGTTCCTTATCCCCCCTCTCTCCCCTGCAGACTACCCCTGTTCAGGGATGCTGGGGATGGTGTCCGGTCAGATCTCAGATGCTCAGATCCGCGCCTCGTCGTACGCCGACCGGGGCTGGATGGCTGAAAACACACGTTTGTTGACGGGGAGATCGGGCTGGACCGGGCAGCAAACCCAGCCCTTCAGAAACGAGTGGCTGCAGGTGAGATTTAATCCTGAACTTTGAATGATGGGGAATAGTTGATCAGATTATGTCACCAAAACACTGAATACCTTGTAATCCTTGATGGTGTGGAGAGGTTTTTCCATGAAACCACTGATTTAAGCCAAAAACAAACAGCGGTGTACTGTACAATCATTTATCAACCGCTCAGTGAGCCAAACCAAGCGTTTATTCCCCTCATTGTGCGGGCTGGCAGGTGGATCTTGGCCAGGACAAGATGGTGAGCGGCGTGGTGATCCAGGGAGGGAAACACCGCGACAGGAACGTCTTCATGAAGAGGTTCAGGGTGGGACACAGCCTGGACGGGGAAGAGTGGACCATTGTCAAGGAGGACAACACCACCAAGCCCAAGGTTGGTTTGACGTGCACCTGCATGTACGCTTTGGGGAGTTTCACACGTATTTCTGCTGAAATGGTGAAGAATCAGGCTTTGTGATTGTGTATTTAAAGTGGACATATGATGAAAAGCTGTCTGGACTTCCTGTCAACACACAAGCTGTGAAATAAGACGACCCAGTCAGTTTTTGTGGGCCAATCAGAGCAGAGAGTTTTTATGGGAGAGTTCTTAAAGAGACAGGCACTAAAAAGGAGGAGTGTGGATACAGCTATATTCAGACAGACATCATGAGAACAATAATGTGCTTTTAGAATAATAAAATATGTTAACATGTCCTAGCAGAGCAGTGTAGATGTGTTATGGGACCCAATCATATATTGGTATGAACACTTTTAGACTTGGTGAAACAGCAAGTTCAATTTATCTGTATCATAGCGTTTTAAGTTGTACATTGATTTATAAGCAACTAAAGATTGCCACTAGAAATATGTTAGTGATTTGAAAGGGGAAGGTTATGAACACCGCAGATGAAATGGTTCCACTTCTTCCTTTATCTTCCTATTAACACGCGACGCGGTCTCATTCGGTGGCATTTTGGTGACAAACAAAGATGAACCGAAAGTGAATTACACAGGAGGCAGATAAAAATCTGTGGACATGAAATAAACCTACTCTCACTGTAATGTGTAATTCCTGGAAGCCATCAGACCGCCGCTCGACGGCTACGCTGCTCCCAGAATGAAATGCTAAGCAAATTATAGACTGCTATTCATTTATTTGTCTGACGCACTCGATGAAAGCTCGAGTTGTTGTAAGAGCAAACCATATTATGTGTGGGGCTCAGCAATGAAAATGCAGACTATAAAATAAAAAAAATAAAGGTGTGGTGGGAGGATGTAGTCCAACCAACTGAACATCTATTTATTTAACACCTATTATTTATTTAATAATCACTTGCTGACTGTTTTTTCGCTCATGCACTGAGGCTCTGCACGGTAGCTTCACTGCGTATCAGAGGTCCCATATGGTGTTTCTAACTTCTGCACTGGAAATGATACTCGTTGGTATGTGTGGGCGTTAAAATAATTTGATTTGTGTTCACGATTCTTTGAACCGTCATTTTCCTCTATACAATATATTTACATCCTCAAAATACGAGCTTATGTAAAATCTGGGAAAACGTAACAGACGTGGCATAAAGAGTGAGATAGTCCACACAGGGCAGGCGGGAGTGGAGGTCAAAGGGTCAAATAAACAGATGACTTGTGTTAAGCCGGCTGTTCTTACAAACTAAAGTAAAGTTGACTTTTAGTCACGTCAGCGTCGCTAGGGGGAATCGTAACGCTGCATTATTCGTCGCACTGGAGTGAGATTGTGTTGGAAAATCACAAGTCTATGTCTGAATTAAGTGAATTAATTGGATTTACTTCCTAAAATCTTTTAAATCCAGTTGCCATAATCTGGAGTCGAGAGGAGCTGATGAAAATACATTCAATTATTCACAGCTGATGCTTTACAAGCCCCGGCTTTCACCTCGCAGGCTTCACAGAGCTCGTCCTCTCATATTGCTTTACGCAGGCACCAGATAAGATAAGATAAGATAAAATAAGAGATAAGATAAGATATGATAAGATAAGGCTTTATTGATCCCCAGAGCAGAAATGCAGATGTTGCAGCAGCACACAGACACGAATAAGTACGGATAAATAGGGAGCTAAACAAATAAATCATAACAAAAAGAGGTCTATACAACGAGTAAAGAATAGAAGCAAAAATAGAGTACTATACAAGAGCAATTAAAGGCGGTTCTTGTGGTAAAGACAGAAAAATACTAAATTATTTATCATCAAGTACCAGGACACTCAAGAAAACGTCCCATGATGTTTAAAAGGCTAGTTTTTCTTTTTAGCACCTCAACTCTTCGTCTGAAACCAACAAGCATCTTAGAGAGTTTCAGAATAAAAGGAAGAAGAGCTGTGTGGTTAACATGAGTAATAATGGGAGAAATGAGGAAGCGAAAACCGCTGACGGAAATTTCACAAGAAAGACATTGCTGTGTTTGATTGCGAGGCGTTTTTTTTTTAATGAATTTGTTGAGCTGTGAAAATGTTCGGTCTCAGTCCCGGTCTTGACCTCCTCTCGCTGCTTTAAGTGGCTTTAATTCCACTTTTCAAGAGGAAGTTCATGCCATTGCTGTCGAGGCCCGGCTTCCTCTGCACGGCTGGACCCGTTGGTGCGACATCCTCCTCTATGCGTTCCAGATGGCGGGGCGGAGGACGAGGATGGCCATCAGACTCCTGCTGATTCACTGCAGACGGAGATGGAGATGCTCCTCCGTCCCCCCGCTAATCCTCTCTGCTCTGTTTCCTGTGTCTTTTTATAAAAACCTCTTCAAAAGACGAGGCAGCGAGAACTCAGGAGAACTCTTAACCTGAGTTTAAAAACTAATCCTAAAATCAAGACACTTTTATAGGATGTTGACAAAAATCCTATCAATCCAGAATCATAATTCTGCTGCAGTTTCACAAACGAACTCAAGCTGCTTGGAAATAATTCATCTTATTCATCCAGTTCAACAGTAACATTAACACCGTCTGTCATTCTACTGTGTACTTAAAGTGATTATTACTTTAAATTAATCTTTTTATGAGTTGACTGTCATCCCGCACTGAACCTCAGCAACAGAACTGAAGAAACACTTTATTTTTACCGATCCATAATTCCCCCCAAACGTTCCCCAGAAGATCCTTGGAAGTAAATCTGTAACTTGGTCATTATTTTAGGCAAAATATGAATTTCTTTGACACCCAAGTAAATATGAATGCAATATTCATTTATTATAGTGTTTTTGGGGGGCTCCAGTGACTCACTTACGTGACGCATAGTTGGAGCTCCTCTATGGCTTGAATCAGCATTAGAAATATCAAGAACAGCGTTAGAAAATATCTGGATCTTTGGCACGATAAAATAAAAGGTTGAAGGTACAAACTTTTTATGATCTGTGAACATCACTGTCAATTTATAGTACAATCAATGTTTCTTTGTCATAGACAAGAATACATTTTTACAGAAATAAAGAAAAGAAAAGCTATATGAGTCCCAAGCCAGATGTAAAAAAAAATATATATTTATATAAAAAAAAGTGAGCATGTTGGAAGAAACAGTAAAAAAGAAAAACATGAACACACGAACCAATAAATAATGCAACAAAAAAACCATCTGTTTTTGTTCAAGGTGAATGCTCAGGAGACTCGTACAGACTTAAGTCTTTGTGTATTCTGTAAAATCCTGACTTTTGCACACACGGTCACATCCAGCTACCCACAATGCCACACTGCAGCAGGAGAGAGGAAACCTCAGCACTTCAGGCAGGCAGGCAGGAGGACGCTTGGTGTTTTGGCGTCCCACCTCTTGGCTCCCAGCGTGACGGAAACCATTTTCATCTGTGCTGCTTCCATGTTGGACATATGAAAGGATCCGTCTCTGGCTCTGGTTTCCTGCCTTTTGTCTTTGTTTTGCTCCTTTTTGATTCTGTTTCAGCTTTTTTCCTCAAACTGCTCGATGCTTGATCAGAAGCAGACTTGCATCAGAACAGAATATGTTATTGTTGCTTTTGCTGTCGCCGCCGTGGAGCGGCTTTACGTCACTTTGGGTGCTTCACAATGTCGAGGATAGCAGGAAGGAGAACTTTGATTTGTCTGGGATTTACCTGATTATCATTTCGCCGTTGAAAGACAAACAATTTCAGTGAAATAGAGCTCATAATGATGTTGTAGAGCTGATTATTACTGTAGTTTCACATTCATTTAATTATCTCAAAGTCCTGAAAGTCATTCTGACTCAAACGTCTTTGAACTTCATCTCTGATGACACCAAACAGTTCTGATGCTCTCAGCTATAAAAATCAACATAAACTACTTGCTGATCAAACAATTGCACCAAGCTGGATCAGACAGACAGCTTGCCAACTACAGCCCCTCATTATTCGTCTTAAAAAACCTGGAAATCATAATTATTTCAATGTTTCGTTGTTTAATTGGCTTATTCTGGCATCTGGCAAACACTAGTTAAACTCGAGTAAAGTACCATCAGGCCCTGACACGTGCATCTGTCTTCTGTCTCAGATATTCTCCGGGAATCAGAACCACGACACCCCAGAGTTGAGGTCCATGGGTCCCGTCCTGACCCGCTTCGTCAGGATCTACCCGGAGCGAGCCACCGCCGAGGGCCTGGGCCTCCGACTGGAGGTGCTGGGCTGCGAACTGGACGGTGAGTTCCAATCATCAACAGTGTGTCTGCATGGACTCAATATGCAATGTGTGAAAAAGAATGAACCTGCGGCCGACATGTATCTATCCTGGTTGACGAGATGTTTTTATAATGACCTTTAAAATACAACATGCATGATGAGATTTGATGTCATAAAGAACATAAAGTGTTCCGGTCATTTTATAATCTCCTGAATGGTGTATTATACAGCGTATTCCAGTAATGTGCGTACTTTGAAAGTCCTCAGCTCAATGCCTGTAGTATGTATTATTTTAAGTATTTGCATTATTTATTACCTTGAGCTAGGCAGGGCTGGCCTTAAGGTTAGAGAAGCAAGCTTGTGAACTGGAGGTCGTCGGTTCTGTCCCCGGACCGGCAGAAAGTGAGAAAGCAGTTAGAAGGCGCTGAGGTGCCCTGGAGCAAGGCCCTCAACCCCAACTGCTCCACAGGGGCCGCTCAGCAGTCAGCTGAGGTCAGGCTTCCAGATGTGAGTGTGTGTAACTGTGATCGGGGGCATTCCTGCTTCCACTGAAACCACACTGAATGAATAAACATAAAATACAGTTTCTGATACCTAATTTTGTCCGACTAATCTGAAGACTATAATATCTAATAAAATAAAGAGACTTATTTTACAATATACTTTCATAAACTGAAACCAAACTGCCAAAGCGTTAACGTAAGACGAAAAGACGGACAACCTCCGGACAACGCAACCTGTCAATCACAAGGTAGCCCCGCCCTAAAGCTTCCCCTGCTTCATGGTCTACTTGACTCTAAATGGACCATCATTTACTAACTGAACATCATGCTGGATTGAAGAAGACTTGAAACTAGAGATTGAGATCATGTTGACAATGTTTTCTGAGATAATAAATCAGGTGAGAAGTCATTCTCTCAAAGACTTTCATGCAATTTGATTTCTTCTGATAAGAGAAGTCGCCCCCTGATGGCCAGCAGTGGGAATGCAAGTTTAAGTCACTTCATCGCTGGCTTCACTTTCCAGAACGGAGGTTTCTGCCTGCTGAATAAATACATAGGTCTAATTTGTTTGTCCAAAACTTTAATTCATTGCCAACATTGCACACAAATAGTAAAACCAAAAGAGCAAGTATAAACTGGATCAAAAGACTCTGGAAAAAGTAACTATCATCCCCAGGGCAAGGCGATAATACATGGAGGGTGATATTAAAGCACAACACTCGGCTGTGGTTTCTGGTTTTGGCAGGAGTGACTCCCTCAGCTCAGCTTTCACAAACGGTAACAAATAACATACAGAGAAGCAGCTGGATTACAGACTTAAAATGACATCTTTCTTTCCATATTGGCCATGGACACGGAAAACAAGTTCATCATGTTTATATATATTTTGCCAAAATTGCACAATAGTCGACAATTCGCCTAATCTAATGTCCTTCAAACGTCCAAACCAATGTCAACTCACGCTTTGCAAGGCCAGGCGTTATATCTGATGCTTAAACCCGCGTAGCAGAGACCAAAAATGACAAATTTACTACATAGCGGTCGTCACCAAGACCGCACGACCAGATGACGGGACATAGATGGTGACGGAAGCCGCTGCTTCTCTCCGCAAAACACATTCCTCATAGTCTGAGGCAGATCGGTTTGAAGACGCGTCATCGTCATGTGATCTTTCTTTGCAGTGTTTTTGAGAAATGGTGAAAGAGCCACTTGGCATAAAGTAAGCACTGTTGTATTTCCCCAAAAAAGCGCAATTTTATCACATTCGCTCCCCAGTTTGGCAGATTGAGCCTCCTCCACCTGTCCGATGACCATTTGTTACCCTGAGGCTCAAATAGCCAACGGGAGCGGTCGAACCAGTTTCACGCACTTTTGTGAATTTCAGATTTGATGCCGACATTTTTAGGAAAAACACTGTGCAACACTAGAAGGAAAATGTTCAACATTTTCTGATGTGTTTTTGCATGAAATGTGCTTGTGGCCGCAGTCAGCCAGCCAATCAGTCATTAAACAGTGAACTGCTTACACTTCAGGCTGCTTATCTGCAGTGTTTGGTGTAATGAGATGGAGAGAGAGTGAGTGGGGAGAGCGAGCACACGGAAAGCTGACGCATGCCATGGCAGGCTACTATCTCTGCTGCAGCAGTGGTCAGAGCTGGATGGTGTGTGTGTGTGTGTGTGTGTCTGCGTGTGTGTGTGTGTGTGTGTGTGTGTGTGTGTCTGCGTGTGTGTGTGTGTGTGTGTGTGTGTGTGTAATAGATAGAGAGCCAGAGGAGGGCTTGACCTCCCACAGTAGGTGAGGGAGGAACAGATGAAGGGAGGAGGGAGATGGTGGAGTTTGAGTATCTGGTTGCCTTGCGGGGAGAAACGAGGAGAATCAGCCAAAGCAGGCGAGATTGCAGAGTCGGCGATGAGAGAAGAGTTGTTTGTGTGTGTGAGAGCGAGAGAGAGAGAGAGAGAGGGGAGGATGGAGCAAGAGCAGGAGAGGATGAGAAAAATGAGAGATGGGAGATAATCTTCAATGTTACAGAGAAGATACAGAGAAGCAGGACAGAGAATGTGAAAGTCTAACGTACAGCTGGTGTGCGTTTAACAGCAGCACCCATATAAATGTTTGCTTAAACTATAAACTTATAAATAAATGTTACCATACTCCTCCTCTAGTCCAATAAAAGTGCATCCATATGCAAAATCAACTCTATTTTAAAAGTGGTGCCGAAACTGAAAACAGGGTTGCTTTTTTTAAGTTGCCTTATATTTTGAGTAATTAACAGATGCAGTTGTATTTGAGCTTAATCATGAAAATGTGATATAAAGAAATAGAGCTCTATAACAGTAACTGTTTTACACACAAACAAGTATAATTTTGGATCCAGCTCAAAGACGCCGGGACGCTTCGCCTCCCAAGACTTTGTTTTTTCGTTCAGGTTCATCTGGTTCTTTGTCAGTAAAACAACTTAATTTGCTTCCCCATTATCTCTAAAACAGTGTAGCACATGTGTGGCGTAGTCTGGTTCCACTTCTGACTGCACAGTGATATTCAAATACCACTAAAACTACAAATATTTCAAAAATATGTATTAATTAAGGGTGCACATTTTGGTATTTACACAAATATTAGAATGTCATCCTGCATCTGGTCACATTTTATCATTATGCAAGCCAGCATGCCATTCTGGCTATTCTGACCCATAATCCTTTGTGTTGCAGTTTTATATGAGAAAGAGGTTTAGTGTATAAGGTTATGAGGAAGTAGTGTGTCACATTTGAATGCATGCAACAATACACAGTAAGCTATGGTTAAAATAAAAAAATAAGGATGGAATTTGGAATGCAGCCCAAGAATTGGTTGTCAATTTCTCAGAATGGTTGCCAATGGCAACCTGGCAGCCATTCCTGTCGAGTCCTGATAGTTATCCAAAAATCAACATAAGAAAAAAACAAACAAATGAACACATAAAGAGTCGCAACTGAGTTGGGAGACGATTCAGAAAAGGTTTTAATAATCTGCCGTATTGTTGTTTAGAAGCTGGGGTTAAGTGGCCGACAGTCTCCTCCAAACACTGAGATAAAGGAGAAGACGGTGTGTGTGTGTGTGTGTGTGTGTGCAGAGAGAGTGAGGAGCAGGAACACAAGGAATAACACTTCAAAAGGAGGGAACGACGACGCAACACACACCCGACTGCATGCACACTGGAAAAACGCACACAGATGACACGGAAACTCGCCCACAGGCACAAACATACACATTAGCAATCATGTCCAATTATCCAAATCACATGCTTCTCCCACCTCGATGCTGACGGAGGCAGTTTATCTCCTCGCTAATGTACATAATGATGAAGCTCTGACCTCAAGTGCTCTTATCAGCCAAACATCTGATTCCGTGCTATTAAATAATCAAAGCCTTCTCGGTGGAAGGCGCCTCGCATCTTAACCAGCGGCTCATTTTGGATTTATCGAACAACTCCTTCCCAAAAAAAGGGTTTCTGTTGATTCATCAAAGAGACACGTTGCGCGGGGAAAGTCTCTTCCTGTTTCCACGCCAACACGAAGACGCCGACTTGAGCTCACAAGAGAGAAGCTTGCACATCGGTTTCGGCAGTTTAATCATGTTTTTTTGTTTGTTTGTTTTTTGTGTCGGACGATGTCGCTTCAAGCTTTGAGTTAGTTCATCGACTTGCATCCACGCGGTTGTGAGAGCAAACCTGCGTCCCACTCAAAACGCCACAAAAACGTTTACTTACATGCAGACCATCTGGGGTTTTCACAGAGCCTACATATGCTAATGCAGCTTCACTTTGCTTCATTTCCATAAAAACACATCACCAGACGTCGACTGTGTGGTAGAATTTAGATGATGCGAGAGTCTTTATTACTTTGGTCCTTGATGGGGAAGAAGACTCGGCTCCAGACTCTAGAGTGTTGCAGGATTGTGTGGTATTCAGTATCTCTTCAGCACCAAATCAGTCACAATACTCTGCAGAAATAAAGCCAAATATGCAGCCTGGTTATTACTGAATTATTACTAATTAATACTATTACTGAACGGGCCGGCCAGGCACAGACCCAGGAGCCCAAAGGGTCAGGGGTCCTCATTTACAAAATCTCACTGAAAAACAAACCCAAAACAATCACAAAGAGACACAAAATGACTGAAAATAGACACAAAAACAAACATTTACAGATAAATGCACCAAACGATCCAAAGCTACTACAAAGACACGCAAAACCACTAAAAATAGATTCCGAGCCACCACAGAGAGACACCAGACACAGACGCCAAACGACAACAAAGGCACACGCAATGACTAAAAATAGAGTCTGTGAGGCTCTTTGTGTTTGGGTGTCTCATTCTGTGCCCAGGGGCACATTGTCTCATAATCCCTCCATGATTACGATGCCTCTTAATGTTGGATTTTTTTGTTTTAGTACATGTCACACTGCGGTGGTTAAAACATCTAAAGTAAGCTCCTTGTTATTTTTCAGTGCCTTTTAAAGGAGCTGCATCAATACCACCTCCTTTGTTTTACTCATTCCTATTTGCAAACGTAGGTCTGGTGGAGATCAGGCTAATCAGACTGATAACAGATTAGTAAGCAACAGGTTTGACACCGAAGCATCACACTGAAAACGCTTGTTTATTCAGCGTTGTGGCATTTAAATGTATTCTGTAACCTTTAACAGATGGAGAATAAAGTCAAGTTTCTTTTTTTCTCTTTTTTTTTTTTTTGTCTTTGCTCAGCATCACTTGAAGCTGCAAACCCCCTGCTCTTCTAGTTCTTGTCAGAAAATGATTCTCCCTCAGCAGGGACTTTTTGAGGGGCACCGACTATTTTTAGAGCCTCTTGTTGAAAGACACGTTAAGTTCCTGAGCTTTTTAAAGCTTCTTGGGTTCCTGGAAAGGTTGTTGGTGTGGAAAAGGATATCAGCTCTAAGTGCAGGTGTCTGCCCCAACAGCAACATGTGTGGACACAAACACTACACAGCACTGGGAACACACATCTGCACATCCACGTCATGAGTGCAAAAAACAAGTAATAAGACAAAGTGTGTTTTCTCCTTCTGTCTGTCCAGACATCACAACGACGGCACCTCCCACCATCGCCTCGACACTTCCCATGACCACGTTTGGAGCGACCACCACGGCGCCCATCACCATCCCCGGCACGACGCTGGTCCCGGACGACGCCGTGACGGGTAAACTCAGCTCCTCCCACTATGTCCCTCTTCTGTGTCCGCATTCAGTTTTAGTTTTATTATTATTTTTCTTTTGTTTTTATGTCAACAAAACGTGTTTATAATGCATTATAAACACATAAATATTTATAATGCTGTATAAGAATCATAACACATGATAAAGCATTGTATAATGACGTATAAGATCAAGTATCATAATACTTCATAGATGATGCTCACTTTTCTTTTGCAAGGATCATAATGTTTTATAATTTGCATAGTCTGAATACATCATTTTTGTGTTGTTCTAGATTTTGTGATATTTTTTCACTTTACTCAAAGCAAACAATCACAACTTATAATCACATTATAATGCATTATAACGTGATTGTTTTGAATCATAAAAAGATCAAAATGTATTGCAATTATGGGATTTTTAATACATGAGATCCTTGCAAAATAAAGGCAGTAAGTGACCATCAATTTTGAGTCATTATGATACATTATGAAATGATTTTTGATGTGCAATGCTTCCTGTTAAAAAGCATTGCAGATATTTATGAGTTCTTGTTATTATCACTGTAGAGTGCTCTAAGCAGATGATGTTTATAGTGAATTATAAAGGAGGAGGTCATAGAACGTGTTACCAACTTTTGCATTCATGTTGTATCTGCTTTTAGATTCTGTTTTAAGTGTTATGACATGAAACTTTGCACACGTCTCTCTCCTGTCTACATTCACGTCTTCTTGACTTTAACCGAAGGGAATCTCGTTGGACTAAAACCATGAAATATTCTTCCTAATCTTCCCTCTCCCTCCGAAGTTTTGACTGAAACGTGTATTCTTCTGTTTAACTTACTCCGTCAACATCAAACAGCTGCATCCACGTTGAAAATTCTCCTTCATCTTCCCCTTTCCTTCGTATGTAATACAAACCCCATTTCTAAACTGTGAGAATGTGAAGCTCTAAAGAATTCTCCTCCAGAGATAAAACTGCATCCTTTTGAATTCCTGTCAATATTTTCTGAACCCGACAAGAAAGCTGTCTTCCTTCTAAACCGAATGTGTGTTGGCATCTTTGTGGTTGGAGCAAACCCCCTGACCTTTGACCCCACTGACATGTCCCATCTGCTTACAGCAGGAGGCACCGCCGCGGCCGACCCCATCATGGACTGGACAGGTGAGGATGTCCACAAGCTGTCTTGTTCGCTGTAGAACTTTAATATCGAGATGAAGCATTTTGCCAAACGCATGTTTCCCTTTCGGGGTTGCCAGATCAGCGCATCGATTGAGCCGATGACGCCATCATTCAGTGTCACATAAGAGTGCTGACCGCGGTCACGGAGAACAATGAAACCGGCTTTCATGGGAGTAAATGGCTTTTTCATCGCCCCGGTTCACAAATGAGCCTTTTGCTCCGTGCTGCTCGGCCCTGACACGAGACCGGGCGGCCGAGAGAAATGCTCAAAGATCACGTTCTCTTGGAAACGAGAGAATCAGACAAGAGCGATGAAGACATTCACATATGTTTACTCACATTAAAAGGGCAGGGAAAGAAGAATTCAGAAGAAGTACGATGCGAAGAGAGAAACAAAAACACCCAGCACAGAATAGATGTCATGTTCTTGCAGTTAAAGCTATAAAACTTGGGCAGTTTGGCAAAAGACAGATGGTTGTTTGTGACATAATGGTTATTCCCTTTACCTCGTGTTCTACGTGGCAATCGTGCAGCAGAATTCATATAAGCTCAGACAGAATTATAGCCGTGGCTACCAATCTGTTTTACTCGTGACCCCTTAAAAGAAAGCAATTTGCATGTCAGTTCACAAGTTATGACCTTTGGGTTTTGGATGAACAATTCCTTATTTTATTCATAAACAATCCTTACATCAGAGTAAGATTATTGGCTTTAAGGATTTTTTACTATTCTAAGACAAGATAATAGTAGATGAGATCAACCTTTTAAGAAGAAAGCACCTTCAGGTCCTCAACCCGAGCATAGTGATCCAGGAGCAACAAGTTGAAACCGGATCTGGACATTTGACCTTTCATCTCATGACCTTATGTCTTCTGTAGGAAACGTCCTTCCTACTATATGAGACATGGTGGGGAAACATGAGACACGTGTTCCCAGAAGCCGCCCGGAAGAAAAAAAAAACATATTTTTGACCGAGTGCAGGTGTTGCAACGTGTCTACATTGAGTTGAGTGAGGCTGCGTACACAACACATTTAAAGCCTAATGTGGCGCTTTTGCTTTTGTCACCTGCGTGAACATCTGTGCCACCGCTTCCCAGCGTGTCGTCCCTCGGGAAAAGCCCTAATTCAGTTCATTTGGAGTAAACTGCAAAAGGAAGATAGAGGCAAAGAGAGGCAGAGCCAGCGAGAGGGATGACTAGACGTGGGACAAAAAGGCGAGAGGAGAATAAAGGCCTCTCGGGTCTCAATTAGCCGAGTCGAGGCATCGCGTGGAGACAGCTTGGGGTTGCGGGGGGGGTGTTACCGGCCCCCTCGGTCATCTCTGCATCCTATTAGCCTCTCAGAAACAACATGTCCGCCGTTGCTCAGAGATGTCTGCATTCATTTGGATGCTGTGGTGAACCGCTGCCGCCAGTCGGCTGCTGGCACAGGCAGAAAGCAGGGAGGTTAATGACGTTTTTTCCCTTCTGTTGGCGGCACCACGCCTTCCTCGTTTGGAAGATCCCTCCATTCCTCTCCGTCTCCCCCTGATCCCAAACATCTGTACGCGTTGGCGCCGTTCTCTATCGGCCTCGGTTCCTGCGTTCCACCGGGGACAGCGCCCCGCAGCGCTGCACGACGTCCACGGTTACGGCTGTCTCTCTGCGTCCTCCACGCCCCCCCGTTCCTCTACAAGAGCCTTTACGTTTTCCACGAGCTGTACGGTTTCTACTGCGTGTACAGTACAGCAGGAACAGCTTTCTAATATTGATGTTACAAGGCTTTCTTCCTCAGGCTGTCTCCTCTCTCTCCACACCAAACTGGAGCCAATTTAGTGGGTGAACACCGCACATGATCATAGTTTTAAGCCTGGGTTTACGATGTCAGAGACTCGGTTGCCACAAAGCAAGCCTTTAAAGGAACACTTCACCCACAAAGTGACCATTTGTATATAAATTTCTCACCCTGTGTTACTTGAATTCGTTGTTTGTGTCTCCATGGCTCCACGGAGGACGGAGAACCAAACAACTTGATCAATTAAAGTAAATGCGGGTGTTTAACAACAGCTATATCAAATGATCCGTTTGAAAGTTCTCACACAACTCGTGGAGTATAAGCCGAGTCTCATTCATCAAGTTACTACTTCACATGCATCAACTACTCGTCAGGGCCAATCTGAAGTGTTTTCAGAAGTACGGTTTCATATATCTATGCAATGCATGAGTTGTGGGAGTTAAATGCGGTTTTCTACAAGAATTCAAAGCGATTGAAGTGATAATTTCATACACAAATAGTCACTTTGTTGGAGAAGCGTTGCTTTAAGCAGCTTCGTACTCAAACATTTGATTGGCTTCCTGGATGGTTTTACAGGAACAGATACGGGCTGATTAAAGGTTCAGGATGCTGGAAAAGAAAACCTTGAAACCCCTTTGAAAGCCAACCTCATGCCACAGCCTCAAGTATGCGTTAAAGAAAGGGAAGCCAGTGAGGGATTGTGTGGTTGTGTCCAGGAGAGAAGGATGCTGGGTAGACAGCCTCCAACCTCCACTTCTAATTCATCTTCTGGAAGAAGATGAATTGAAGTGAAAAGAAGCGCCTGATGAGAACTAGTGCTGAAACGATTAGGCGGTTAATCAATCAGTGAATCGACAGAACAACCAATAATTAAACAAAGATATATCTGTAGGTTCCAGCTTCTTCAGTGTGAGGAATTGCAGTTTTTCTCATCTCATGTTATTGGAATCTGAATCTTCATAGAAAAAATAAGCAACTGGAAGACAACACTGGACTCTGGTATCTTGCGGGGGAAGATTTGTCCCTTTTTTCTGCTATTTTACAAACCAAACGACAGTTTTGAACTCAACAGCAGCGACTCTATTGCGTCTCCTTGAAGTCATGCAGCTCTGCTCCTCATCCTCCTGCTCTTCAACAGACTCAAACCGCTCTTCCCTCTTCTCTCCTTCCAGAGTACGTGTGGTTCTCCTGCAACTTTGACTTCTCCTCGTTCTGCGGCTGGAGCACAGAGACCGGGACTGGGGCCGACTGGCTCATCCAGACCAGCGAGGCTCCCGTCGTCCACAGGGGGCCGACCCTCGACCACAAAGGTAGGTCCACCTTTGTGTTCGTGTTATTATGCAGCTGTTGAAAGCCGGTCTTCTGCTGGAAGAGCTTTAAATACCGTGAGCTTTAAATAGCCCGCTGAGCTGCTGGGGTTTTCTATAAATGAGAAAAAGATGCCATACGATGTAGTAAGAAATTCCCGTTGGACACATAACCTCGTTCCTGCTCTGAAGGACAAAGTGAACATATCACAAAGTTGTGCCGGAGACGCCCAGCTGGTTGGAGACAGAGGCACATAATTCTATAAGTGGGTCCACATGGACAGGAATTTCTCCAGGCATAAACACTAAAGATATTAAGGTGACATTCATGCAGACTGGGATGGATGCCAATGTAAATAAAGGTAAATAGGGCCAGGATTGTTTTGACGTGAGCTTGTTTTACAGGATTAACTGAGACGAGATTAAAATCAGGGATATCCGCTGTTCATAATTAGACATGCCTTCCAAAAATAGTGTTGTTATTGGAATCAGAGTTTGGCTGCTTCCGCCGTTTTTATTAATTTCATGCGTTTTGGTAATTAGGCGTTTATTAGAATGGAAGTTCTGTTAATTCCATGTTTTGTTTTATTTTACAGATTTAACCTTTGACTGACTAGTACGCAACATTGTCTCGGCACTAATCAGCAAGGACAACAATAACTTTTTCTTTATTAACTCGGAAAAAGCTCATTAAGCTTCTTTTAGAGTCGAGATGTGCAGCAAGCATTTGTTGCGTGGTCAGCCCTGAATAAAACGTTTAAAACGTTTTGAAAATGAATGGATGGCCTTGAGAAACTTTGCTTTTCTAAGAATACAGCGCTCAGATTGATCAGAACGCTGAAAGCGCTCTGACCTTCTCTCGCCATTCAAACCTCCAGTGATGGATGTTTTTTTATGTGGGACAGCAGCAGCTCGAAAATGAATGGTTTCACCTTGATTTCTTGACTTAGCCAGAAGTAAAAAATAAAAAAAGAACCCTTTGTGATGTCACGTTGTCCCCTGAAGCATGCTGATCTGAGTTCTGTAAAATCCTTGAATTTGATGAGTGTGACGCTCGACACTGAACAATAGAACTGACGTTAAGCTTATGAAAAGGGACCAGCGTTTACATTGAGCAATCAACTGAATGCAGCGGCATATTTATCTGTATCTGTATCTCTCAGGTCTTATTCTGAAATGATGGTCCAATGGGTTCAGCATATCTGCATGTGTTGTGTCTTACCTTGTCTGTTGCTGCCCCCTGCAGGCAGACCGGGGAACTTCATCTACATGCAGATGGGTGACACAAAGGAACCCAGTAAAACGGGCGAAGACGAGGGTGATGATGAGGAGAAGGCCGCCAAGGTGCCGAAGGTGGCGAGGATGGGCAGTCTGCCCATCACGGTGGACGCCGACCTGTGCATGTCCTTCTGGTATCACATGTTCGGCGAGCACGCGGGGGCGCTTCACATCATGCAGAAGAAGGAGGAGGAGAAGGGGCAGATCCTGTGGACGGTCAGCGGTCACCAGGGCCGCGGCTGGAGGGAGGGACGAGTCCTGCTGCCACGCTCCAGCGACTCATATCAGGTAATACACATATGGAGATGTCTGCTGCTTGATTTTATTTCCCATCTTTATTGGATAAAAATGACCAAAGGATCCTTTAGGTGTTGTAGTTTTCTATGTGAGACATAAATGTTGATTGTTATTTTCAAAATCATAACAACTCTAGTGTAGAAAAAGGCAGCAACACCAGGAAAAAGTGTAACATATTAGAAGAAGCACTGAGTTGGAATCACCACACAAACTCAAATTCCCTGCCCCTGACACAATGCATGCTGGGATAGGTTCAGCCTCTTTGAGCTTAAACTGGATTAGAAAATGGATGGTTTTATTTTTTACTGTCCATGCTTGATGTACGACAGAAGACTGAATTTATTATTATCATTATTATTATTATTATTAATAATAATAATAATAATAATAATAATAATAATAATAATAATAATAATAATAATACACCCTGCCTTCGCCCAATGACAGCTGGGGTCGGCTCCAGCCCCCCCGTGACCCTGAATACAGGATAAGCGGTAGACAATGGATGGATGGAATAATAATGTTTTTTTAGGACACCCTCCTTACATTGCATAGAAAAAAACTATACTTAAAAAGGTAAAAATAGCGAAACATGACAAGTACACGAACAAAGACAAAGCAAAGAAGAGACATGTGGAGGACACACATACATGTACAGAAACACTGTTATGACATGTGACAGGATAAAACCAGGGACGTTGATGTTCATGGTCAGCACCCACTCCAAACAGTTTTCTTTTCATTTTCTCATTTTAGAGGAGAGAGGAAGAGAAAAGCAATAATTAGGCAAACAACGTTCCAAACAGAATCTCGTGTAGAGAAAACATTGTATTTCCTCTTGGTGGGTCCCGTCCTTAAGGATGTAACACCATGTCATGTCATTTTATATTGCACCGTTTAAAGCTATGGAGTGTGTGTGGCATGTTAGCCATCAGAATGACTCCTGTCTGAACGCATGCGTGTGTGCTGTCGTGTGCAGGTGATGGTGGAAGGCGTCGCAGACAGACGCAGTGCAGGTCACGTAGCTGTGGACAACATCCAGATCCTGGAAGGGCTCAACGCCGGCGACTGCAAGGGTTCGTATTCTTGTGTCCCTATAACTCACTTATGCTGTCCAGTGTTCCGGTTTCACAATGCATTACATGTTGTTTGGTTCGATTTTCCCGTTCTTTAAATGAAGCTGATGGTTTTCTTCCTGCAGATCCAGAAGTTCCTGCAGATCCAGAAGTTCCTGCAGATCCAGAAGTTCCGACGTCTCCGCCAACTGAGATCTTCATCCTACGTAAGTTACATCACTCACTACACAGTTGTCATGGCGTCGTCACGGTGTACGTTGGTTTTTACTGGACGTGTCTCCTGTTCAGAATAAATACAAATAATCTTTTGGGCAACGCTACATTTTTACTAAAATAAAAGTTTGCACCTTTGGTGAAAAAGCTTGTCTGTCTTCTCCAAAAAGTACAAATGTCTATAGCTCACATTTCACAATGATGCACATGAATTGTTCTTCTTTGTTTTAGGAAATAAACGACACATATTTAACATTAGTCATGACCACTTTTCCAAAGCGTATAGATTTTCTGTCTGATCCATTCCTCATTTTGACTCGCAGACCTCATTTTCTTGAGGTCTATTATAAGAAACACTTTAGCATGTCCGTCTATTAAAGTTATATTAAAGAAGTGTGAAACCTGTTCTTGGGTGGTGTGTTCACACGAGATCTGACAAAATAAAATATCAAATATAAAAATTAAAGTTTATGATTTACAATGTGGGGAAATGAAACCCAGAAAAGAAAGCAATAAAGAGACATTGATGTTGTGAAAGCAAAAATATTCATTTCTGGAAAATGTTCCGCTTGTGTTTTATGATGCAGAACATGTCAAACCACCAGTGTTGGTCTTTTAAAGCCTGTAATCAACAAGTCATCTAACGACACATGTTTTCCCCTCTCTCGCAGCGTTGGACAGTCTCTCACAGGAGAACGGCGAGCTGGGCGGCCCGAGCAACATGCTGAAGACCCTGGACCCCATCCTCATCACCATCATCGCCATGTCCGCGCTCGGCGTCTTCCTGGGCGCCATCTGCGGCGTCGTCCTGTACTGCGCATGCTCGCAGGGCAGCATGACGGACAGGAACTTATCTGCCCTGGAAAACTACAACTTTGAGCTGGTGGACGGCGTGAAGCTAAAGAAGGACAAGATGAACGGACAGACTAACTATTCAGAGGCGTGATGAGGGAGAGGGGGAGACGGAGCCGCTGCGGCTCCGCGCGGACACGTGATGCAGCCAATCAAGTGGGAGGAACACGGCTGAAGCCACCAATGGGACGGCAGGGTGGGCTGAAAGTGAGCCAATGTAATTTTTTTCTCAGGAGCGGCAGTGGAAGGGACTGACCTGTAGGGGGCACTGTGTATAAAGAATCTGTACAGCGAAAAAAAAAGAAGAAGAAGAAGAAAACTAAGGATTCTATTTGTTTTTTTCTGGCGCGCTTTGTTGATTTCGTGTAATCACATGCTGGTGTTGAGACCAATTCAGATGAAAGTATCATTTGTGTACTTTTGTGGAAAGATATTTTTTTGTTTGTTTTTGTTTTGATGTCATAGTTTCACAGAAAGAATGGGGAATTTGCTTTTCTGATATCTGGCTCTTTATCTGGCAGTGTGTGTGTGTGTGTGTGTGTGTGTGTGTGTGTGTGTGTGTGTGTGTGTGTGTGTGTGTGTGTGAGAGAGTGTGTGTGTGTGTGTGTGTGTGTGTGTGTGTGTGTGTGTGTCAAATTCATATACGTACATCTGCATTTAAGGTGTGTATGTGTCACTCAGTCACTCATGTTTATCTGTATACATGACGTGTGTGTGTGTGTGTGTGTGTGTGTGTGTGTGTGTGTGTGTGTGTGTGTGTGTGTGTGTGTGTGTGTGTGTGTGTGTGTGTGTGTGTGTGTGAAGGCGGGCCCCATCGTGACCCGTTGACCTGTGTCTAGTTCCAACAGTGCCTTTATTTTTTTTTTCCCCTCTAACTTTTCTGTTGCCTTGTTTTTTCCGCTGGTTGTTTTCTCCGTCCGGGGTTCCTACACACCAACGGGAAGAAAAGTCTGGAAACTTTTTTCCAGATTGTGATTATGTGAGTGCACATTTTTTCGTGTTGTAGCAGTGTGCTGTCAAATATCACACCCCGGTGTGGATCTGAAGATCCTCTTACCTCGGCGACTGTCCTTACTTGACACACGTTAAAATGTTAAAAACCAGTTTAGGTTTTGGAATTTCAGAATGGAAAATGTGTAGGAGCCCTGAATGCCTCACGTTTATGGCACATGACACATCCAACATATTGTACATAGGTTTTAATATATTTGAGCGCCATTTTCTAATAGAATAAGACACCAGTGCCGCAGTATCCTTTCTATGTTGGAATCAAACTCGCCCCGAACTAAAATGTACAGAAAACATTCATTTTAACAGACTCCAACACAAACCTGTTGTTTGTGCGTCTTTCACAAATGTGATCTGGTTGCCATCGTGTGACTGCTTTGTCTTTTGTTGTCGTCGTTTAGTTTCTGTTTGTGCTCTGGGGACGGGGAGAGTTTTTACGACGATGGAAGCGACTGAGATTATGGAGAGATGCCTCATGGGAAGTGATGTTTTTTTGTACAGGGTAAAACGGACAACCTCAGTACCACTAAGACGATGACGAGGATGGATCGTAGGGATTGTAACGTTGCCCTGCTAACGGCTGACGTTTCTCACTGGCACACAAAATGACTGTTGGACCTTTAGAAGTGTGTCCAGCCGGCGGAGGGACGGGATGTGGACGCTCTGAATGAAAAAAGAAGAATTAATGTTTGCCAAGACAATGCTGTACACTCTGTCGGTGTTTCCCTGTGTTGACTATCAGAATGGGAAATCTTTGAAGGGGTTGAAATGATGCTAACGACCCTGAACAGGTGACTGATCACACAGTCACATTATTGCCTCACACGTCCGTTTCTCTTGAGCTAAAGTGGCCTGGAAATAACCAGCTCCGCCCCCAAAGAAATGACATTCCCATACAAGAAACCTGTTCAATTAATTTGGCTTTCACCCAGGAGACTGCTGTTCCTGTCCCGTGTGAACCAAGTACTTTGATTTCGATTTT
The DNA here is from genome assembly GCF_963514095.1 of Eutrigla gurnardus. Lineage (NCBI taxonomy): Eukaryota > Metazoa > Chordata > Actinopteri > Perciformes > Triglidae > Eutrigla > Eutrigla gurnardus. Next base: position 13,919,521 of record NC_139918.1, read on the forward strand.
GTTTCAATTTCATAGTAATTTTAAGCCAAACCATGATGTTTTTTTTACTCAACCTAAGAAAGTAGCTTCATAGCATGTTTTTTGTTTGTTTGTTTGTTGCCATTTGCAACGTTAAACCAGATGTTTTAATCCGTTTCGAACTGCGAGCATTAATCTGGGAGAAAATCTGTTTCCATGGAAGCAGTTTAGTTGTATGGGAATGCCATTTTGTAGGAGACATGGCTGAAATAACACACACATACGCAATTAAGTCACATTTTTATAACTGGCTTATTAGAGTAGAGACCCACAAGAAATGCCTCGTAAAACAAGAGGGCTCATTATTTTCCTTTCTTCTTTTTTTTTAATTAGAAAATTTGATTTAAAAAGATTTGCAGTGAAATCACGTTGTTTGTCCTGTTGGATTCTGCTGCAGCTTCTTTTTCATTTTTATCCTCATTTAACTTTCTTAGCCGTCACCATTACAAAAGGGCCTCGTTTAACTGTGATCGGTGTCCTCATCCAGCAGCGAACTGTTCAAACCGATTGATTATTTTTTTAGAAAACAACATCTGGGGATTTTTCGGTGAAAAATTGGTCTAAAATGATTGAAAACAATGAGGCTTATACATATTGTACTAATAAAACTGCTTTCTTGTGTTTTAGCTTTGGTAGCTAAATGTGTTGTGATACCAGTCACTTGTTCATAGCACTGTACAGCTGGTAGAAAACCTGACATGTCACCAAGTCACGGAGTCACCTTTAAGCCGATGGATACTTATAAAGATCAAATCCCTGGTGTGATAGTTTAACATGGCAGAACAGTGTTTGTCCCCGTGTGGCCGCACTGTGGAAGTTCAATCTGCCCTTCTTGTTTTTGTAAATGTAGCATTATGGGAGCTCAAAATGTGAAGTGAAGACTGTGGATTCTCAATTCTTTTCTTCAAGATGAGGCTTTAGAGACACTTTGTGTGGTTCAGATTAAATCATTGTCTGGTTGCGGCGACAAACATTTCCAATCAAAGGAAGAAGGTGCTCTGACTGTTCAGATGTTCATCGTTAGCTCTGGAGAACAACGGCGGCTCAAAAAGAGATCAATGTGTTTACAGCAAACGACAAGATTCTGGGAGTCAAAATGTCATTCCAGCCTGACGGAATGTGTTTCAGTAAAGCTCCCGCCCCTTCAGACGAGAGAGGATGCTGCAGCACTAGATGTGAAAAACAAACGTTGCACTGATATATTTAAAAAGAAAAAAGAATCTGTGTTTATGATGTTGATTTATGAAAAGAGAGAGGGGGGGGGGGGGGGAGGAGAGGACAGTGTTATTGTTGCTTCTTTTTAACACAGTTTCAGAAGACAATGTTATAAACTCTGAAAAGTACAATTTACAGAGATGTTTTTCATTCTCGAAAAAGCTTATATGCGTCTCTTTGAAACGTAACAAATTTATTTACTTGATATGATATCACCTTGTTTTTTTGTCACTGATGTACGTGCCATGGTTTTATTATTTGTTTTCTTTGTATGACAAGAAGAAATGTTTTTTTTAACTGCTTCTGTAAATTAATTTTTTTTTTTTTGCTGTCAAGAAAAAAAACAACAAGAAATGAGAGAAGGACGTTTAAAAAAAAAAAAAAGGAAAAGCAGTGAGGCCTTAAGTGACTAAAAGTATTGTTTGTACTTTGACTTTCTGGTCAGCACCCAGACTCATCCGTCTCTGTTGTCTCAGACTCTGATCATTGACTATTACATTCCAAAGAATTGGATCAAATAAATGTTTTAAGTAAAAGCTGCTCTGCTGTTTCTGTCCTGCTAAACCTCGACTGCTTATCTGTGGACATCGTTTGGGTTTGACTTGCTTTCATTTGAGCTCCATTTTATTGAAGAAATAGTCCCGCTGTTCTTTGGATTAGCCGGACAAATGGGGACATTTTGTCTGGAAGTAGATGTTGCTGTTCTCTGTATTAAATGAAAACGATCTGCGTGGCTGGATCGCACTAAGAGGTAACTTCATCTGTTGAGGAAGAACAGCAACAAATTGCCAGCTTTGACTTTTTTTTTAACATTTTAGCTCTTCTGTAAGCTTCACTGTGGGTTGAATCATCATAGTATGACAACTACACCCCAAATATCACATGGGTTTGGTGTTGAGTTCCTAAGATGCAGAGACAAGGTTGAAATCCAAACCTCAGAAACGGTCTTAAATGGTGGATTGGCATTCGTCTACCATTGTCTGCGTGCCATATCATGCTTTCACCACCGAGGGGCAGCATTCCCTCTTGAAACCTTCAGAACACACAAACTAAATGTTCACATTTCTCACAAACCAGTGAATGTGATCAGATCGGTGAATATTTTTCATCAGCCACACTGAACCAGCTCAACTCAGCTCAGCTTGTCTCACGCTGATCTCATCTGCTCGTCAGTCACATGACCTCGGTTTAGCTGAGGTTTCCCACGCGCTGCTGTTTCAGTTTGTGCTGTTTGCTGTGTCATTTCTGTGCCGCAAAGAGTTTCAGTACATTTATCCTGAAGTATTGATGTCCTACTACGATCTGTCTGTGAAACAGCTGTAAAGAAGCAGGAATGTGTCTCTGACTCACACAGTTGTAGCTATTACTTGTGCTCTTGATCATTTAGTTGTAAATGCACATCAAACATAAGGAATGATACCGTAAATAAGCGTGCTTCCACCCTTTGACCTCTGCTGCCCTGTGACTGCACACAGCCTGATAAATTCAATGTATGAGGAGATCTCAAATTGAAGAGTCCTTTTTTCGGATTATTATTACTATAATTAATAGCATCGTGGCAAGATTATTAGATGACGTTTTTGGTAATTTGATAAAGTGCATATTTGTTTGGGAATTTCCACCGCTAAAGCACACCATCAACTGAAATGATGAAGTGCCTTAAAGTGGTTCATGCATGGTCTCGTCTTGCAGAGGGGGTCTCTGTTCATTTCACTCTGATGTGCCGTGGTAATGAACGTGTGAAACTGATACTGGAAAGGAGGACTCTGCGAAACTTGCCCCGAGGACGATGATTGAGATGAAAGATGAAATGGAGATGGGGACTTCATCTGTTATTTGGCCAGCTGTTACATACTCTTCACACATATCTTTCAATGATTCTAAAGGCTGTATTATATACATATTCATATATACATATTTTCCTATGTGGTTTTATGCTTCTCCATTTGGTTTTCCACCAAATTATATTAAATTAACATTTAATTACTGCCCGTCTTTGCCTGAACGCCTGTCTCTGTTCATTTGATTAGAGGTACATAAGAGATGATAAGAGATGTTTTAATGGTGGTGAAGCAACTTCCTCCATGTTAGATATAATCTAGAATCATCTTGTCTCACACTTTCTGACAGAATCCTATTAAATACTGTCGAGGGCATCACAGTATTGCCGTCGTCAACTGCGAGGAACCTGGGTGTAATCCTCGATGACCAACTATCCTGCACCCCCAACATCACTGCTGTGGCCCGATCCTGCAGATTTGCCCTCTACAATATCCGCAGGATTCGGACCCTCCTCACAAAGGATGCAACGCAACTCTTGGTCCAAGCACTGGTCATCTCCCGCCTTGACTACTGCAACTCTCTCCTGGCCGGACTCCCGGCCTCTGCGATTAAACCATTGCAGCGTATCCAGAACGCTGCAGCACGCCTTATCTTCAATCTACCCAAATTCTCCCATGTGACCCCCCTCCTCCGTGACCTCCACTGGCTCCCTGTTGCAGCACGCATCCAATTCAAGACGATGACACTGGCCTTCAGGGCCATCAATGGAACGGCACCCATCTACCTTCAAACACTGGTCAAACCTCATGCCCCGAAGCGAGCACTTCGCTCCTCTACTTCAGCTGGCCGGCTGGTACCACCATCGCTGAAATCAAACAAATGTCGCTCAGCAAAATCCAGACTCTTCTCTGTTCTGACGCCTCAGTGGTGGAACGAACTCCCGACCAATGTCAGGACAGCAGAGTCATTTGCCATTTCCTGAAAAAGGCTCAAGACTCACCTGTTCAGACTTCACCTCGACTCTACATAGCATGACCCACTAACTAACTGTTGCTCTTAAGGTATGTTTGCTGAACAGCTACTACTTTACTCAGATGAGGACCTAACACTTGTTCTATTTTTAGCTCTTACTTTATCGGCAATGATACGTTGTGGTTTCGTTGTTTCCTTCTTTTGACAAATGTACTTCTTGTAAGTTGCTTTGGACAAAAGCGTCTACTAAATGCCCTAAATGTAAATGTAAATAACATTCTGTATCACCTTATTCCAGCTCTATATGATACTTACATTAGTGAAATATTCACACCCAAGACATGTATTACATGGCTGCACCATTCCATTAAATGTAAACATTAATATGCATGCATCACCGTTGATCGCCACACAATGCATGCCGGTTAGTTTTATGTCTGACTTGATCCCGACTTGTTGTCATGTCATGCACACATGAGCATATTACTTATGGGCACTATATTCTATGATACTACTACCTCAACAGCAGATACACTTCTATACCGTATAGTGTTTTTACATACAACAACATTATGTTCATGCATTACATTTGTTGTTAATTCAAACAAACCTAATGTTGAGTCTTTCTGCTGCTCTGACGACATGCAGCTTCATGAGCAACGCCTTTTGGTGACGCATTAGGTCTGCGTAACTCAACTGACCAATGGTGCAATTCAATCAGTCAGTTACTTACTTACTTACTTACTTACTAACTTACTAACTTACTTACTTACATTCTTACTCACTTACTCAGCCACAGAGCCCCTTATAGGGCTGGTCTTATGGTCCAAATCAAAACATGTGGTTGTTCATCTGAAATAGTTTGGTGGACATTGTGCTCTAGTGCTGTATTGGTACCGTTTAATGCTTTGTTCTCTTACACTACATTTGACAGTACTTCAAACTGCATGTATTGGACAGTTTACAGTTTGCAAAGTGAGGGCGGTGGGAAAAGACTGAACAACCATGTGGTTATTCAACTAAAATAGTTTAAAAAAAAACACTGGGTGAAAGCAGTATTCAGATAATTCCCTTAAGTATAGGTAGCAGTACAAATATGCAATAATATTGAAATACAAGTTAAAGTTTTGTTTTTATGTGCATTTGAAAGGTGACTAATAATATGTCAGATAAATGCAATGCAGTAAAAAGAACAATGTTTACTTTTGAAATATGGTGCAGTACAAGTATAAAGTAGCACAAAATTGAAATGGCCTTGATTATGTTGCTTTAGGGGAGCCTGGGGCCTACATCGACCCCACTGATCCTCCCACTTTCTGTGCACAATCTCTGTGCAAATACTGGTCTGGATACTCCCTGGTCCCACATTTACTAACTTGATTATCTATAAAATAGTTAATGAACATCTAGCATATCATGGAGGACACAACTGAAACAATGAATTTCTGCTTTATTGGGTAATAAAGCAGAAACTTCCTCAAATGTTGCTGATAATATATTTACACATGCTGAACCATTTCTTTTAGTGGAGTATTTTTACAGTGTAATATTTTTATATTTATTTTAGGGTATGAATACTTCTTCCACCGCTGCTCAAAACTGCATTTAAGTACTGCACAATACTTCAGTAAAGGTTTATTGATTTTCAAATATATTTTTGTATTAATATTATTAATTTAAATGTCTGGATTTTTTAAAAGTGCTAAAAATGATATCCTTTGACTGAATCTGGACCGCTCATCACGTCCGAGGTGAGGACGGGTTCACTGTTCTCCGGTGTGTTTGTTCCTTCGCCCTGTGCGTGCCGCTGCTCTTCCTGTGTGGGCGGGGTCTAAATAAGAAGAAGAGGTTTGTTGAATAGAGGCATAAAAAAAAGCGACCCAGCAGCAGCAGCAGCAGCCGCGGCTGTAACGTGTTCGGACGAACCGGGGACTCGTCGTCCTGTCGTATGTTTCATGTCGTCAGTTTCATGTCGTCAGTGTTAATACGTGTTAGTGTTAGTACAGTGACCGTTAACGTGTGGTGAGTGGAGACGTTACGTACGTTACTTGGCGGAGCGGTACGTTTTATTAGCTAAAACAAAGCGGACCCTTATAACTGTTTTAGCTAGTCCTCGTCCCCGGTAACCGTTTCACTTCTTTACAAGAGGACTCTTTTTTTCCGGGCTAATGTTACTCTAAATCATCTGGAAACGCCAGCATAGTATCAACACAAGGTAAGTGTTGTTATTTTAACGTACATTTCTTCACATTGAACTAGTCTGCCACGCTTAGGGCGACTGAAAACACTGTAGACGACAAAAGGGGAGACGCGAGGAATGTGTCTTCGGAGCAAACTTTGGGTGTGGATTAACGGTAACTAGGTTATCAAGCTAGCGGGATAAAAACACTTTTAACAAATGAATGTAGTTACAGTACGGGGTTTCAACAACGTGGCGTGAAACGTGCGCTTATTTCAACCTACACCTGAAGTATGTCCCTCAATAAATCTTACTTTGGGCTTTGTACTGAAAGTAGGCCATTGAGCCGCTTTGTATGACCAAAGAGGGCAGTGTGAGTGGGTATACGTAGAAGAAGATCGTGTGATTTTTCAGCCCTGGATAACTTAACACTATTATTATTATAGGCATGGGAGTGAGAGGCTTTTACCGAGCTAACTGGGTGTAACTATATTTATAAAAACATACATCTTGCGTGTTCTCTCAGTTATTGATGTTTTAGGCTTTTCTGCCCTGTTGAATTACCATGTCGTTGTTGTCGTATTGCTCCAGTTTTTCTATTTAGTCTAAGTTCCAAAAGGATAGATTTACAGTGCTGTGATTTGTCTTTTACACCTACTCTACTTACTGCTTCAAAGGGGGTTTGTAAGGACTTTTTTGTCTCCTAAGATGACTTCTGTGGGTCTTTGTCTTTGGTAAGGAGGGGCTTTTAAATTAAACATAGTAGCTCAACAAGTTACACTATTTATGAGAAAACTTACTACTTTTTTGGACTTGTTTAGTCTTCTAATTGTCTGTTTTCTCCTGAAAATTGTTTTTCTTTAGAAATGCAGATAAAACAATTTGGTCCATTGGTCTGACGAGGCGTTTTCTCAGTTTGTCTGAAAGGAAAAATGCAGATGTTAAAAAAAAACAAACATTTGTTGTGTTTGTACATGTACGAAAGGAGCATTTCAATCGGGTTACGTCAGACATTGTGTGCCTTTTGGGCAAAACGTACATGCAGACGAAAATTTGACAACATCCCTTTTTGTAAGCCAAAAACCACAAACATTTAAATGAAGTAGGAGTTGTACTGAGTATCCTTAAACACACCACAGCTGGACCCCAGTCTAGTCAAACTACATTATAGACTGTTTAAACTGTGGTTGGTGATATTGTAAGACCAAGACACTTTAGAGCAGGCCAAATTGGTTAACCATAATCTAGAGTCTTGTTCAGCCTCGTCCACAGCTCTGATTCCGGACAAGATTGGTCTTGCCTGCCTCATTCACTTCCTGTAAAGGAATTGCAGCCTGGAGTGGTGTTTTTTTCCTCCCATGTTAAGCTCAGGGAGAGGCTTGATTTGTTGAACTAGTAATCTTTGTTCACCAAGGCCTAATTTAGTGACAAGGGACTAAAACGTCTTGCTTTAATTACTAGCCTGTCTTGGCTTTTTATAGACGGCATCATAATGACATAGCAACCGTATTGTATCGAGGTGAGAAAACACATCTTTGATCGTGTGTGAATCACATGGACGCAGATAAAACACACCAGGCATGGTAATTGTAGACATGGGGGGATGACGAGTCTTGAGACTAGAACTGGCTCCATGTGGACCACTGAGTCACTTCCCTTAGTTACATTGTTGTGATGTTTAAACAGTGCAGCGCTTGGCTAGGATTATCCAGGGCAGTTCGAAGGGTCATTCAACATTACTCAACTTCAGGCCCTTACCCCGTCTTGTCAGATATGAGTCATGGATGATCTGGCCTTACAGTAACAGCCAGACAAATCATGTGGGATGTGTATGTTTGCGGTATGTTATGGCTCCATGGCTCCATCCTTCTGTGGTCCGCATCAAACTGACTGAGTGAAATTTGAGTTCAGGTTGGAAAGAAATGGGAAAAGCACCCCATATTTCAGTGACGTAGTTTTTGCTTTGCGCAACGATGTATGGAGGTGGTTAAAATGGAATGTGTTATCTCATCTCTCTGGGGGCAGATCGGGATCTCCTCCACATGACCGACAAAACCCCCAACAGGTCTCGTAGTTCGTTCTCCAACTTAAAAAAACATACAGCAGACTGAATAACGCTTTCCAAAATCAGTCTTCTATGTCCAAATATACTAAAGAATTGCTGTTATTTAATTTCAATTTATTTTGCCACAAAAGTTAAGGTTTTTATACTTGTCCATTGTTTTCTTTTTTGGGAATTGTATTAACTGCAAACAGTATTTTCCATCCCCTTGCCTCTGTTAAACTGTTCCATTAGGTTCAAGTAAAAAAAGAAGTGGCATCTTACTGATAGTGGTAATATTCAGTTAAATTTGATTTTATGTCATATCACAGCAAAAGTAATCTCAGGACACTTTACACATCTAGCAGGACTAGTCTAGAACACACACTCATGAAGTCGATGAATCTTCAAAGTCCCAACATCATCCAAGAGCAAGCATTACAGTGCGTCAGTGGTGAGGCAAAAAACATAGTTATGACACTGGCCAAACACTTGAATAATTATGGGAAAAGGACATCCTTTCAACTCTTTTAATAGTCTGCTGGTCAAAATGTGTAATTTCTGACATTGTCTCAAGAAACAGACTTTACCTTTGATCACTCATCTGGTTTGAGATCACTTTTAAGTTCAGTGTCGAGCGTCGTGGCAGATGTTAGCTTGATAAAGGAGGCACTTAGCATGTAGGTTTGGTTTCCTTCAAACATGCTCTGGTTGCAGTCAGAATCGAGGTGTTCTTCCTGATCCTTCAACAGCCTGTTAGGGAGAATAGTGGTGCCTGGGTGTGGTTTAAATTAAGGAAATGGACACAGAGTCCCGCTGAGTTGCTTGGGGACCTAATGGACTGAAAGTGGACTGCAATTTCTGCAGCAGGTGGGGGGGCGGCTGGCTAACCGGGTGGCAAACGGAGCTTGGGGGGGGGAAGGGCATCCATTCGTGGACCACCAGATGACCCACCCAGCATGAACAATGCTGACTTGTTTTGCATGCCTTTCACTTTTCAAGTTCTTGGCAATTTAATGCAGCATTCATTACTTGACTGCACTAGGATACATCCCCATATAGCTGTTGGATCTCTACGACTACAACTAAAATCTCCCCTAATTCTGTTTCCGTGAGATAAAAGTGAGACGACCTTCAGGGTAAATGATGCACAGAGTGGTTAACCTCTAATCGCACGAAACTAAGAACCGGTGTTGTGGTAGCTTTTGCACACATTACTGCAGTTAATCTCATGTACACACACAGTGGAACCATAAACAAAGGCTTACCTGGTATTCATGCCAAAGTATATATAAAGTATATCTAGCTACCATAAACTCACCCATTTGGAGGAACATTATGAGACCCATTTGTAGAACCGTGGACATCCAAAGTCTTAACATGGACCTGGTTAAGAATGACTAAAAATTCACAGCCATGTTAGCTGCAGCAAGTCACAGATGGTCAGATAATCTGCAGAGTTTCTAAACATATTTTTATTATCACAATAATACAACACTTGGACATGAATAACACAGACATATTACTAATACTCCTACCTATTAACCCACAGACCACTAGTTATTAAAGCATTTTTCTATATTAACCTCAACTTGCATAAAGGCCTAATAGAGCTGTGTTCAGATCAGTGAGTGACCTTATCAAGAGGAAATGACCTTCCTCAGACTGGAAGATGTTAACAGGAGATATTAAAGGGATAGTTACTTCAGTATAGACACAATTAAAACTAGGGCTGAAACGATTACTTGAGTAACTCATTACAAAAAATGCTTGAGGCAAATACTCTGCCTCAAAGCTTCATTAAATTCCTATTTTGCGCATTATGCGGTCTGTTCAGCGCAGGAATCATTGTTCCACACGGACTGTTTTTATGGAAGCCAGGGCTCCAGAGTGCAACCATTTTTGGTGCACATGTGACCAAAGCGTCAACTTGAGCGTCAAAAAACAGTTTTTTTCTTAGTTTTAAGAACCGGTCGTTTGATTCGGTCTCCGGTTCGCAGCGGGTGGGCCAACATTGCCCAGTAAGGCCAGAGCCTGACTGGGAACGCTGCTTTTACTCTCAGTGTCGTCATTCAGAATCGTTAAAAAAGCACCTTTATCTTTATTCCTGTTTATAATCATTGACCGAATGTGAACTCTACAGTGTTAATTTTTTATCAGATTACTTGATTAATATATGGAATAATCGGTAGATTACTTGATTACAAAACGATTTAATAGCTGCAGCCCTAATTGAAACATCTCTGATATTTAATTTCCATCCTCTCAGGATTTGTTGCCTTCCATTTATTCAGAATCATCAGAAAGTATGTTTGGTTGTTAATTAAAGCATGCATATTTTAAACAATCAATCAACATCCACTCACAAACGGTTCATCTGAAATGATGTCCTTCACAACAGGAATGCCACTATGAATGCCACAGTGAACCAGCGTCGTAGGATGGAAAACCCAGGGTTAACCCTGACATTCCCTCGCTAAGCCCAAATCCTGCTTCATAGTACAGGCCTCAGGTCCCTGAGGCGCACTTTCAGACTGCAGATTGATTCAAAACGCCTCTGACCTGTCTGATGCTGATGGCAGGCAGTCAACCATAACAAGGAGGCACTGCAGAGGATTGAGTTTCAGTCGGCTCTTCTCAGCAGCTGTTAGAAGAAATTCCTGATAAAACATTTATATATCTCGAATGACCCCCACTGCCTCTTTTGAAAGTTTGGTGTTTGTTTTGGTTTTTAGCAAGCAGGTAGTGTTTATATATTAAATGTACAACAAAAACGAATAAAAGGGTATTTGATTTTTACATATTTCATGTAACTCTTTTTCAGGAACATAATGACATGCCAGTGTCTATTAGTAACAACAGCTTTGTAGGAAAATACTTGAATTTATAGGTTCTGAGTCACTAAGGCAAGGATGGTCTCTTTTAATGCATTACATTGTATGAAGCCAGCTTTAAACAGCCTGGCCTTGCCAGGCTTTCAAATTGGTGAGAGGAGTTTGGTGAGTGTGTTGTTTTCCTCCCCATTCAATGAGTGACAAATCTGCATGGAAAACAGACGGTTAGTATTACATCCAGCATATGTTGTCAAGTGTGTACTTTTGATTTGAAATGTTTTTACCTTCTCAGACCTATCAGAGCGATTTTGATTATATCAAATCTTTTATTATTTTATGTGTTTATAAGTCAAATTCAATGTTACCTACTGAAGCCATGAACCTATAGCTACAGTACTATGCATGTCCATATTTGAGAAAGTGACTGTACTTGTAGTGGAAAGAGCTGAGTGGCTCTTGTCAAGAGGTAGAATTGTAAATGAAAAATTGTGACGCTAGTGTTCAGCATCACAAACACAAAGCATGAGTCGCTTGTCTTCTCCAGCCTGACCATACAAAGCCATGATTCTACACGGTGTGCTGCTGTTACTCTAAATATTAGGCTCTCAGGGGTGTCATCATGACTACTTATAGACCATAGTTTCTGCTTGACAATTGAGAGAGAAGTAAGGGATAGAAAGGGAGGATAAGTAGAGTAAGACTTTGTAAAAGTGTCTTATCAGTACTCACTGCAAGTAAGCAAGTAATATTGTCTATATGTCAATTGTCTCAGCTGATATGTAGAAAACATAAGACTAAGCTTCAAGTCTGTGCCTCATGGTTTGGACTAAAAAACGAACAAGACAGTGCTGTAATTATATACTCCTCTAGTTATATACTACAGGAGTTAGAATCATCAGGATCACAAACTACTTTAAAGTTGTCAGGTAGTTTGTCTTACAGTGGAACAAATGTGGTCTCTTCTTGGAGGCAGTAGGTAGTTCAGTGACCTGCCCAGACAGACTAGCAGACAGGAATTTTCTATCCGATGCATGAAATCAGCTAATGATTAGACATGCTACGCTGTGTAATAAAGGCAAACAAATGCTTATCAGGGCTTAAAAAGAGGATTGCCCACTTCCCCGATCAGGCAAGTGGTTAAAAAAAAAAAAGAATGTAAATGCGTCATTTTTTTTCCAGAGAAGATGATGGAAGCAGCTGTGAAGGAGTGAGCCTTCGCTCTTCTTTCCCATCTCTGTTGAGAGTTGCACTTGTGCAGCACACATTGGGCAATGGCGAGAAAATGGTGACAAAGTTTATGAGCTGAAACACAAGTGACTATTTCCACTGTCTTTGAAACAGGAGTTCAGTTTGGTGGCTCTTGCTTTACTTAAATAAAGACACTTATTTGTTATCCACAAATAAATACAACAATTTGAATTGGGACAACTAAAAATTGATTTCTTACCCACTTGTAAGTAAAACATAAAAAAAAAAAAAACATGTTGAGATTACCTCTACTTTTTTTTGTTTTTTTTTGCTCACCTGAATTAACCACATAACAGCTGGCGTCCTTCGATCATGTTTTTACAGTTATGAGGAGCGGTTTAACCACAGTTGGTCATGGATTAGAGCCATCAGTCTGTGTCGGCTCCTATCAGCTGTGACGTTGGTTTAGTATAAGCAACGCTGACTTTTATGTCCCGCCATTTCAACTGAACCAACGGTCATACGATAATTCAACTATCACTCTCTTCAGTGCTTTGAATCTGAAAGGGTGAGACTCCATGAAAACCACTGGTCATATTAATCAGTTGAATTATCTCTTATTTGTTGCTTTCATGAACGCTGTGGCAATACCATAAGATCAGATAGGTTAAAGAAGATTTTTCTGTCATTAATATTTCATTTAGGGTAGATGCTAAAGCAAGTCTGTTTCCAAAGTTATCGAGCCCCAGAAATGCCAATGCCTCCCATTATGTGGCACACAGTCATTGGAGACCCTGAATTCTCCCAATCTGTCAGCTCTCTGTAATTTGCAGCCCTGTGCAGGACGAGTCCCAGAGTGGTAAACAAAGCTGTACTTCAGGAATGTTGGGAAGGAGCCCTCATAGTCTAGAAAGTCTTTGCAGTTGGTGTTGGCTTGAATTTTATTACACATCTCGCTTGGTATTTTGTGTGTTGGAATGTTTTGTCCATCTTGTCAGATGTTCTTCTTTGTGTCAGGGTTCAGGTATTTGTAAAAGCATCTCTTGATCAACAGAAAATTATATCTTTTGCAGGATTTTGAGGTATCTTGTTAATCTTTTATCAGAATGATCAAGATAATAATCTTGTGAATTCAGAAAAACAAGGCAAGTGCTTCCATACTCTAAAGCTTCGTCCAAAGATGTGTTTTACTGTGAACCGTTCCCACCACATTATGATAACCATTATGAAAGCCCTGAGGGGAACTCGCAAATAAGTTGGTCATTAGGCTGTGTTTAACAGGATGTGGTTGTTTTTTCGGATGCCTGTACCCTCCGACCCACAGCACTGCAGCATACATATTACACCTTTCCACTGTTCATCTCCTGTAGAATGCACAGCCACCAGATTTACCTCTGCATTACTTTGTTAACTTTAAAAATATCCTTTCTTGTGTAAATGTAAATAGTACTTTTATCTATAGACAATGACATTGTGTGAATGGAAGTTATCCAACAGTGATAAACTATGGGGCACAGCTGTTGACTTGGCTACTGTCAACACTGTCTGATTTCCTATGTATGTGTTAGTGGGGCAAGTACACAGAAAGTTGGTCTGAGTTTGAGGATTAGAAGTAGAAAGACATGGAAGTGTGTCATGTAGTGCTGCAGGAATGAGTCCTAAACTTGGAAATGAGAACATTTTTGCACTTCCAGCTCCATTGTACCAAAGTCTATGTTTTTTTGAAAGCTTACGAGAATTTAAGGTTTGTGATTAACATTATAAAACACGTCAGTAGATACCTCACTCCGAGGTTAAAGCTTTAACAAGGATCAAAATTAGACTGCTAAACGTCCTCGTCTTTAGCTCAATGGTTGTGACGTGAAGTCATGGGATTGTGGTGTAGTTTGATAATGGCCTAATGTTAGCTTTTTCCTTATGGTTGAATTAATTCATACTTCAACAATAATAAAAGGGGTGTTCATTTGTCAAGATAACCTTACTGAACAAAAATGTGTTTCAAATTTGTCAACTTACAGTATCGATCAGTTTATATTCTGGAGGCTTTTTATTGAGGGAACCAGCGTGATGCTAACTTTTGGGGTTGCTAACAAAAATGCATCATTCCTGCAGAACTCTTTGGTAGAGAATTAAGTGGCCCGACCAAATATGGGAGCACACTTACCTCTTTTCTTTGTTTTCTTCCATTCCTTAGCCGTTTTCTGCACAGAACTTGCTTCGTAAAATGTAGATCCACCACCAAATCTATTTCCGAACTCTCAGACAACCACCTTTTGTTTAGTTCTGTTTGGTTGTTGTGGTTGGTTGCTTCATGCTCAGCAGCTTTGCTCAATGTGGTAGAGAGGTGTCTCAGGGCTTCTCAATGAACCACATTTATTCATCTGCAGTTGCATTCTGTGGCAGTGTTAAATGTCCAGTTGTCCATTATTTGACTATTAAAGCACTGCTGCTGGTCAGGTCTGTTTCAGTCATTACAGGTCTGCTGTTAGACTCATCATTAATCACTCTGTTTAAGAGTGAACAACTCGAGTATCAATGTGACTATTCTCTCCTTTTACGCAACGTTTTTATTATGTCTCCTCAAGCCTCTGTCTTTTCAAGTCTTATCTGCAATGCCCTGTCAAGATAGCCGACTCCCTTTACATAAAGGGCCGTAACGGCATGAATGTTTCCAGACTGCAGTCAGAAAGCAAGTATGTAGTGTGGTGGTTTCCTGGGAGTGCCGATGACCTGGCAGCTGACACCAGCCGAGTGTGGGCAAATTGTTCCTCCCTATTTGGAATAGGCTAAATGAAAGTGGCTCCTCCCCTCTGATGCACAACCGTAACTGAGGTATTTCACCTCAACGTCAGGATACAGCTTTTCCAACACACATCATGATTGGTTATGGGGAGATGAGATCACAGAGTACGTCATTAACCTGAATGCATTTATCCTGGAGGTCTCTTTAAAATTAAAACTATCGTTTTAAGAGTCAGGCGTCTGTATAAACACACACATAATGAAGATCTATTTATTTCATATTGGTTTTAACTTCTGACATTGAGTGATTGTATTTTTCTTGTTGCAGATGGATCTGTGGTTACTTTTAATAGCAACGTTATCAGCGGTCCTCTGTGGCAGCTGGGCACAACAAGGTAAGAACAAAGACATTTCATAAATGTGCTCAAATTTTCCTCCCATTTTCTTATCTCAGCTGTTAAATATTAGCCAACCCCTAGCATGGAGTATTTTTCAACTGTGTAAACGGACACCCTATAGCAAAACAAATCACCGTAGTAGTCATTGTTACCCTTAATGTGTATGTTATTGTTTGACTTGACAGTCATGCTCTATGCATTGGGCCAAATATTGCCCTTTCTGAATGTCTTCAGCACAAAGCAATACAGTGGTGCTTTTGTCCACTTCAGGCTTCACATCTTGTTTTTTTTAATTCATGGTTTATGACTCTGTGGGTCCAGTGGCTTGTGGGAGTCTTTTCTTTTTTCTTTTTTTTTTTAAGAGGTGAAGTCATCGTTTACTGAGCTGCCTAGAGCTTCTCTCAGCATGATTCAGTTTTCTGAACTCGGAAGAGGTTGTGTCTTGCAGCCAAAAACCAAAGCTGGTTTGAGTTAGTGAACTAATGGAAAGTCTGTTTGTCATCTTGGCTTAAAAAAGAACTTGTGTTGTCTCTTTCAGAGGGAAGCATATGCATCAAGGCAAACGCACAGTCGTGTGGGGAATGCATCCAGGTCGCTGAGAATTGTGGATGGTGTGCGGATGAAGTGAGTTGAATCACTACTGCTGCCATGAAAAAGCTATGGAGAAGATTCTTCATCTGTGGGTCTGGCACCTCCAGAGTTTTGTGGTTTCTGTGGCAGCCTCGCTTAATTGTTGAATTGCACAAAAATGGCTTACAAACAGCTGGAATCTATCATCTTGTGCATTCAATAATGCAACAGAAAGAATACATTTTAACTGTCAACTTTGATAACCCATTTCAAAATATCATTTCAAATATGTCTGTGTAGCACAGACTGAACTCACAGTCGGATCTATTAAACAAACAAATACAATCCACAGATACGATAATTAAAAATGATTTTGTAAAGAAATGGATGATTTAAAACAAATAAGAACATATTTTTCCTTGTTTCCTCAAATGTATTTCATTTTCTTTACTATGTATATAAATAAATACATGTATAGAAATACATGTACATAAACTGTATCTGCCCTTTTAAGTGCATGCACAAAGAAAATAGGGTAGTACCAGAGAGTAAAGAGATTCACAATGCTTTCTCTCTTGGGCAATTCAAAGTGCTTTGCATAAAACATTACAAGCATTGGGGGAAAAATAAAACAAGCCAATAATAAAATAAAGTTTAAAATGTAAAAAATAAATAAATACAAACAAGAATATCAAGGAATAGAAAATACAGTGCAGCATAAGAAGTTCATAGATAGTATTGTTTACTGAAATGCAGCAGCTAACAGTCTTCAGTCTTGATTTAAAGGAGCTGAGATTAGCAGCAGACCTGCAGCTTTCTGGAAGTTTGTTCCAAGTAAACCACACCTATTCCATTAATTGTAAACATGAGTGCTGCTGCTTCTCCACTCACAGTGGAAACTTTCGCTGTAAAATCTTCTTTAATTAGACATTTTTGGTACCTGAGGCCAGTATTCTTCTGGGTGAGTAGACCACAGGAAGTCACTGATTTACAGGAGCATGAGTTTAATGTACAATATCTTCACTCCTTCACATCTAGAATACATTTTTCTATGTGGTGGCTACAAAGTGCAGGCCAAATATATGACAAACGTTATAAAATGATATATTTTGCTGAGCAACAAGAACTTGAGGAGGAGGTTAATGTGGATCAGAAGAACTGGGCACTGAACTTGTATACCGGTATTTATGAGATATGACAGTACGAGACCCTGACCTGTTATAACTTCAAACACAAAGTAATCAAAGTTCTGATGTTACTTGGATGGATGAGAAGTGAAATATGCAGTGCAGCCTTTCTTGTTGTCTTATCTCCATTCCTAGTGATTTATGATCCCAAAAGATCTTGATTACCCAAAAGCATCAGTAGTCATCTGCAAATATCTTTAACATTAAACACATTTGTTCATAATAATGAGCTTTGATTGGTAGTCTTGCTCTGTAAATCAGTACTTCCTCTGAAACTGCTCACCAAGGTGAGTGTCTTGGAGAATTACAAAATAACATGTTTGGGCTGGGTATTTTTGTTAGTATATTTCCACACTGAGCTGCATTCCTGTTAAAACCTGCCTGTATTTCTCGTCAGATCTGACTGATATCCTACCCGGAGCTATTGAAATCACAACATGACAAGAAGTTCCTTGTATTTCTGGGGGTTTTAATCTTTCAAATACATGTTATCTGAAAGGGTATGGTAAAATGCAGAGAGAGTTTAAAAAAAAGTACTTTAACCCAATTCCTACAAAACATAATAACCCACAGAGGCCTTTTTTTCTATTTTGTTTTTGACCGAGTTGTTTTTCTCAAGTTGTCCTTCGCTCTGCCTTGTGGGATATCATGTGTATCCAATCTACTCTTAGCCAGGCTTCCCAGTCATCCATTTCTCCTCGTCCCCTGCTGCTGCAGTACAATGGCCTAAAAGAACTAGACAGTTAAAGTACAATTCTGAAAATGTTTCATGCAGCATTAAAACCCCACATAATAACACAAAAAGCACAACAAACGGTTACTTCTGGCATCGAGACCAATTTCCTTTGTCCTACAAAATCTTCACTCTACAGTATGTACTGTGAGTGTACTGTACTAGTCTAGACTCAACATGTTTCTTCATGCCAGTCCCACCAACACAAATTCCTCTACATATACGGGACCCATCCAGATGTTTTTGCACATTCATCACCTATAAGCATTAGAAATGTGTACTCGAGGTTGAAATCTCATGTGTAATGACACTACGATGCTGCAATGTCTTTGTATGGCTGGTGTGATACTTTTCTCTTTTTTTCTCTTTTCTCTGCCGTATCACGTTCAAAGTCCCGAATGTTGGTGTGTTTGTTTGGCCAGTGGTGTTTTAACATAACATCTTGTTAACTTTTGTGTCACAGATCAGATCCCCTCAGTGTCCTTTTAAGCCCAAGGAACAATATTTAGGAAATATGTTGGGCATGTCAGACAATTTTCAAATATCTTTCACTTGTGCTGTTTTGCAGAAGTTTCTCACTGTGGGTGAGTCCAAGTCGGCTCGCTGTGATGATCTGGAGTCCTTGAAAAAGAGAAATTGTGCTCTGACCAAAATTGAGAACCCACGCGGAGGTATCACTATCAACGAGAACAAGGCCGTCACCAACCGCAAGAAGGATGGCACTGAGAAACTCAACGCTGACCAGATCACCCAGATCCAGCCCCAGAAACTCACCCTGACACTCAGATCTGGTAATTATTCAACTTCTGTTGCCAAGTCTTTGAATGGGTTGCAAGTGCAAGTTTTTCGATCTATCATATCAGGGCAAACTAAGGCAAGTCAACCATCTCTGGAGCAAAAGTTACAAGTCATTATTTTTGTGTGAAATTGTGAGAAAGCGTATTTGAAACGACCAACTATAATGTAGGATTCCTTGTTGTAGCAGAAGACTTTTAGTGAAAAATATAACCCTAACCCTTTAGAATATCCTTAATGCCTGCTCCTTCAAAATGAGGAGAAAAAAGATTCATATTAATGTGAGATTACAGTGTTCAACAGCGTTGTTTTTGTCCATTTCCTGTCATGGGAGCACAGATGGTAATTAGCTTATAACTAGGTACAACTAAGAAGCTGTGCAAGCTCTCTCAAATCAGTAAAAAGAAATGAATGTTGATTTTAATTGAATGTTTTGCTTGTTATTTTTCGCACTCTCTTGAATTCCACTCAAAACTATATATATTTTTACTTCAGGTGAGCCTCAGATTTTTGATCTGAAATTCAAGCGTGCTGAGGACTACCCCATCGACCTGTATTACCTTATGGACCTCTCCTTCTCCATGAAAGATGATTTGGAAAACGTCAAGAACCTCGGCACTGACCTCATGAGGGAAATGCAGGAGATTACTTCAGATTTCAGGATTGGTAAGAAAACCCGCAATAAAAGCATAATAATCGAGGGGGAAAACTGCAACAGTACAAATCTTTTCACAATGCTGAGTTAAAAAGAACATTCTCTTTTTTTAAGGTTTTGGCTCATTCGTGGAGAAGACAGTGATGCCTTACATCAGCACCACACCAGCCAGGCTAATCAACCCCTGCACAGGGAACCAGAACTGTACCAGCCCCTTCAGCTATAAGAATGTCCTGAGGCTGACCAACAAGGGAGATGAGTTCAATCGCTTGGTCAGTCAGCAGCAGATCTCAGGAAACCTGGACTCTCCAGAGGGGGGCTTCGATGCCATCATGCAGGTGGCGGTCTGCGAGGTAAGAAGGGGCTTACAAGTGTTTCCCTTTGTGCTTTTTAGTGGTTACTCTCTGTATCTAGACAAGAGCCTCTTGCAACAGTGTTAAATATCAATGAGAAAGACTCTCTTTGTGTTTGCCTTTCCAGGACCAAATCGGCTGGAGGAACGTGACTCGTCTGCTGGTGTTTTCCACCGATGCTGGTTTCCACTTCGCTGGAGACGGCAAACTGGGCGGCATTGTCCTGCCCAACGATGGGAAGTGTCACCTGGAAAACAACATGTACACCATGAGCCACTACTATGTATGTAGTTTATAATTATTTAATATGCATACTGTATCCACGGAGAGTTGACTGAGCATCTGTGCTGTTCTCAGCTTTTACTGGTTGTCTCAATTTCTTATTGATGTTAACCCCCATTTGTCGACAGTCTGGGATTTGAAATGGATATTTGAATTCTGGGCTCATTGATATTTATGCGTGTGTATGAATTTTTAATAGGACTACCCCTCCATAGCCCATTTGGTTCAGAAACTGAGCTCTAACAACATCCAGACCATCTTTGCTGTCACTGAGGAATTCCAGCCTGTTTACAAGGTACACTTTTGTTCTGCACATTGTATGGTCGTGCAGTTTGAAATTAAAATGCACGTTTCACATTTGGTCCCCCACTCACCTTCCAACCTTGTGTCCGTTTCAGGAGTTGAAAAATCTCATTCCGAAATCTGCCGTTGGCACACTTTCCTCCAACTCCAGCAACGTGATCAAGCTCATTATTGATGCTTACAATGTGAGTCAAACTGCACCATCTTCACATCACCTCTGACTGTCCCTGGCATTAAGAGATACCTTGTGACTTGATTGATTTTATAATATTATAATAAATGTCCTACATCCTTTTAAAGATTTTTGAGCTAAATAAAAGATTACAATGAATCACCCCGAGAGCTCATGTAAGACAAATCAAAGTGACGGCACTATTCCTGTGACTCTTCTCCTGCCAAATAGCAGCTGGGTTTCCACATGGAGAGGACTTGTATGCTTAGGTTGTGAGTGACATGTATAACTAGAGCCTATAGTAACTGTTTAATCCCTCTTGTTTTGGACAGTCTTTGTCATCTGAGGTCATTCTGGAACACAGCAAACTACCAGAGGGAGTTTCTGTCGATTTCACGTCCTTCTGTAAGAACGGTGTGGTAGGAACAGATGGGGAAGGCAGGAAGTGCTCCAACATCTCCATCGGCGACGAGGTACATACAATCCTCATTGTTGCAGTTTGTTTGTATGGATGGAATTGATACAACTGGAAAAAAAGAGCTATACGTTTATATTCTTTAACATCTCAACTCATGAGGTGCCCATATAGAATAGTGGGGAAAGCATTGCCAACACAGACACAAGTGGTGTAAGTGCTCAATCGCTGGCAGCAGCGTTACTTTATAGCCTGGATGTGCTCTTTCTAGAGTGTGAACCTATAAACAACTATGTACCAGTTGGGGAATTAGCTTTTCTAAATTAGGAAGCAAGGGGGGAAAAATGCAATTAGAAAAAGTCTGAGAAATGGAACATTAAGCTTCAAGACATCCTGCTTTTTAATAGTTGTAATGACCCTATAAACTCTTCTCTGGCTTCCAGGTGTCTTTCAAGATTTCCGTTAAATCCGACAAGTGTCCATCGCATGGCAAGCCTGAGGTCATTACAATTAAACCACTGGGCTTCACTGAGGAGGTAGAGATAGTCCTGAACTTCATCTGCGACTGTGAATGCGCTGCAAAAGGAGAGCCTAACAGTGCCACGTGCCACGAGGGCAACGGGACCTTCGAGTGTGGAGCCTGCAAGTAAGTTTGCAGCCATAAAGATTCACCACATCAAAGCTGCTGAACCCTGTACCGTGGAGCCTTCAAGGGCTTTGGGTTTTCAGTTTCAATCACAACTGTACATCCTCAAACAAAAGATAACGAGAAGGGAGAAATGTGTTTTTTACTTTGACCGGTTTTCTGCGTAGGACTTGTTTCCCAAACATTTAGATTTCTTTGCAATGGTAACTATTCTCTGTTTGTGAGGACTTTGTTTAAGCATCTATTTCCTGTGTAAGGTGTAATGAAGGACGTATTGGGCGTCTTTGCGAGTGCAGCAAAGATGAAGTACGGACAGAGGACCTGGATGCCAACTGTCGAAAAGACAACGGTACAGATATCTGCAGCAACAATGGTGACTGTGTTTGTGGCACCTGTGAATGCAAGAAGCGGGATAATCCTGCAGAGATCTACAGTGGCAAGTACTGCGAGTGTGACAACTTCAACTGCGACCGCTCTAACAACAAACTCTGTGGAGGTGAGTTTTGTAGAAATAGTATTATTTGAAAGCCTGCCACCGGTTTTATTGTTAGTTCTGTGGTAACCCTTTTCTGTGCTTTACCAGGACACGGCCGCTGTGAGTGCAGGAAGTGCATCTGTGATGCCAACTACACAGGCAGTGCCTGCGACTGCTCCCTGGAGACCGCCACCTGCCTCGCCAAGAACGGGCAGGTCTGTAACGGACGCGGTACTTGTGAATGTGCAATCTGCAAATGTACCAACCCCAAATTCCAGGGTCCAACCTGCGAGATCTGTCCCACCTGCCCCGGAGTCTGCGCTGAGCAAAAGTGAGTCCACAGCCTGCATGCTTGGCTAGAAATGTCAAATAATGACATCTTGAAATGGGTTCCCATTGGTCACAGCTATCATGAAATATGTTATTTTAAAGGTTGTATGTTTATAATTTTTTTTTTTTTTTTAAGATTCCAGTCTTTCAGAATAGGGCTACTATTGAGACACCAATGACTTATCTGGGATTTTGGGCAAAATAATATAATAATATTGTTTTATATATTTATAACTAGGGGTACAATCATGAAAAACCTGGGAATGTCATGACATTTGAAAATGCAATTTCCAGGCATTTAGAGGATTTGGAAATTGGAAATTTGCTGCACAAATACTTGTATAATATTGTATAATAAAGTATATGTGGGCTGGTTGAGATCTACTGAGACAAATCTTTGTTGGCTGAACAATACTTCAATGTTTGTGCAGATCAGTTACCTCACTTGACGTTACGTTGTTCTCTGCGTAGGGTAACGACAGACTCCGACCTTTTTATTCTTTTCATGTAGGCTATATACATATGTTGCAGAGAATATTAGCCTCAAAGTCTGGGTCTGTCATGAATAAAAGACAACATGGAGAGTAAAACAATCCTACGCCTGTTTTTACAGAGATTGTGTGCAGTGTCGAGCATTCCAGGCTGGTGAGAAAAAGGAGACGTGTGAGCGGGAATGCAGCGACTTCCAGCTGATCAAAGTGAAGGATCGGGACAAGTTGCCCCAGCCTACAGACCAGAGCTTCCCATTGACTCACTGCAAAGAGCGGGACGCCAACGACTGCTGGTTCTACTACACCTACGCCATCAGAAACGACACCAAGGAGGTCTATGTGGTGGAGACGCTCGGTATGATTGGACTGCTACGTTTTCTGTAAATTAATGTAAAAAAAAATTACAAAAAAGACAGTCATCATTCTCAGTTATCTGAAATATGATGCTGTTTGGTTATTTTTTATCCTCAGTGTAACAGTGTAACTGTCATATTGCTGATAGTATGATGACTTTTTCTAATTTATATTAAATTAATGCCTGTTTTTGAAATGGGGAGAAAGAAAAGGGAATAAAATCATCAAAATTATACCTTTTTTTTTTTTCAAACTTTCCTGGTATTTAGTTGTATGCTCACTTGTATAATTCATACATAAGTTCCTTTAGCGTTAAAGTGACACAATCATTGTTTTGTTTCCTTTCATTAAACCTATAGAACATCATAGCTTCTGCATGGTTCTTTTGTTTGAAGGAAAGAGTTGTCACCAACAATATACTACATAGAAACCAAGTTAAATTTGCAGCTGTTTGTTTTCTCTGTTCCAGAGTGCCCGGCAGGACCTGACATCATCCCCATCGTGGCAGGTGTGGTAGCAGGCATTGTGCTGATCGGCCTTGCCCTGCTGCTCATCTGGAAGCTGCTCATGATCATCCACGACCGCCGAGAGTTCGCCAAGTTTGAGAAGGAAAAGATGAACGCAAAGTGGGACACGGTGAGTCAGTCACTCCAAAGCATCTGGTGCAATCGAGGAAAAAGTCGAGGAAGCATCATATTTACCCTTTCTCGCATTAAAAAAAAACTAAAAACGATTACCTGAAATCTTCCAGCTAGTGTAATTGTAGCTGTTACATAAGTGAAATCTGCAATAAGGTTAGGTATACTTGGGGAAATAATAATAAACATCAAACGCATCACAAGCATTAATGGATGTTGGGAAGTGTCACTTATTTAGTCAAACATGTGAAACAATCAGCGGAAAAACTGTGGAAACAGAAAGGAGATTTAAACCAGAGTACGTTAGAGGATTCACACAGACTCTCCAGCTGTGTGGCCACCCTCTGTCCTCGCTAACCTCAGGTCTGCAGTTTTGTTTAGTCTGTCTTGGCTGAGGGAGCGGCCTTCCCCTCTGCTGACAGTGCTGCCTCTCACTGTCCACATGGCACAACTGCATGACCATAAAAGGCAATGAAGCTGAGGAGGAGGAGGACTGCTCGGTGACCATTGATGGAAGGCTCCACTACTGTGCGATAGTCTCAGCAGCTGCATTTATGGCCTAATGGGAGGGAACAAACATTCACCACAGGCAGTGTTTGTGTGAAATGAACTGCAACAACAACAAAGTGTTACTTTTATTACTTAAGTAGAGGAAAGTGGACACATTGCCAAGTTAATTTTATCCGTAAGAAAAAAGAGAGTTTGTTCCATTTGTGTTCCCCTCTAAATAAAGAGAGAGCTTGTGCTGCCAGGAATATGTTTTTAGTTTTAGATATTTTTCCCACCCCATGTTGTGGGTATTTGGTGTTTTTATTTTTGTGCCAACTAGACTGAAATACTATGAATGGAAAATAAAGAGAAGACATCCTGCTGAAGTATTTCAAATCACAGATAGGAAATGACTTACTACTGCAACAGACTTAAAACTGAAGAGTAACGTCTTTTTGTGGCACCGTTACTCGACATTATAGAAGAACATACCATTATGAGAGTGTTGGAGATAGAAAAAGGAAAATCTGTAGAGCCTAATGCCAAAACAGTACTTAGTTACTATAAGAGCTTTCTTTGACCTTTTCTGCTATGTGCTCAACATTCAGGCGTATGTGTCTGTCCTTTTACACTCCTCTCAATTACTTTTCTTCTGTTTTCCCCTTTCATCTTCCCCTTTTCCTTCTCTATGTTAGCAAGGGAACCCCATTTACAAGAGTCCTATTAACCAGTTCCAGAATCCCAGCTATGGGAATGATGGCGCTTCTCGTTAGGTCAAAGTTCGTATCGCCTGTTGGCCTTGTGTATCTGCATGTACTTTCTTTGTGCAGGGTGCAGTTTTCCACTCTGTCGGGCTGTAGTGAAGTGAAAGCTGTGGTGACTGCATATATGAAGCATGCTTAACCACAGGTGGAAGTTGTTTGATACTAAAGTTGGTGTGAAAAAAAAACGTGATAACAAACAAACTTTTGTTCATAAGTTCTATTTTTAACAATCTCCAAATTTGGTGATGTCTGAATTGTTATTTCAGATAGTCATGGATTAAATGCATCTTCCTGAGATAATGATCCTACTTCTTCAGATAGATGGACAATTTAATAATACATTGGATCATCGAAGCATGCAGAGAGCTCAACATTTGCTGTTTTCCTCAGTTTAAAAGTGGACATTTTCGAGATTGATGCTTTTCAACATTATGTGACTATAAATTGCCTTACTTCAAATATTTATAGGAAGATCTGTCGATAGAACCCATGTGGAATCCCCTGATTGGTTTTGTCCAATTAGAATAAAGTTTATTCAAACCTAGCCAGTACTGTTGCTGCACCGCTGCTTGGGACTCATCTCAAGATTTAGCTTGTGGCATCCATTTTTTCTCAGAGATGATGAAAATAATGAAGACTGCCCGTGTGGACTCCACATGTACGTTACCCTCAATAGCTCGGCGGCTGCAGCCACGCTGCTCACACTGCTCTAACCTGTTAACACGTGCACTGAAATGAAAAGCAAGAGGTTCTACAATGAAAGGGAATAGCAGTAGCCTGTACAGAACCATGGACACTATAAACACTGGGAGTGATGTAGTTGATCTGGTGTTGTAGCTCCCTCGTCCTCATTTGTGCTAAACCAAATATTGTGTTTATCACAGTAAAGACGGTATTGCAAAATCCATGTTGTGGATTGTGACACCGGCGATGGTGAGGAGACAGGTGTTCTTCAGCTTAGACTCTGGCAGGGACCAGCAGCTTTACTGCTGCCTTCGACCTGTAGCCTGTAGGGATGTGGAGAGCTCAGATTTCCAGCGGCGGCAGCAGCTCCTCCTCCAACCAGTAGCAGAGCTTAGCCTCACCAACATCCACACCAGAAGGATGGACCAGGCTGGATGTCTGGGCCCACCGAATGATGGGGAGGCTCAGAAGAACTGTACCAGTACTGTGTGGGTCAGACTGTCAGAACCTTCAGCAGAAAAATAAGGGGTTTTCTAAAGGGACTCTGGTGCATGAAAACGCTACCACATTTGTCCAAAGGGACTGCCAAAATCCACACAAAATGGAAATTCCTTGTAGTAGCTTCAAACAAATGTTCTGCAGTTGTCCTGTGTCACCCTCAGACAGGGGGAAGGTGCACTTGCAGAGGACAGATCATTTAAATACTGTCTATTCTAATCCTTCACTACTACTAATTGCACAGAGTGGCATTTGACTGCAGTTGTTGGACTCTTAACTGCTAAAACCATGGCAAACGGTGTCAAACCATTCACAGCTCAACCAAGGTTCATAAAACATGATTGACCAGATGGTGAGAAAGGCAAACCATGTGGCCACATGTTCGCCTTTTCTTGTGTGCTGTGATTCTGTGAAACCTATCTTCAAAAGTTGAGCTCACTGGTATTGAATTTGTTATTGTGACACAAAAAAAAAATGAAAGGCTTTGACACATGCTGTGTTTAATGTGTTAACCTGACGAATTAAAGTTGACAGCTGTTGTATTCACTGTTGTTGTTGTTCTTCTCTGTTTCTCAGGGTGAGAATCCGATCTACAAAAGTGCCGTAACAACTGTCGTCAATCCAAAGTACGAGGGCAAATGATGGAGCTTTGCCGTTCTTGTGACATCACTGTATGGAGAAGAGAATGGGCTGGGGTGAAGGGCTGGGCGGGTTTTATATTGCTCTCACTATTTGTTTGTTTGTTTGTGTTTTGTAGTCACCAAATGATAGCAATGCATTTTGCCACTATTTCGGTTTGTCTTACTAACTTGTTTTTATTTTCTATGCATCATCTGAAATGTGTACAGTCTGTATAAATGTGGGATTTTATTTTTGTTGGGTTTTTGCCTCTGCGGAACCTGAGAGAATGTGTTGAACTGATTTGTACTCTTCCCTCCACGGGACTGGAAAGGTAACGGAAAGCCGAGCTGTGCCTTTTTATAGAGCCATCATGCCAACAGTGTTTTGTTGTGGTTGAATTGAATGTTGTTGAATGGCAACAAACGAAGGGTTCCTTTCCAAATACTCCTGTATACAGTGTTGATTGGGTGGCAGTCTATCAGTCATTGTTTTTAAAACGCGGGTGACCAAAGGGCTGATGATTGATTTGCCATCAGAGCAAAGGTCTTAATCTGTCTAATTGTTTTTGACTGAGTAGGCGTCTGTCGCTCTTTTTAAACAACTCTTTGGATTGAAACTCGTTTAAATGTAGCACCATTTGGCCGTGCGTGGTAGCAATGAAATGTGTACCGTGTGATATCTCCACAGAACAGGATTGAAGTGTATCTCTCCTGGGGGACTTACTCCTGAACAATCAATTGAAATGTATCTTTTTTTTCTTTCTAGAAAAGATCTTTTTTCTGCCTTTCTGGAGTAAAGGACATCCGTGTACAGTAGTATTACTGTGTGGCTCCATGTTTTACTCGCTTAATTTAAAGCCAACTCAGGTTCTTAATTCTTCACAGCAATGCCAAATACACGCAAACCTGCCTTATTTGCCAACTAAATTTGCTTTCATTGAAATGCCTTGTTTTATTTGTTGGATATTAATTGGGCAAGGATCCCATTTTTATTTTTTCTATGTGTCGTAATTCCACCCAACTCTTTTGAGGTGCCTCAATCAAACATTTTTTTAAAACAATGGGAATGACTATCATGTCATTTAGTTAGGAAGATCATGGGAAAGTAATGATTTCTGGATCTTTAGGTTTGTAAAGAGAAAAAAAGGTTACACCTGCCACCATTGTTTAAGTGCCTTTTTTTAATTCAACACATTCACATTTGCAATTCTGTATTTCTGAAATTATTTATTGAATAAACATTGAAAACAATTGACCCCTATATTGTTATGATATTATTGTACAATTGCCATTTTGTGGATTTGATGTTGCGCTTACTGCTGTATTCATATCAGGTCTCAAGTTATACAATTATTACCAGGATGCCTTTTATTAATGTGCATGGATGTGATGATGGAGCAAGTTCTTTATTAACGCCTTGGCGATAATCCTGACGGACAGATGAGTCAACCAGATACATTTTTAGAATTAAAATAGTATTTGCTCATATCTGGCAAGAATGAGTGTACATACAAGGCATATGACCTCAATGTTCTTACACAGAAAGTAGACCTAACAGCTCAGAACAAGGATAGCAAAGTTCAATAGAGAGGGCTAGTTTCTGCCCATGTATGCAATAACATTGTGTGTGTGTTTGTATAAATATCTATATAAAAGCCCCAATATCAAATAAAATGTCGATTTACAAGTCAAGTGTTTCAGTAAGATGTAAACAATATCATTAGTGCAAAGAAATCCATCTTGACTGTGATTCTATGTAAGGGACAACAGCTCACAGTAAAATGAGCAGCGAGTCTACGTTGATGCCCTGATCTGAAACAATGAATTAATGCAAACGTCGAACTTTAGTGGGTACAAATAAAAAAATAACAATAAAAAGCTAAGAGCTAAAGCTTCAGCGTGACACTGTCAGCCAATCACGTCGCGTCCAATCCCCAGTGGAACGTGACGCCACAAGCCCAGAGCTCTCCACAGGTGATTGGTGGCTTCGGCTGTCCAATCACAGGCCGCGTTTTACAGCAAAGTTGTTAACCCCCAACAGTAGCACTTTGGTGTCCACCTCTCTAGTTTCAGCCTGCTTTGCATCGACAGGAAAACACAGACTTTCCATCGAGCGATAAACGCTGTTAGACGAGGTGGATATAACGCGGACAGCGGCTCTTCCTGCCAGGATACCGGCTCACCGTTGCGTTGGTTTCTACTTATCACAAAAGCAACTAGGAGAACTAGCTGCGGCTAACGTTAATGTTAGTTGTCTATCTTTCTTGCTAGCTGTGTCGTGTTGCGTTTTTTTTTTGAACAGTCTTTAAAATCCCCGACGTGTGCTGAAACGCCGACCCGGTGAGTATTTCCTTGTAATGTTTTAGTAACTTGAATCGATGGTGGCCACAGAGGCCCATCGTGAGCTGTGTTTTCTGGCATCAGATGATTTCATACACGCAATCAAATTCCTGGCTGGTCAGCTGGATGCAATTCAGCACTAAAACCTCAAGTTCCTCATCACTTTGTCAGCTCCCAACACAGGCAGTCTGTGATATCGATCGATCAACACCAATAATGTTGTTTTTTCAACGTGTGGACCATAAATCTAGTTTACTAGTTGTTACATCTGTGACCAAACTAGAATGTCGAAACCTGATCCATCTGGTTGACAGAGAGAGACAATATGAGCAGGAGGCGGAGGCCAAGGGTCGATAACGGCTTCAAGGGTACGTTTGACATGTTTTCACATCTAGGTTTTTCATCATCTTGGTTGGAAATGTTACATTGTTGGATCAGAGGCTTAGGGTGTGTGGCTAAACAGTGCCAGGCAGGCCCTGTGGCCTTTCAGGGAACTGCTTGGCCCTGGCCTGCATGGGTCTGAATCCCTCATGTCCCCCCCTGCATTATTTACTGTAACCCACAGTAGATCCCCCCCCCCCCCCCCCCCCCCCCTCCTTAAACACACATCCCTACATGGACTCGAAATGGAGGGGTCTTAATAAGCCCCCCTTATAAGAGATGAAGGATGGAAAACCTGCACCCAGCCTCATGGTGTCCAGCAGTGGTTTGAGTTTATAATTCTATATAAAAAACCTGCTCACAATACCAAAAGGGGTGGAGTTCACTACATCAGGTAACCTGCAAATCCGAAAGCTACAGTAAAATGGGTTTCCTGTGTCCTGCGATTGCGAAACTCTCTGGCTATTGTGGGGCAAACCCCACCCTCGTGGGACATTTGTGGCCTGCGCAAAGTGTGTGAAGTATGAAACCAGTCTGTGCTGATGCTCCGTTTGTGTGTTCTTACTCGGCTTTAAGAAAGCTCAGCTGTCCCAGATATTAACCTTGAAGTCTAAATGATTTCACCCCAGCTCGTGTCATTTTTGCCTAATCATAGGTTAGGAGACCGAGGCCCTGACTGCACACTTTAACAATGAGTTAGGCTGGTATAATCTGCATATTAAAGAGTATTTCGAGGCATGGTCGTATACAAAGCAGCTTAATATAAGTGTAACCAAAGGGGGAAATAAACTTCTAAAATAGGGAAATACATTTTCATGAAGCAGGTAACAATG
Organism: Eutrigla gurnardus; assembly: GCF_963514095.1. Taxonomy (NCBI): domain Eukaryota; kingdom Metazoa; phylum Chordata; class Actinopteri; order Perciformes; family Triglidae; genus Eutrigla; species Eutrigla gurnardus. Next base: position 13,949,898 of record NC_139918.1, read on the forward strand.
TTGTAGTGACTGCATTTCCATCATGCAAAGAAAGTATGCATCACTACGTTTCTGACTATTTTTGATGATGTATCACGTAGGGCGAAGACGATGAGACATGTTTGAATATGTCATTTAATATCCAGACAATGATGACTGTCAGTTTTATCCTTAATGAAAACAGCTACTTAATATTCAAATTGAAATAATTCTCCTGAGGTTTAATTTGCCTCTGCCCTCACAGGGCACAATGCTGCTTTGCATAACAGACATCTTTTCTGATAATAAGCACATATCAGGACAGGTTACCATCAAATTGTGAGGAAATCTACGTGGACAGAGTCCCGGGTTTAACTTAAAATACAGAGACATCGGGGGACGTTCAGTTGCAGCGTTGGGTTTGTGACTACGAGTGACCCCTTTTCCATGACGCATGTTTTAGATCCAGTGGAAACGTAGCAAAAGACATGTGAGTCTGCGGCCACGCCAGCAACTTTAGCCTAATGCTAACGTCGGCCTGCTAACATGCTACACAAGAGTGGCACTTATGATGGTTATCATGTTCACCATTCGAGTTCAGTGTTGGTGCAGGAATGACTCTTGAATCCTGGGAATGGCTCAGCATTTTTACACTTTATTTTGTTTGTTAGGTGTCTGTGGTTAACACAAGCCTAAGAAATGTTTTCATTCTATGACGGAATATCTTGCTTAATATCCCACTCATACATTTTGCCTTTTTTTTTTTTACGTGTCTTAAAAACGTGGCTAAACACTACAAAACGTCATCATGCCGAGCACTAGTCCACCTTCAGCCTAGTGGTGATGTGTAGTCATGTGACCATGGTGTACTTGTAGAGCAGTTAGCATGGCACTGATTCCCTTTAACAAAAGGCCAATGGGATTGTGGAATATTGCAAAAAAATAAACTGTGTCTAACACAAATTTATGAAACGTACACATTTTGTTCATCTTCACAAATGAGCGCCACGTTTGTGAAATTAGAAGCGTGAATGAAAACACCAGAAGTAAAAAGCTAACATTGGGCTATAAACGAACTACACCAAGTACAAACACACAAATAGGCTGTGAAGACGGACTAGTCGCTGTAATGATGTTTTGTGGTCTCATTTAGCCACATGTTAGCACTCTATAGCCTAACATTAGCCTTTTACTTCTAGCGATTGTGTTTGATTTAAAAAAAAATCATAACATTTGTGTTATTTTGTAAAAATGCTGAACAAAATGTGTGGGCCTAAGTATCCTCCTCCTTCCTTTACCACAGCAAGCTCCAGTGGAAAAATCCCAATTGGCTATTCAGCTGGTATTAAACAAAGTAGAGCTGAGCAGATGGAAATGTCATTAGTTTGCATGTAGTTGTTGCAATAATTACCAATTATTGGACAGATTTTATAGCAATCTATTCAATAGCTGGCAATGTATTTCATTCAAAACCCAACATGTTGAGGGGGCTGCCACATTGGCACACATAAAACATGTTTCTAAAAAGTTGTCCAGTCCTGTTTCCTCCATATCAGAACCATCTCCAAAATCCCAAACATATTATCAGCCCGATCTGGCACAGGTAATTCATGGTCATTCTCCTGTTTAGATGACTACAACTCCCTTCTATCTGGCATCAAACAGAAATCACTCTCCTGCCTCCAGCTGGTCCAGAAGTCAGCAGCCAGACTTCTCACTGGCTCTAACCAATGACATCACATCACTCCCATCTAGGGTTGTCAAAAGTATCGAAACTCAAAAAAGTATAGATACTAAAATGTTGTATCCGGATACGATACTCATTTTCAAAAGTATCGATACCACTTAACACTTAAGTTAATTTAGTTTTTATCAGGCTTGCCTAATATTTACAACCTCAAAATATTGTTCCAATTGTTATTGTTTATTTTATTTATTTATTTTTTGCACTACCTCAGACCTGAAACTTGTTATTTTTGCATTTTTTTTGTTAATAAAAATATTTCTTTTAAATTTTGGGGTCTTTTTTTCATCCTTGTGGTATCAAAAATGGTATCGAGTATCGAATATTTTCCTGAGTATCGGTATCGAGTTGAACATTTTAGTATCGTGACAACCCTACTCCCATCATGGCCTCGCTTCATTGGCTTATTATTTAGAATTGATTTTAAGATTTTACTGAACACTTTCAAAGCTCGCCAGGGTCTAGCCACGGACTGTTACAGACATGCTGAACTCAAGCCTGTTCACAACCGTAGGTCCTTCTAACCGCTCCAAAGTCGAGGCTCAGAACCAGAGGTGGTCGTGCCTCCATCAGGGACCCTCGGCTTTCCAACGTTGTGCCCGAGGAGATGAGGCTTGCTCAATCAGTGACTTCTTTTTAAGCTCTTCTTCTTAAAACACATTTTTATAGACTTGCTCATCTTTTTATGGTCTTTTTACCCCATCATCTGTTCATTTAATGTTTACTTATTATTTTTTTACTTTCATTTAAATGTTTCCTATCTTTTATTTGACTATCTTAAAGATGTGTACGTACGTGCTTTTGCTTGTCTGTCAAAGCACTTTGTAAACTTTTGTTTTTAAAGGTGCAATACAAATAGTGTATATATATTATAGAGTTAAAGTGACAATGGAGTCACTTACTGATGGTTGCAAACAACTTATTGCGCTTAACGGGAAATCACAATGCACCAGAGTCCATTTAGCGGTGCCCATAAACAAAGTCAGGTGTGGTCGTTGGAGGGTTCGACCCGGCAGTACTGCTGACAATTATAATCAGGTGGTGGATGAATGTTTCCACTTTGCTCCGCCCAGACGACCCTCTCCTAAACCTCCTTTTTGATCAACTAGTTGAGTTTCTTGTTGGAATCTGCCTTTCATGCGGTTTGGTTTAGACAACTTTAACTTGGTTGTCTTTAATGTCTCTCTCTTTCACGCTTTGTGTTCCTGTGAACCGTCCCAAAGTGCAGAGTTTTGTGCTAAATGTCCTTGTTGCTCTTGTCCGTTGGGTCTCAGGTCATCATCATGCAGTCGTTGGATTTAATGGAGAAAAGCAAACCCCAGTTCCCCTGGTTGGACCCTGGATAAACCTCATGTCGTCAACAGGTAAGGTGTTTTAATGATTGTTAAATATTATGCTACACCTCGATGAACATCATTTATTAACAATGTATTTAGCGATTGGAGCGTAGCAGATTAAACATGTATCCATCGGTTCTCTGAGTCACCTAACCTGAATAAAATACACACTCATGGAGCTGCACTGCGTTTTGGATACAAACAATCGGCAAATGCTGCGTGCAGTGTGTCCGTGTACTGCATTAGAACAAACATGTTGGTGTCTGGAAAGTCAGAGCTGTTGCCTGTCGGACCAGGAGAGGGCGACATTGTTCAAGTGTTGAAGATGTTGCCATGAAGTGTTTCACTGGGAATACATTTTTTTTTATTGCTTTATAAGTGAACTGTTCCAAGGTAAGCAGTGGTGGATAAGGTTCAGTGGATCTACTTAGCAGTTCTGTTGTATTTCAGGAATTGAAGTGGATGGTGTGGAATTCTCCTGTTGAGGTGTTTGTTGCACCGAAGCATAAAACCCACGACCATAAAGGAAACATTCAAAGTAGAATTTTATTCAAATTTAGGATAGTTTTTAATTGGGGGAGAAAAAAATGACAATGTGGGTTTTTATGTGGGGCTTTTTTTTTTAATGCTCAAGTTTTATGGTAGTTATACTGTATTTCCTTACCAGGAAACACCCATTTTAATATCCTTTTTTAAAAATTAAATATCAATGAATGATGAAAATAAGTTATACAACTGAATGAACTTGGATGGATAAACTTTGGATTCTCATGATTTGAGGTCTGACTTAAAAACAAACGTGGTTATGATATTTAATATTTAAATGTGGACTATACAGTCATTAAATATAAATAAGCAACACCAAATTTGAAATAAGTAATGCCATTTGTCTGATGATTGGCTGCTGTAATTACAACAAAATGTTTTGACATTAAATAGTACCTTTATTTTGTTATACACGTGTGAATATTTTTCTTAATTCATTAATTGATTAGTGTATCTATTTTGGTTTATATTAATAGTATTGAATGTAGGTTATTTTTTTGTTATATACCTTGTATACCTATTCTGTATTTGTATCGAGATACTTCATTAATATATAATGAATTATTTAGTTGTTCGTTGTGTATGTGTGTGTATATAGATATAATTTTTTCCAGCTCTGCCTAATGTTAATTTCAATAATATCTGTATGTATGGAGAGGACTTAGTTTGCGAGAAATGACCCCTTCCCCCCACCCCCGCAACGCGCAAGCGCTCGGGATCGTGTGGGAATGGTCGGTCCGCGAACTGGGGGTTGGACCGCTCCGAGCGAAACAGTGCAAAAGAGTTTTAAATGTCCGCCATGTTGTCCATGGCGCACTGAACCAGCGATAGGGAGCGGAGCGTCGGAAAAAAACAGTCCGAGAGAGAGCGACCGAGATCCGGGCCTTCCCCCGGCTCCGTTGGCGACGCCCTAAATACAAGCTACAACAATTCGAACGTTAGAACAGAGATAACCGCACAGAAACATCCATGAATGCGCCACTCGGTACCGTTTTGAATATTAGGAGATCCGATAGATTTATATTGCATCTCGAATTGTGAAAAATGAGTAAATTGTCGTTTCGGGCACGGGCGCTGGACGCTTCCAAGCCACTACCCGTCTTCCGCTGTGAGGATTTACCCGACCTACACGAATATGCATCCATTAACCGAGCGGTGCCGCAGATGCCTACTGGGATGGAGAAAGAAGAGGAATCGGTATGATTTTAACCGTCCGAAAATGTGAAAGTATATGCTTTGGTTTATTTTTTTATTTTGATATGATCAGAGGCGTCCCTCTTTTTTTTTCTGCGCAAGCTTTCACAAAATGGCCGCCAGTTTTCTCAGGAGAAACACGACGGAATTCCGTTGTAAACGGCTCATATGTGGGACTGGGGCGACTGTTTGGGTTACGCGGAGATGCATTGTGCCGTTATGGGATAAAATTGTCCGGTTTAGACGGGTTGTTTGTGCGTGAGGCGATTTTCTGAGTACAAAGGAGTCATGTGACTTCAGCGATTCCGACATTTTGTCTCGTCTGTCAGGACGGGGCCTTGTGTTGGCGTAATAGCGAAGGACCAGGGCAAGGGGGAGCTAGCGATTTTAGATTATATGTGGCATCTGTGCTACTAGCAGACCGAAATGTCAACACCGCTGTCATGCATTAAGGGAAAAGCCCTGCCTCGGGTCATCTTGAACGGGATGTTGTGCGTGTTATTGTGCGTGCCTTTGCTCACATTATTGCGTGTGTTGACATGATTTGGACACATTTGTGCTGTGGTTTAAGTTCTCGGGTACAGTTAGCTAATTCCAGTTAGTGATGCCAGTATGACCGAGCCCTTCATGTTTCTATGGAGACTGTAGGTTGTCTTTAACTGAATTCATGTAGTGCACCTGTTGTCATACACTTACTGCAACTGTTTGAACAGTAAATGCGCTGGTTAACCATCCTGCTTGTGTAGCGGTCAGGAAGATACTGTTCAATCTGTCACTCTTACGCCACTAACCTGGAGACGTTTCTCTGAACACATGAACTTGTGCTGACGTTATAGCGGGATATTATGGGAACAAGGCGGTTTGTTAGTAAAACTGTGACCACAGTAACCGTCTGTGGTTTCCCAGAGTTGACGGTTGATATGAGGACACTCAATCTCATCTGCAAACCAAACATTTTCCAGTGCTAGCAAATAAATAAATCATTTACAAATGAAATTGAAAGCTCTACCTGCCCATGTCCCTTTTAATGGAACCTGTACTCTGGTAGTTGAGTTAGTAAGAGAAACCTTGATGTTTCCAAGTGAGTAACAGGAATGCGTTGGCCCTTGAGGCATGTAAATACAGTACGCTTCCTGCTCTTGGTCATGCTGGCTGTTATCTTAAAGATGTAGGCGGGACATTTTAAGTTAAGACTGCCCACTGTTATGTTGCTGGCCCAGCACTTGACTGATGTTTTAGGCTAAATAAGTGCAAGCAAAGGGGAATATCAATCCATGCATGTCCTTGGTGGATCCAGTCAGTCTGCCTCCTTGCTCCCATGGTGGCTCTGTGTCAGGGGTTCAGTGTGTCAGATGGCACAGCAGGCTGGCAGACCAGCAGCACGTGGCACTCAGGAGGAGACCAGGGCAGCAGGAGGGAGGGATGCTGAAGTGCTCTGTTATGTAACGGTTGTATTATCAAAAGATACGGCCACGGCCTGCTGCATGCCAATTGCTGTGTGGAGCTGTCTCTTCTGAATTCATAAATCAAATGTTTGATGGACAGCACTTCAAATGGTGGTGGTTTATTCTACTTTAAGTGGATGTGTTTTTCACCCCTGATTCCTCGTTCATTGATCTGCATTCACAGTATAGTGTCATTTCTAGGGATACACTTGACCCACTGAACTTTGCCACAGCCTCGACCACATTGCTCCCCACTCAGTGATGTGTGGTCTGCAGGGTAAATGTGTGGTGTCCCTGTGCTTCCTAACTCTTCTAATAAACAACCACTTGTAGGTTTAGGCCTAGGAGTTTCTGTACGCTCCACTTAACACGGCTTGTTTGTATAATTTAGTAACACACGGCTGCACTCTTGCTTTCCTTGTTGCTGCTGGACCTCCGTTTCAAGAATCAACGTTCGGTCCATCATGTGGTTTTGTAATAGTAAAGGCGGCGTTGTGTGTGTGTAGCGTGGCTTGCCTGACGAGCCGTCATTGCTGAAACTCCCTGAGCACGTGCGCCGTGTTTGTTTTGGGCCAGACACTTTTGTCTTGTGTTTACATTTGGGTGAAAGTGAGGTCAGTGTCTGCAGCCCTGGTGGGAACCCACAGGCATCTGTTTGGTTTGCCGCGTTGCCAGACACAGTTCTTGGACTCGCACAACAACACTAACGGACACATCCTGGCAGGCCCCCAGTTCTCTGTGTGTAACCTTGCTGAGTGGGAATCTGGGGCATGTCACCTGTCCAAACTCGCTGCACCCTACTGGCTGTGAAATTAGAAGCCACAGTCGTTTCCTGCCCTTTTCATTCAGCGTTGTTGATGTCTGCGTGAGCAGCGTGGGAATTCAACAACCGACTCCCGGCAGGTTCTTGAATCCACATCTAGTTAGCTGGCTGGATGAGTCTCAGCTGGAACAACTTCTGAGAATGACCAGTGAATTTAGGAATTTTCTGGTCGTTGGCCAAAGCATGGGAGATTTAATACGTTCTCGCTTTGTGAGTGAATGTTTACCCTTCATTATTATGCAATTCTGGGCTGACACTCAAGGTAGAAAAATGTAAAAACCTATTTTGATCCTATCTTAGTGTGACAGCGATAATCATTTATGTAATGGAAAGTCTCGATTCATGATCAGTAACTTTATAAACTGCCAGGTTGAGGTAGAATCTACCGGCCAAATGTGCAGTCAGTGGATATCCCACCTCGGGTACACTGAGTGACCAGAGCCATGGTCTCCCACGCGGTTTATACAGTTGCTTTACTGTAGCGATGTGTCCCTTGGTGGCCCTACACGCCCAGCGTCTGTGGCTGTCCATCATGTTAAGTGGCATTTACAGTGTCTGGGACAGTAGCTGTCAGAAGAGCGACTGAGGAAGGTAGAGGAGGCTCTGGCTGCCTCAGCAGACTTGACAGTGATGGATGTGGTCATTTTAGAAGGCTATTTCTGTACGCTTATGTGTGAGAGAAAGTGGGTGTGTGAGGGCACCGGCTAATGCTCTATTCTGACTGTTCACCTCAATGAAAGTCTTCCTGTTCTCTGGCAAATAGCCGTGGCAGGAAAAGTAAACACATTGCTTGATTAAGTTTGGCAAACAGAGTGATTTTGCTCAAGTCCGTTCTGATTATTTTTTTTCTTGTGGAGAGGCCTGAAGATGTTGCAGGAAGTTTAATCATTGGCCCCGGGGAGTGATTCAGTCAGAGTTGGATAGGAACGTGAAGGTTATGCAAACGTACAAGCACAGAGCGGTTCACAGTAAATACTACATATGACTGTGTGAGAGTTTTGTATGGAGAAGCCTTAGGGAAGCACTGAGAATAAAACTGAACGGCTTGTCCAGATTCTCCAGCTTTATCCTCGGAACAGATCGCCAGAGCACACGGCGCTATGAATGTAAAATTCAATCGCTTGCCTCTGGTATGACATGCTGTACAGAATATATTTAGCCCCAAATGGTGTTGATGAACACTGCTCTGGGATGCAATGGAAAATGGATACAATAGTTTGGTACAGATGACTACAAGTAACCTGATGGTTGACTGAAGATTGCAAATTATAAAATGTACTTTTCCGCTACTTTTGGCATCTTTTTGTGTGGGTGATGTGAGTGACCAGTTAACTTTCCCAGTTGTAAAATTAGCAATCAAAATGTATATAAACTGAAGGGGTAGACGTTTCACAAACTGACACTCATAAAGAAAATGTAGACAAAATGTCCTTAAACACTGACACCGTTTTATGCAACGAGTTGGATAGGATGCATTGCATTTTTTTAATTGCTCAAAGAAATCTCAAGTTAGACCACATTGAGCAGAAAAGCCTAGACTGATTACATAATTACTGCTGTGAGTTTGAAGGCCTCCGAGTATCAGGAACCAAAACGGTTGAAATCCTTGTAGCACCGAGAGGCTTGTCTGTTTGTGCTCTTATATTTGATCCGTCATCCACAATGTTCAACTTCAGTTGTGGCCTTCGTGTGGTGCCACTGGGAGCTTACATTAAAAACGATATCCAGCTGAAGAAATTTCCCATAAATCTACTTGGATAAATGTGAAAATGGATAATTCCCGTCTGCCAGACCGCCAAACAACTATTTATTGGTCAGAACTTGAGTTAATGATGTTAGGGCTCACCTCGGGATACATTGCTCCTCTGGTGATGTTCTGAATTACGTTTTAGAATTGCTTCAATAAATTCAATAAAGGTCTGCAAGTTTTATAGAGCACACTGAACTGAATAATTTTGTACTGTGCAGTAGGGATACAACCATACAGTTAACCCATGGCTCAATATGTACCTCGGATCTTGGGTTACGGTTTTGGTTCTGTTTCAGTACACCTGTTGTGCGCAAGGAGAAAAAAAGTTGCTATTTATATATTCAGAAATTATTTCTTTATTTTGCTTATAAGCTAAGATTTAGTTTTTGTTTTACATTCAGACATATATAAGTGTAAAAAAAAAAGAAAAGTGTAACCCTTTCAGATGCAAAAGTGCTTCTTAGCCTTGACGACTGGTATAGGATGAAATATGTACATATTTAAAACATGAATGAACAAGACGTACTGTACTCTTCATCTCGACTCCGACATATAGTGGACCGCCACAGTGAGATAACTCTGTTACCTGAGAGGTCCAACTATCCGTGGTCAGTGCTAGACTCTGTGCTTTAGCCAGTTCCAAGTCGATGCCTTTTTATAGAAGCGTTTAATAGAAGTCTGGAATTACGTTAGTACTGAAAAGTGTAGCGTGGATTGAGCGTTTTGATTAGGTGATGAAAGCCTGCAACTACGGAAAAAGGCTGGAAATCTTTAGCAATCAACGTCCCACTGCACTTGTTCTGTTCTGGTTTGTCTGCACCGGTAGAATCGGCTTGTTGGAAGGCATCAACGAGAGACAACTGTTTTTAACTGATCAGCCGTTACCTGCTCAGCCGTCCTGCTTCCAGGACATTGGATATTTACTTGACAGGGATGCGCTTCCCCATCACAGCACGTGAACACATGCTGCGTTCAAGTGCTCCTGCAAAGCTCCGACATAGCCAATTCAGAGAGAAATACATGGATGGAAACATGAAATTTTTGCAAAACTGAAAAATAGCCCAATTCCATACGGTTCAATATTATATTGAGAACCGTTGACCTGTCACCAGTTACATTCTCAACTTATACATGGACATGTCTGCAGTCACCTGTCACTGTTGTGTTTACATGCATGTTTGTTTACATACAAGAATGTCACCAACATCATAGCAAACATGTTTTCCCAACCATTATGAGGTGTCGTTGGGGTTGTGGCAGACATTGCAAGTTTTTGTTTACAGAGCCAGAGTCTATTTTACTTATTTAGGTTGTGTGATTTTTGTTATTTTCAAATTGTTTTCCCCAGGCCAATGTCTTTCTTTCAAAAGTCCATTGCTCTTTTAAAGGCTGGTCGTGCATTATAATGCTATTATATTATCATAACAGTGCAATAAAATGGTCTTAAAATGAGACTGATCGTTGATTGCAATTATTTCTGGGGTAATATATTGTCCAAAATGTTTTATCCTGACAAGCTTAGTCGCAGTACGTCGCCCTCTTGCTGCATGAATTTGCCCATGTGGAGATTAATTTGAGAGGGAAATGTGCATTGCTGTGCAGTTTATAGCTTGTGAATAGGGTTGGTTGTAGGGATGTGTGTGATGAGTCTGTTAAATGTTGCTGCTAATTGGTTAATGTTATTTTAGGCTACACATTTACATTCCATACTGACACATCTGACTGTCTGAGCTGTGTCTGTGGAGTCGCCGACTCCCTTCTACCCCGTACTTTAGTTGAATAGCTTTAGTTTACACTTTCGTTTAAATGTAGGGGAATTATACTTTTTTTTTAGAACAAACTTGTACAACCTGTATACAATGGGAACTAACTGAAATTTACCTTTTTATAAATTAAATATATCTCTGGGTGTTCAATTCCAATTCTGTATAACTTACTAGGTGTTTGGCATAGAGGTCTAGGATTTTATCGGGCATCGGGATAAAAGAGACTTTAGATTGTGGTGAATTTCTATTATCTGGATAATTATAGATATCGTCACGAATCATTTTAAAAAGATGTCTGGCTCACTATCCATCGTAGAGAAGTGAAAAATAGAGCCTATTTCACTTAAAAAGGAAGTTCACTAAGAAAAGTTGTCTCATCTGTGATGCAATAAAAATACTTGTTTCTTAACCAGTATGTTTTAGTAACATGTTTAGTGTTTTAAGCACATTTTGATTATTGGGATGATGATATGAATCAGGATTATTTTAGTGAAGATATATTTTTGCATTGTCCCATGCCTAGACCTGAACCTTACAGGCTGATGCAGACTTGGTCAACCAGTCGGGACGCATCTTTGTCATGTGACATGTGTCTAAAAATAGACTGTTAGCATCCACTGAGAAACTGCTGCCTCACACATGCACTCGGTCCCCCCCCTCAGCCCCTTACCCACCCTGCCATGAGTGGAGTTAGGCTCAGACCTGCAGGTGAAGTTTTTAACTAAAAGCTACTGCTAGCAGTCATTGTAGAAGTAATTTGAAAAGCTGGGCAGTTGCACACTCACTATGCATTGATGTATGTGTGTCAGACGCTAACATCTTGCAGTATAGCCAGCCAGCTGGTGATGATTGGATCCTATCTCGATGATTGACCATTGTTTCATATGCTGGTATTTAGGTGGTTTTTAACAAATTTACTGTCAGAAGTAGGACAATAATATCCGTGCCGCACTCTGCATTTAGATGCGTTTCTTGTGGAGGGGTTTGCCTGCTCAGCAAAATGTCATTTATTTACATTCGCTCAGAAATGATCAGTTCCATGTTTAAAATCAGATTTTGTTACTGTGTGTAAGTGAATGTAATTTTATGGTGCTGTTAGATTGCTACTAGATGCATATTTCATGTGCGTGTGTACGCGGGGGGAAGAGAAGGTGAATCTCTGTAAATTAATAATGATTAAAAACTCAATGTAATAAATGGAACTTTAAACTGTTGGGTACATAAGGTATTATTTGGATTGTGATGTTAAAGATAAGATGTGACAAACTTCATGAAGGCTAGAATCCAACTGCTGTCCCTCTGAGAATATCACCTGCATATGTTGAATCCCAATGAAGCTCTTTAATGCTTGCTAATGTAGTCGGTCACCCTGTAGGGATATACATGCATTACCCTACAGTGACTGTGCCATGGCTGACTTATAGTCAGTGTTTTTGCAGTAGGCCATTTCTTTTCATGGAAAAATTCCCACGGCGTCACACTCATTAATTTAAGCGCACATATACTTTCTCCAACTCATTCACTCACTGACTTGGTCTTCCTTCCCTAGGAAGAGAGATTTTCTCCCAGCCCCCCTTTTACTACCCGCTCTGTCTCTGTCAGCCACAGGGAAACAATAAATACACACCTTCTTGCCAGAGAGCTGCTGTACGAGGCCGGCAGCACGCTGCCTTGTTGACAGACTGCCTGCCAGTGGCTCAGCGCCCAGCTCTGGGCCAAAGGCTCTACTACTACTACTACTACGACTGACTGGGACTGCTCAGACAAGCAGCCCGCCAGCAAACCAGTTAGTCAGCCATCCAGCCTGTCTGTCTGCCTTCCTTCCGGCACATTACCCCCCAACCGGCTTGGCAGTGGAGCGCTCTCGTGGCGGGTAGATAAGGCAACTGACAAACGGTGTCAGGTTGTTTTTCTGTGTTCGTGATCATGAGATGGTGATTTAGATGGCAGATTCCAATTTTTCTCGATTCAGCTTTTATATATCATTCTAGGCTCAAACGGCATGTTATTTCCCCCGAGTGACAATGTTTCACAGGATTGTTTCTGTCTGGCAACGTTTTGTTTTGTGCAGTTGCTTCACTAAAGATGTGATATGTTTTAGTTTCTTGGATTTAGTTTGTTGCAGCCGTTTGTTAAGATTTGGCTTTTGCTTTTTGTGCTGTTGTGGCAGCAAAATTAAATGTCATACAGGTTTGATATTTCCTTTCACTGCATCACAGTGGAATAGGAACGCGTTCCAGATGACTGATCCCACAGTTTCTGGTAGAGAGAAAAAGCTCCTCTGTGACAGTTGGAAATTTACTGTAGACTTTCATAGAAATGTGTCTATTTTATTAATTTAAACATTAGTTTTGTGAATCACACATAATCAAAGTCACTGGCTCATTCAGAGCTGTGTGCATTCAGCTGAACAGTGACATCCAATCCTATCTGTGCAGGTCCTATCTGTGCAGCATAGCCCCATCGATACTGGACTGCTTTTGTAGTTTGAAGACAAAATCTGAAATACCCCCAAAGAGAGTGACCTTTGGTGGCGCATGCTGTGCCCTACAATAAATCGCACCAATACAGCATAAAAAGCAGCGTGCCTGTTTTTATAGTAATATTGAACATCTAACATTGTGATTTCTCAATACCCCGCCGTGCTGCCCAAGCCAGACGTAACCCCTGCTCAGCGGTGTGTTTAGGTGTCTCACCCCCATCTTTGTCTCTGCAGGAACACCATCTCCAGCGGGCCATCTCGGCGCAGCAGGTGTATGGCGAGAAGCGGGACAACATGGTCATCCCAGTCCCCGAGGCAGAGAGCAACATCACCTACTACGAATCCCTCTACCCTGGGGAGTACAAGATGCCAAAGCAGCTAATTCACATACAGCGTAAGTGGGCTTCTGTAATGATGAGTTTTGTGATGCTGAAAATGGAGAAAATGAGTTTAATGTAGCAGATTAGGGATGTTGATTTGTTCATTGGGTTGCAATGGTGTTCCGCTCTATTTTGAATGCATTAAATGACACTTGGGGGAGCTGTTGATTAAAATTATAAATGCAATGAGTGGAATATTCCACATTACGAATAAAAGTACACTAAACACCTACCCCTGTATCATTTCAGTAGATTAACCTGTGGCCTATAAAGTGTATAAAGAGTATCATCCTCCCAGAGAATCTTATGACTGAAAGAAGGTGGCTATTTCCTGGTTGTATGAAGTTATGAAACAGTGAGTCCTTTCAGTGACTCACACGCCCACAGGTAGTAAATGGGCGGGGGGGGGTCTTCTGTTTCACGCAGCTATTCATCCATTTACTGACATCAAGTGTGTGTTTTATGAGCTTATACTGACATTTTGTCAAAGTAAATGGGTTTGCTAGATTGCTAAATCCAGTAACCATGTCTGTGTCACAAGTGTTTGCTATGATTGTTTCTCAAAGGAAAGCAATTTTCTGTTCCCTACACACACACTGGTATCAGCTGAAACCTGAAATGACAGATGTTTCGTAGTGTCAATTTGCTGTTGGACTAATTTCAAGGTGTCCTCAGAGGTCAAAACGTTGTGAAACGTGTAGGAAATTCTGTGTTGGTCGTTTTCAGGTCTTGAAAGTACAGTGTTGTAAAATATCTTGAATTAAATACAATGATGAATCTATCTAGTCTATCAAGCTGCACATTTACAGTAAGCTTTAATGTGACAGTTTATCACCCCGGGGTAGTAACGGGTCTGCACAGAAATACTGAGTTTAACATGGGAAAACAAATCCAATTGGCCTGATCACAGAGTGCTGTTTAAAGATGAAGCAGCGACTACTCTGGTCTGTACTTTTTCTTTTTTTTTTTGAGTGAACGTACAGCTGCTGTGCATATCTGCACATATCAGTGTCATTTGAGCTGGGTAGTTGTGGCTGTGTTCCTGCTCTGAGTTTTGAGGCAGTTGTTGAGAGCCATAAAGGAAATAAGTCTGAAGTTGGAATCAGCCTTGCATGGTTTCACATGACTGTCTCCCACAAAGGGGGTTCACAATTTTGATTCTGAATCAATTGAAATAAGCTTTTGATCTCGATCTTCAAAGTCAAAAGCAGGATTGGCGATTCTCCCATGTTATTGTTTTTTATCTCCACCCCTGCCTGCATGCACCAGATGCATTATTCCAGACTCTATGGCCACTGCCAGAGAGCTTGAGATGATGGACAAACAGACCTGTAAAGACACCGGTGTGACATCTCAACCTTCCTGTGAATTACATAAACAAATGCTTTTTACAATGAAGCATGTGGATGTTGTCGGTGACAGTGTACCTCCATAAACTCTCAGAAACTCAACCTGTTGTAAAATACCATCTAGCGCCGTCACATTTGTTCCTAATTGGCTGGTGAAGCAAGTTACGATTTACATATTAATTTTAATTCAACATAGGGAATGGCAAATGTTTAAATTGAATCGTAGCATAACAACGGAAAGTCAAGTTTAATCGTGGCATTAAAACTAGCACGCCAACTCAACAGACACTGAGGCTTGAGACAACCTTAGGCTTAAAAAAGCTGCAGCACAGTGGAAAGCTTTTACATGTTTGTCTTTTGAGTCAGAAACATCCTAACGCTCTAAACCATTAGGAAAGGGAAGAATGTCTGCTTCAACTAAAAATATACTGTATATCTTTAACCCTCAGATATTCAGAGTGCATTATAGAGCATAGATATACACAATAATGCAGACTCCATTAAAGTGTTGACTGAAGTGTTGGGCCAGCCTGAGTTATTGAGTTGGAGGTGGCAATGCACCAACCTCCACATAATAAAATATATTTTATACAGTTTGTTAGTTCCAGGCAGTCTTAATGCTTTCTGTGGCCTGGAGGGTCCGATCTGGTGTAATTATGCCTGATAATCATCGAGTGTTCCTAACCTTATGATCCAACACATGCTGGGTGGCCCGCACTCTTAAAGCACTTATTCATTCCAGTCAAGTGTGGTACCATTCATCCTGTGTAGCTGAATGACTTTTCTATCTACCGCAGACCGGAACTGCATCAGGTTTATACAAATATAGACACTTGAAGGTGAAACTAAACTTGGTTTTCTCTTTGGATGCAGTTCTCAGTTTGCTGGGTGACTAGGTATAATACGTTTATGAATATAAGTCGCTGCTGTGTTTTTGTTATTGCACGGTCTGTGATACTATGGGTAGTTATGTTGCTCTGAACATAAACTTCTCCTTTCATCCCTCTGTCATTGCATTAGTTTACAATGTAATAAAACTTTCTGAATCCTTTCAGCTGCAGAAACTGTTTTTTTTTTACTGTTTTTTGTTTGGTGGCTGGTGTGTCTGCAGGCACACGATTTCATAAAGCATTGTGCTCTTTGTTGTATGACCACTCTCGTTTAAATCACTGGAGCAAAGGATTAACAGTCAGAGCAACACAGTAGGCTATTTAAAATGCCCAACCTGGCTCTGTTTTACTGTGTGTGTGTGGTACTGGGACACTGATCAATATCCGTAAGCTGTCCAGCTGTGAATGTTTCTGCTTGGATTTGTTTCCTTTTGTAGTGTAGGGATCCTTCCTTTCATGTGTCAGGCTGCCTTTAGATCTTAGGTGTGCAGCAGTGCTGCAAACCTTGTCGTGGAAATGCTTAAATACTCAAATGTTGATGATTTCTAAACATGGACTGCTGTGTAGGTGGTAATCTTGCTTCTGTGTTAGAGGAGAGGTTGTATTGTATCTCTTTGTACACATGTGGTATAGACTGGCCTTGAAGTCGTATTGCCAGGCAACTATCCGTATCTATGACATTAAACCTCTCGGTATGAACAGGGCCCGTCTTTGTATTCTTCTTTTAATTAATAATCAAAGTGTCTTGTTGAGACTTACGTTTTATGGGATTCACCACTGTAGACTACACACAGCAATGGCACTTTGTTGTGAGTCATTCTGCCAACAATTACTAAAAGTTAAGCTTCATAAAAAGTCTGCCTTTGGTATTTCAAAGACGAGCCGTGTTCAGCAGTGACGTTAAGTGAGCTTGGCTGGCAAATAGCTTGTGTTTTGTAATGCTGCATGCCATGCCTTCAGTTCATTACTGGGACCAATTAAGCTGATTTCTGACTTTCAACGGTCAGTTTGCTGTGGAGTCAGATGGATCATATCACTATGGATGAAAGGATAGGCTCAATGCTATAATTCATGTAAGAAGTCAAAAGTTAACAAGGGGGCAGTGAAAATGGGATTTACAAAAGGGGGGCAAAAACCAACAAACATGGCAAGTGTGGCATTGAATTTAGTATTTATTCGTCTTTTTAAGCAGACACACATTGATTACAAATCTGCAATGTTTAATTAGCCCCTCGACTCATCTGTCACCGTTTCCTTTCCTCGACCTCCCTGCAGCTTTCAGCTTGGACACAGAGCAGCCCGACTACGACCTCGACTCGGAAGACGATGCGTTTGTCAACAAGCTGAAAAAGAAGATGGAGATCAGCTTCCTGCAGTTTGAGGAGATGATTGACCGACTGGAGAAAGGCAGTGGACAGCAGGTCGGCTATGTTAGAGACTCAATCTACCCTAAAACTCAGAGAGCTGTTAAGAAAAGCCCATGAAATACCTAACAGATAATTGGAAAATGAGTTTTCGAAAAGGAAAAAAATAGTGATTCCTGTATTAAATAGTTTGTAACACAAATGTATAATATCAGCCTCAATGCTGTGTAAATGCATCTTTTATTTATAAAAAGTTTAACTCCTTTATGTTCGTCTGTTTAGCCGGTAAGCCTTCCTGAGGCCAAACTGTTGCTGAAGGAGGATGACGAGCTCATCAAGGAGGTCTTCGACTACTGGAGCCGCAAGAGGAAAAACAGCAGGGCCAACTGTCTCATCCCCAACGTCAAGCAGGAGAAACGGGACGGCTCCAGCACCAGTGACCCCTACGTGGCCTTTCGACGGCGCACCGAGAAGATGCAAACCAGGAAGGTCTGTAGGCTTTTATTGGCAGTTTGTATTCGGCTGTGATGGTGGCCATAAACGTAATACCAGACCCGTCTCTGTGGGTTGTCCCTGGTTCTTTTCGTTCAAAGCTGCAATAATGGCAAATACAAATGTCCTCCGTCTTGTTAGCTGTTGTATTTTTTAGTTGGTCCTATCCATTGCGATGTGAGGTTACCTGGGGAAGACATTATGCATTATCATGCCTTGTTGCAGGAAATATTTCAACATAGACAGACTTACAATAATTTTCTCACAGTGATAACAATTCACTGTGTCACTCTGTTGTGACGCACAGCCAGACTAACAGGATCCGGTTAAATAAATGGTAAACGCTGTGTCTAACCTGTTATGACGTATATTATCAATCACTGAATCTGACGGGCCGACAACAGAGGAATGCTGTCGGGCACCACCAGCAGTGAACAGCATCTTGCTCCACTTGCAGCATACTGTCTTGTCTTGACTCATAGCTCTGTGTGAGACGCTTTACGAATGCTTTGTCTCAGCAGAATACGTTCAAGGCAATAGTGACAGATTGTGTCTGCTTTCCATTCTTCCCGTCTTCTGTTTTATTCTTTCTGCTCAACAAGCTGTTCAAGCTTGTTAATTCCTCCACGCTTTCATGTTAACGTTGAAAGTTGGCTGAACAGTGGGTTTGTGGCCGGCAGCAGTGCTGGGTCACTGCTCCCTGAGGAGACGACAGCCGAGAGGCGAGCAGACGGCTGCTCCGGAGACGGAGGTGCTCGAGTTCACATTTGCTGTATTGGAGTTGCTGCAGCAGTCGGTCTCGGAAGCTGGCGCCCGCTCTCCTCCCGGCAAAGTAGTGTCCCAGCGGCGGGGAGAATGAGTTTCTTGTCTCTTTTGTGGTCTGAAACAGTGTATCCATCAAATTCAGTGCTCCACGCCACATCACTGTACTCATGTTTGTCCAGGCTTTCATCATATGGAAGGAGGCGTGGTTTAATCCTTTAGCTCTTGCCCAGTTTTATTTTTTTATTACATAATGATGCTGTGCATTGACTTAGGCTCAAATCTGGAGGGGAATTCTTACTTTAAAACATGAAATTCTTCTTCTTAGGATCTTTTTACAAAGAAAATAATCAAATGTCTCACACATGCAATGGTTATTTTTATCTAATTTCTGAATTGAAATCACATAACAATTACTGTATTGGTTTTCTTTATACCATCACTATGATTAAAAAAGACTTATGTCTTGATTGAAAATGTTGAGAAAGTGACCAGATACTCTGAGAAACGCTGCACTTCCTTAAAATAATATTCTATTAATTTAACATTGACTGCAGTGGATTTTCTTAAGTTAGTGATATCACACTGCTGAACTCTGACTCCATGAATTTGTAGTTTCTTTTCACCCCTCTTTGAAAGGATGTATATGCCACCATGTGGTCATTTTGAAGAATTCAGCCTTGGTGTTAACTTTGATCTTAGTAACTAGTTTGCTTTTATTTAAGCAATTGTTCTTCTATGTGGTAATCTATCAAAAAACCTGCCAGATGTTGACCTTCATATTTGATGCACATAAATCAACATGCAATGCATTTAAACAGTTTGAATGTCTGCAAATGTTAGCAGTTTCATTATAACTATATTATAACTGCAACAGGTTTACTTTTAGTGTTGTGTCCTAATTTAAGACACAAAGCACCAAATCAAGTGCTGTTCAGAAGGTTTACTTGTAATCACACTAAATTACAGTTTATATGCTGCATATTCAGTGTTGCTCATCTATTTCCTGCTTCAACAGAACCGTAAGAACGACGAGGCGTCCTATGAGAAGATGCTGAAGCTGCGCAGGGATCTCAGCCGAGCCGTCACCATCCTGGAAATGATCAAAAGGAGGGAGAAGAGCAAGAGAGAGCTGCTGCACCTCACACTGGAGATCTTTGAGAAGAGGTGAGCCTGCCGCCGGGGCTACACACACCAGGCATTAGCACCGAAGTATAACAAAAAGCAGTTAGACAGCAGGGCTGGCAGGCTGCCGCTAGCAAGTAAGAAGTGGGGTGACTGCTCAGGGTGTAAGAGTGAGATAAAAGAACAGTTGAGGGCTTCAACTATCTCTCTTCTTCCAAATTCATTTCCATGTAGTTTGAGGAGGAAAACCACTTTGCCAAAAGAAATGGTTTGAAATGTGACCGTTTTCTTTCCTTTTCCAGGAACGTCATGTCAGACTATGGTAGTGAGGTGATGGCCGAGGTGTTGGCTGAACGGGCGCTGGTGAGGCCGCAGATCATTCCCCTGGTCCCCGTCACCAACCAGTACCGACACCAGGACCACATGGACCTCAAGGACTACAAGTCCAAGGTGAGGCTCACCATTACAAACAAGGTTCTGACACTAGACTGGATAAGTTTGAAAATGCTGTTACTATAAATCTAATGACCTATTTAATACGGTCGGGGCATGCCAATATGAAGAGTTATTTGTCTGCATTAAATGGGATGTTGTGAGCTGTATGCAGGTTTGCCGTAGTCTCTCAAGGTGTGGGTTTTACGGCGCTCCAAAGTCTCACAAGTTATTGCTGCTTTCCTTCTTTAGCCAGAGAAGACGGATGTTCCCCGGCAGAAGCGAAAGTATGAGAAGAAACAAAAGGCGTTGCCCCTCTCATCGGGCACCCCCCACCATCAGGGTCCTATTGTCTTCAATGCCAAGGACCTCAACCAGTACGACTTCCCCAGCTCAGACGACGAGCCCTTCTCCCAGGTACATGCACCACTCGTACTCGCACAGGCCTCAGTCATGCAAAGCCAAGCACACTATGCAGGCCAAGCATGGCTGCTCCTCTTGTTTCTGTTGGGTTTGTTCAAGTGAATTCTCTGCGTTATTTCTATTCTTATACTTATCTGTGATGGTTATCTCTCATCCAGGTCATGGTAATCTTGCAAAGCTTTATTGTAGGAAACTGGAATTTCTTTGGGTTTTATCTCACTAATGGGGAAGGCTAGTCGGTTAGAAAAAACAAACTTGAGTGTCTCTGTAACCACTTGGCGACCCGGTCGTCCCATACCTCCGCTGCACTCTGCCCTTTTGTCCCGATAAACCCACTTGAAATTGCAAAGCTGCATGGGACAAGTGGGTGGGCTTCTGTCATCAACTCTTCCACTGACCAGAGACTGACCTTTTAACCTCTGTCCACAGCTGCACTCAGGCTCATCAGAAGCGGAGGAGGAGAACGACCCAGATGGTGCCTACGCCTTTCGCAGGAAGGCAGGCTGCCAGTACTACGCAGTGAGTACTGTGTTCATTCACGTGTTTTATTAAAAAAAAAAAGACCCATTAGAGTTGTTTTTTACATGCTGGTGGGTTTAACAGAATATAATGTCCCAGCAGTGGTGCCCTTAGGTTGTAGATGCTTTTAAATGCTCTTTCTAAGCACGGGTTATGATGGGAACAATTATCTACATTGAGTTGTTGTATTATATAAAGCTGTAAAAGATGGCTAGAGTTTAATTTTTATTTTGTTTTAGAACGACAGATTTAAGATTATCTCAATATTCGAGGTGTTGGATTCTTACTTTAGATGTAGATAATTTACGAGGCCACTAAAGCAATAAGAAGGAAGGGGTCAGACAATAGGAATGAAAGGCTTGGCGTTCAGCATCCTGTCTCTGTTCCAGACTCGTCAGGACCGCGTGGGTAGCTGGCCGTGGTGCGGACCCTGGGAGGGCGGTTTGGCAGAAGCTCGCTTTCGCTACAGTCTCACCACGCTCACCGTGCCGCGGCGCTGCCTTGGCATGGCTCGACGACGCGTGGGACGAGGCGGCAGGTCAGTTAAATAACTGTTTTGGTCACATGCTTAACTGATATTCACTCAAGTATGTAGCTTGTTTAAGGTCTAATACGTACTCACATTGCCGTTTGCAAACACAGCAGTCAAAATGTGCCCCTCCTCTCCGTCTCAATGAGCGAGAGGGAACGCAGCGGCGTTCCAGCGAGCCATGAATCAGAAGAATGAAATGTTAAGCACAAATAAACACACCTCCTTACAAATCTGTGGGAAAGTGTCAGATTTTGAGTGAAAGCAGCCCAAGGCACGCTGCATCCTGCTGTAGCCTGCCTGTCTGCAGGTCTGTACACCGGGGGTAGGACAGCAGTGCTCGAGCTGGGAATGAGAACGGATTCACACCCTACTTTTAGTCTGGAGGCTACAATCCCACATGGGGTCCAAATTCTCTGATGGCCAAAAAAAATCTGAACACGGATAGATAAGAAGAAAAGGAGGGGAAACAGGCAGGTTCAGAGTCTCTGCAGATAATGACACACTTCTGTTGGTGATTTGAAAGGGATTGTTTTCTATAAAGTGGACATTGTTTTTTAGGAAGTTGTTACATATTACAACTTTTTCTATGGCTTGTGAAATGCTATGCAGCATGTTAGTGTCAGATTTTTAAATTTCACAGGTGACTGCAGACAACGTGTCTTTATTGACAATAATGCAAAAGCTGCTTCATGTTTATTTACTCCTTAACTATAACTTATGTTTATAAGTTTAAACTTATTTGCTACTTTTAGTGGAAGTATTGTTATCTGATTATAAGATTAATTGAAAAATATGTGGATTACTTGATTATAACTGATATTGGCAATGAAGAATTGTGTGAAGAGGGTTTTGACACACAAACCTCAGAGGATGCCAGACAAAGGAGGTTCACTATCTTTACAAAGACCTGACCTTGTCTCTCTCTCCTGCAGGGTGTTGCTGGACAGGGCGTTCACAGACTATGACAACGTTTTCCACGGACTGGATCCAGAAATGCTCGACCTGCCTCTCCCTCCCTCTCCTCCTCCTCCTCCTACAACTACTTCACGCTCGCCGGCCACCGACAAGTTTGCCAGTACCTCAGAAACAAATACCTCGGACAGAAGTTCCTCCTCCTTCAACTCCACTCTTTCCTCTCCCTCTTCCACGGACCTCAGTCAGATACTGTTGAATATAAAGTCGTGCCGATGGAGGCACTTTAGACCACGGACACTACCACTACATGAGCTCGACAACGCCCACCCGCTATTCAGGAAGTTGAGTCGAGGCCTGAAGCGACCAGTCTCTGCCTCCACAGCTGGGGGACAGCCATATGGCTCACAGCGCCCAGTGAGGGTTGTCCCTGCACCCGCACCCGTTGCTGGTAGGTGGATCTGCTGTTTTTAACACACTGCGCTCCTCACACCGCCATCTCAGCTTTTGATTATTAGTGGCTGGCTTCACCAGTAGTTTGTTTCATTTGCTGAGGTGTAGTGATATTTGCTCCTGAGACTTCTGCCATCATCCCTCTACAATGGAGGCCAATACTTTTTCCTTTGTTCCCTCCTTTTAAAAATGACATTTCCAAAGCTCACTGAATGCACGGTGCCTTACCCAGAAAGTATTTACCAATTACTGTTGATAATTGAAAGTTTTCACATGAATTATTTTCCTGTAGAGAGTAATCTCAGTGGAAACTGTTTACAAGGTTGGTGGATGATGGAAAGACAAGTTGCGTTTTGTTTGGGGGTTTTTGGGGGGGTGGTTAAGGTAAAATAAGAGTCTTATACTGAGCACATAAAACCAGAAAATAAAACTAATAATTGAAATCCGGTGTTCCAACCACTTCCATGGCCACATGTGTATAAAAGGAAGCACCTCGGCACGCAGACTGTTTCTACAAACGGGTCGCTCTCAGGAGCTCAGTGAATTCCAGCGTGGTACTGTGATAGGATGCCACCTGTGCAACAAGTTCAGTCATGAAATGTCCTCCCTCCTAAATATTCCAGTCAACTGTCAGTGGGATTATAACAAAGTGGAAGAGACTGGGAACGACAGCAACTCAGCCAAGAAGTGGTAGACCACGAAAAATGACAGAGCAGGGTCAGCGGATGCTGAGGCACATAGGTCACAGAGGTCACCAACTTTCTATAGAGTCAATCACTACAGACCTCCAAACTTCATGTGGCCTTCAGATTAGCTCAAGAACAGTGTAGAGAGCTTCATGGATGGGTTTCCATGGCGATCAGCTGCAACCAAGCCATACATCAACAAGTGCAATGCAAAGCGTTGGATGCAGTGGTGTAAAGCAGCCACCACTGGACTCTAGAGCAGTGGAGACGTTCTCTGGAGGGACCAATCACGCTTCTCCATCTGGTAATCTGATGGACGAGTCTGGGTTTGGTGGTTGCCAGGACAACGGTACTTGTCTGACTGCATTGTGCCACGTGTAAAGTTTGGTGGAGGGGTTGTTTTTCAGGAGCTGGGCTTGGCCCCTTAGTTCCAGTGAAAGGAACTCTGAATGCTTCAGCATACCAAGAGATGTTGGACAATTCCATGATCCCAACTTTGTGGAACAGTTTGGGGATGACCCCTTCCTGTTCCAACATGACTGTGCACCAGTGCACAAAGCAAGGTCCATAAAGACATGGAGGAGAGAGTTTGGTGTGAATGACCTTGACTGGCCTTCACAGAGTCCTGACCTCAACCCGATAGAACACCTTTGGGATGAATTAGAGTGGAGACTCCCAAACACGATTGTGTTCCCTTTTACCCCTGTACTCCGACATTTTCCTTCCGTTGCGGTGATCATTTCGTCTGTTTGTAGTGAGTGGGTTTAATTGCAGGATGAGTGTCCGTCATGCCTTCAAGCTGCTGTGTGACTGTTTTTGTCCGTGGAGTCCGCCGTGTGCAGCTGTTGCTTTGCATTCACCGTGCACCACCTCCCACCCCACCCAGTCCACAAGGTGTCAATTAACACTGGGGTTTGATAAATAAATTCATGAGATGCAGAGGATTTGTTCGGGTGTGTGGACAAACAGGCGTGGAGCGTTGAATACAAACTAAATGCCACAGGTCCCTGGTGGCATTACTGTGAGGACAGTCAGGCAGTTGGTGTCTTCATGTCGCTGCAAGCAGTTTACAGGAGTTGTTTATGATTTTGATGTGCATGAAAACAGCGCATTGATTTGTTGGAAAATAAAAGGATTTACTTGTAAACCATAAAGCAACTGAGACACAGACGTGATAAAGCCAATTTGCAGGAAACTCTGTTAACTGTCATGGTAAATCCTGCAGAGAGCAGACATAAAGGCATGTTGTAAGCGGTGCTGCATTAATAAGTGCAGTGTTTTTGATTAAATGACACCGCCAGATTGCATGAAAGAAGCATGAAGGGTGTTCTAGATGGAGGCGGTGCCAGAGGACGAGCTGTGACTTTCAGATGATGAGTTCTGGATCCTGTGAAGTGGAGAACTGAGAGGCTCGCAGAGAATCAATATCGCACTGAGCCACAAGGCCACGTTAATACCTAGAAATATTCATAATCCAAAGAACGCCAATAAACAGACGTTCGGCATGTTATTTACATGTTTAACTGTGAGGCTAATCAGACTGGGTGAACATGCACACAAGAAACCATGAAGGCCAACTGATTTACTTGGTGAATAAAGTAAACGCACTGGTTGGCGAGCACATGAGTTCTAGACCATAGCAACCGCACTCATCGCTTGAGGTGTATGCAGGATGTTTTTCTAACTGTATTATGAGGAGCTTCATCAACCGAAAAAGGGCGGTGTTGAGCTGCTGACCAGGCAATCGGTTATATATTCGGGTTTTTTCGGTCACGTGTTTCAGTGAGTGAAGAAGACAGTTTGTCACAACTGCAAGTCCAAAGTAAGCTACTTAATCAGACACTTGCTGCTCAGTGTAATCGCAGTGAGCAAGTCTTCTGCCCACAGCACGGAGCTAACCGGCTTCAACGGGGGCTGTTCAAGCTTCACTCAGCTAAAATAAGTACTGGGTGGAGCTAAATTATAATGCTGTCACAATTTGTTCAAATTTAGTCTTGTAAAGTATAGTTTGAAACTTGAATAAAACTTGTGTTTTCAAGACGAGTCCGGTGGGTTGATGATCCTCCCACAGCAAGCAGCACTACCTGACTCAGAGTTGAATTCCCCGGCCAGACTGCATGGAGCCCACATATTGAAGTGTAAAAGATATTTTCAGGTCAAGTTAAAGTGGTCAACACTCATACCAACGAAGTTTCGCATTTCCAGATGGTCTATTTGGGGGGTCAAGCAATGAGGAGTGTTAACTTAAAATCTCGTTCTTCCATCCCTACGGGGAAAGTTTGTTGCCAAACGAATGATTTCATTCACCAAGAAGAAATCCAAAACAAATATTCATGGCCAGATTTCTATTGTTGAGAGAGGAACGGAGGCTTATACGTGTCCTCCCACGCACACCTTAACATGCCACACAGATGCAGCGTGATTGATTTGAGTGGCTCAGCGTGTGCCATCAAACCGTCCTTCACCTAAGACCACCATGTTTCTCAACTAAAGGGTTGTTTCCAAAAGTAGTCGGGTGCTTGAGCGAGTGAATAAACTGAATACGTTTCTGTTGGCAACAAACTGCACATCCGGGACAGTGGCAGAGATGTCACACACTACCCACACTTAGACAAATTGGTCTCTGAAATAATACAGACACTGTGCATCTTCTTCTTGGAGACCATTTGTTTTTGATTTTGGTTTTAATCAGTTATTATGTATATGATGGTAGGACTTTAAATTCCAGATTTGTAACGAGCTCTTGTCTGGCAGCTTTCACAGCCGAACAGTACCAGCAGCATCAGGAGCAGCTGGCCCTGATGCAGAAACAGCAGTTGGAGCAGATCCAGCTGCAACAGCAAGCCAACAGCACCGCCACTACAAACAGCACAAAGGTTGGTATCCCACAAGCCCCTTCTGCCCGTCAAACTCGACTGATTTCATCAGTGGCTTGAACAGTCTTCTTGTCCCCTACAGAGCCCGGCGAATACTTTGGACCCGGCCAGCGCTCAGTTCGCCGCCTCGGCCCTAGTCACCACCGACAAACTGCTGGCTCTCAAAACCAAGGAGGAGCTAGCCCTGGGAGGCGGAGTCAATGGCGTCCTCTCCCCCTCAGGTATGACAACTAACTTATGTCGCGATATGAAAATGAAAATTTGAGGGTGGTGATTGGTCTTGATTTATTATAATTATAATTTGCAAGCACCATTTACGGGTTCATATGTCAACACTTCCTAGCTTGTGATTATATGTACCTCCCCTAAATATAATTTGTTTTCCAAAAGAACCACAAAGTAATAAATACTAAAAGCAATTAAAAGTTAAAGTGCACTTCACCCAAGTCTGGCAATACAATGACACTGAACAGCCACAGCAAACAATCAGGGGAAGTAATTACTCTCCTAAAACCCCATAATAGAGTGCACTGACGGACTAGATAACAGCACGAAGCAGGCAGAACAAAACCTGCAGTTATCCCCCCCCCAACTACCATTGTCACTTTCAGGCAGCAGGATTCCAGAGAAAACAGAGGGAAATGACAAAATGGAGTTTACATTTGAGGTTATTTTGCAGATGAAAACAGTGCACCAAGGATCTACTTTACTTTTAAAAGTAAAACGACAGAAAACTGAGGTGTTTTCTTTGTGATTCTGGTGAAAAGGAATAAATCCAGCTCAATGACCTTCTGTCTCAAAGTTAGAATGTAACAAATTCTTAATATTTTAAAGTTGAGATATGTGTTGAGCTGGTTTGACATCCTTTTATAGCTGTGCACACATTTCTTATATAAAGCATTCACTCTTTACAGTACATTGCACAGTTATTGGAAGTTTCCAATATGAAGAAAGGAAGTTTTCCTCAAAGATCAGTTGATAATTGAAACCTTCTGTCTCTAAACCCCACCCCCTCCCCCACCCCACCACCACCTGGCTTCTTCTGACCCCCCCAGGTGTCTACAAGGGCTTGCACCTCTCGAGCACAGTGTCCCCATCCCCAGCCGCCCCGGCTCCACCCATCTCTACCCCGACACCCGCCTTGCTGCACCCTTGCTCCACCTCCGCCACCAGTACCAACAATGGCACCGCCCACCCTGCCAACACCACTACCACTAACTCCGCCGCCACTCAGGTCCTCCTGGGAAACAACAACAGCCTCCGTCTGGGTGTTCCCACCGGCAAGCGCGTCCACGTCCCCCGGACGCTGAGCGCCACCATGTCAACATCCGCCTTAAAGCTCGCCCATGCAGCCGCAGCAACCGCCAACTGTCAGAAACCCAAGGTCACTACGGCCTCGCCGCTGGACATAGTGCCCAGGTGAGGAAGTCATGCAACCAGTGTTGAGACGTTAAAGGGTGAAAACAAAGCAGACTGACCGGTGACATAAAAGAAAAGTTAATATATCAGAGTTGATTTGGAGAATAAATGAGTGTCTGGAGTGTCAACATGCTTCAGTCAGTTTTTGTTTGTTTCTGTTCTCAGCCCCCTTTAGTTCTAAAATTCTTGGTGAGGTTCTTGCAACTAAACATCTGTTGATGGGATGAACTTACTGTCAACAATGCATTTATTTAAGTTTTATATGTATGATCATTGATAGCCTGAGCTACTTTGCAGGACCCAAAGTGTTTTTGGAGGGTAGCACTTCTAGTATTTGATCATCTCTAGCTCTTGTTTATTAGTTTAACTTTTTTTTATGTAAAGATGTTGGCCACACATTTTCCTCTTTAATGGAGTATATTCAAAAAGCACTGTAGTTTAAAAACTACAGCAGAAAAGACAGGAAGAACTCTGACTGTTGCTATGTCGATGTTACTGATTTAAATGGTAACGTCCTGCAGCTAACCGTGTCTTTTGTCCTCGTTTGTCTTCAGGGAGAATCACGATCAAGACAAGCCAGCACTGAACAGTCTATCAGAGAACACAGTGGCCATGGAGGTTACGTAGCCTCCTGAACGCAGCACGGGGGAAGCGTACCTCCTTTTGTTGTCGGTGTTTTTTTATTGTTTTTTTTTTTTTTAGGTGCTATGCATCGTTCGTTAGTGGCGAAAGCAAAGTGGTGGCCGAATGAGCAAGGCTGGGTTTCCATGGCAACCGTTTTGGGACTTAATTGCAATGCTCGTCTCGTACAAAAAAAAATTTCTCCCTCCCCTCCATTTCCCTATTTGTTACTGTTAATAAGAGATTGTCTGTAAATTCTTAATATGGCAATTATATGTACAGTACTGCATATTTGTAATACCCCACCCCCTTGTTCTTGTATATAACATTACTTGAATACAGAATTGTTCATTTGTGATGTTTTGCACTCGAGATATTAAAAAAAATCAAAAAGAGAAAACTACAAACTGCATACTGGTGCGAGTATGAGGTGTGAAAGTTGTACCACAGAAAAATGTATGTCATCACATGCATGGTGCGGAACCTGCTGTTTGATCTATTTATTGTGCCGTGTTTACAAAGGTTTTTTTTTTTTTTCATGTTTTTTTTTTTAAATCCTTTTTTTTTAATACACTGTACCCTTCACCGGTTCCCCGTGCTGTAGTCAGTGTCTAGCTAGATTTAAAAAAAACAAAAGAAAAGAAAAAAACTCTGTATTTTTTTTGGATGTTGTGAACATGGCCCGGAGCTCGCCCGTTTTTGTTGGGCGTTCCTCCACGATGTTCCCATGTGTCATGTTGAATCCATGGATACATGCGTTCATACAGATTCAGACGCAGGGCGGTAGAAGACGGCGACGACGACGGGTGTGAATTTGGTTGTTGTAGGCATCAGTTTGTCAGTGGGTTAATCAGTTTCCACAAAGCTCTTCCATACGTATAATATTCCTGAGACAAGTAACAAAAAAATGGGGATGATGACTCTTTCCCAGAAGACTTTGCTGCTTCTGACTTATCAAAGCACTATATAATTTGTTTATTGGTTGATGCTGCTTTTGTATGATTTTTGGCCTCTGGTTTGCACCAGACGGCCCCATTTCTGTTTTCTTAAAAAGATAATCCCCCTTCCCCCTTTATCATTTTTTAAAATAAATATTTTTGTATTTCCCACTTTTTATTTTAAATTTCCTCATGAAAAACTTCATTCTTTTGTTACTTGTTGATCTAAAAAAAAAAAAAACTATAAGGGAGAAGAAAAACACTGCAGTAACTGACATTTATTATCATTCCAGCTTCTACATAAAAAGGAAGAAAACATATTGAGAAAAAGAGAAAGTTTTCTCTACTTTTTAAAAACTCTCCAGAAGGCTGAAAGGCCATGAACCACAAGTTATCGGGTGCCTTCATTTGGGGAAAAAAAAAAGATAAAACCCTTATAAAAAACAAATCGCTCTCTTCTGTGAAGAGTTTGGTACAGAACAAGGCTACTTGTAGTTTCTCTTTGTCTGTACCACAATCCCAATGCCCATTCCAGTGGCCCAGTTGATTCATGAGTTTTTGTTTTGTTTTTGTAGACCCTTCACACACACTCAAACATACATGCACACACACATTCACAGGAAAGACTAAGAATCCTCTTGAATTGTCACAAAATGAAATAAAAATCCAGGGCATTATGTGTTTTGACCAGCATGTCTCGTTTTTTTGTTGTCTTTGTGTCCTCAAGCGAACCGGCTTGCAGAACAGTAGCCGACTCTCTGTGGGGGGATAACTGCCACATTTAAAAGGGTTGTTTCATGTGTCTCTGTATTCAGGTGAGGAAGGACATCAATGATGAAACCCAGCACAATCCTGTCTGCAGTAAACCAACACATTGCATTCAAGTCCTTGCTTAAACATGGTGGCGGTGGCTGGTTATTTTGGGTGAAACGGCTTCTTGTGACCTGTAGTCAAAGAAGTCGATGTTTAAAGGCTTAGTTTGGGTTTTTTGAAGCGGTTGTTTGAGGTACTGAGATACTGTGACTTTAGTGAATCTCAACTCTTTTCCAGAGTCTCACAATACAAAATAAAGTCACAGTGGCAGTGATGGACCAGCAACTCCTGCATCCTGGGAGGTAAAATGACTTTCTCAAAGGAGCCTGGCTGTGAAGGGGGCCTTCAGAAGGTGCTGTTTGACGGTAAGGTTCAGCGGTGAAAATATTCTAAATGCGGTAAAGCTTCCACTCAAACTGATGAGGACTTTTGAGGTGGATAAAAACCTGTTTGGCTGCTTCCCCCGTCTACAATGGCTAATTTCTTTGTTAGGTTGTAACCACCCCATGTCAGTTTGAAATGTTGCCTGTCAGGATGTTTTATATTACTACTCTGTAGAAGTTAGCAAGAACCTTATTTTCTAAAGCAATACAGCTGTTGTCCAAGATGAAGATGTGTGACGACCATGTCCAAACTGTCCACTTT
Source organism: Eutrigla gurnardus (assembly GCF_963514095.1). Classification (NCBI taxonomy): domain Eukaryota; kingdom Metazoa; phylum Chordata; class Actinopteri; order Perciformes; family Triglidae; genus Eutrigla; species Eutrigla gurnardus. Next base: position 13,980,574 of record NC_139918.1, read on the forward strand.
CTCCACCTCAGCTCCTCTGATGAAGACGGGGGTGTCACATTGTTGATGGTAGTGTCGTCTGCAAACTTAATACCGGTGTTCTCTTCATGTCGGGGCTTACAGTCGCGGGTGTATGACAGAACAGGTGGGGGTTGAGCACACAGCCCTGGGGGACTCCGGTGTTCGTCACTAGCAGGAATGAGGTGAGGCTGCCAGCCTGAACTGCCCGAAGATCTGTTTAATAAACGCAGAGTGAGGAAATGCTGAGTTTACCAGTCAGTTTCATGGGGGGTGATTGTTTTTAATGCAGAGCTGGGATCAATTAACGTCATTCTGATGGTTATTTTCAAGATGTGTGAGGGCTGAGTGGAGAGTGTGTGTTTGGATCGGATTCAGACAATGATTCTGCATTGACCTACGCTCTGCCCACAAAAATACTTCATCGCGTTTACTGTTTGACTTATTTTCTGTTATCAGTATGAAAGCATGGTGGAATCGGCAAGCTAACTAGCGGGCAGATGGCTTCTTAGCTTGCTAATTTTACAACGCTTTCATGCAACATTGGTGACAGGAAATTAAGTCGTCACTTATTTTTTGTCTACAGAAATAATATTGCTGTTAAAACATTGCGTGACTGAAGCATTAAGTTGTTAAATCTGAGTCATTTAAGCCAAATGGTTGCAGAGAACGAGCCCAACACTCTAAATGTCTCCAAAGGGTCCAGTAGCTTTGTTACCTCTCAGGTGGACTACTAATTATGTGCACCAGATCTTAGTTAGGCTGAAGGTGGTGTGAATGAAGGTCAATGAGATCAATAGAACAATTTGGTGTGTTTTTCACAGTAGTTTTCTGTAACACACTTTTATGTCGACATCGAGGTGGTTCAGGACTAAACGAGGCCGCTGATGTAGAAAAAGGATCCTAAGAACCTCCAGCTTTTATTGCTCTCTAATGCATTACAGTAGTGTAGGCCGTTATTCAAAACGGCAAGTCTGGAACCCTGTAGCTGTTTACTCGTGACTTATTCACCGACGTAAACAGAAATTGGCAAGGATAAGGGATGACATTTAAATGTAAATTCTGCTTCTTAGCGGAGAAAAAGAAGAAGGTCGATAAGAACTGGGAAGTAAATGTGCCGAGCTCAGTCCAACTCCCAGAGAGAGATTGTGTTAGCGGCACGCGTCTGACTTCATATTCAGATCTTTGCTTGTAATTGCTTGTTCTAAAAAGAGAGAGAACGAGAGGAAAACTGTCAGTGCACAAAGCTATCAGGGATGGTAGAGAAACTGATATCGGGTCTTTGGGAAAGTGTGAGTCTCAGTAAGGCGGTGCAAGACCTGCGTTTAATAGTCTGAAAGTGATAAATATGGCTGCAGTGATACAAGCAACTTTCTTTATTTGCAAAGAAATGATAAAATACTGACTGGATGGTGGAAAGGAAAGTAGTTAGGAGGTTTTACAAAACAGTCTATTTGTCAAGTACTTTATGAAAGTTTGCACACTGTACGGAAAACATTTATTAGTTTAAAAGTTTACTGAACTAAGTTTGACTGCTTTTACTGAACGCCCATTATAGGTTGGATTAATTTACTTTGATCCAGAATGAAATATCTAAAAATCCAATTTTGACATTCTTGTTCCCCAGTCGATGAATCCTCATAACTGTTCCACACTTTTCATCGACCACGATCAGGTAAAAATTACAGCTGCAATGATTAGCCGATCAATCAATTGACAGAAAAATACTATGTTGATAATCATTAAAGTAGATTTTCATGCAACAATAGCAGAAAATGCTGTTTTCTCAAATATGGAGATGTCCTGCTTATTAAACTGAATATTTTCGTGTTTGTGACAAAAGAAAACATTCAAAGACTTTGAGATATTGGGATGGTCATGTTTTCCTATTTCTTTTTTTAGACCAAACAATTGTATTGTATGTAGCAATAGTTCAGAGTAGAATATTTTTTAAATATTTTTATATATTAGTATATTTTAAATATTAGTTTAGTTTTACAACCTGAAGAAAATGAAACAAAATAAAAATCCTAAAAATACAATCAAATAAATGTTGTGGCGAAAAAAGTACAGTATTTGCTTTCAAAATATAGAGAAAGTACTGAAACAAGATTTTTTCATGGTGAACCTGTAAAAGTCCCACGGTTAACATTGAAAGCCTCCTTTGGGGATGCTCGTGGGTGCTTTGAGCGAGGTTATTCACTATTGAGCGCAATCAAAGTCAAAGAGAGCGAAGCACAAAGACCCTTTCACACCCAGGCCTCATTATCTGTGCACTTTGCTTTGCATGTACACTGACTTTATCTCTCCAGCCACCTTCATATCATCATCTGCTGTCGCTGCTTTCAATTAGCAGGGGGGGGCTTAATGAACAGCAGACTTACGATGAACTGGCAGGCTCATTAAGTCCGATGAATCAGAGGGCAAATACAGATGATCAAGGTTATGTGCAAAGGCCGGCACACGTTGATGAGGTAACTGTCTGGTTTCTGAACCCAGTCAGAGCCTCCCACTCCGGTTGGAAAGGGAAGTATCCATCGCTTTCCATCCTTCACTCCAGTAATTCTGCACTGACCCCTTTCTTCCCCCTGAATTCTCTCAGGTTTACAAGACGCTGCAGCACCACAGTCAGCAACAGCTGATGATCTCAAGGGTTAAAAAAGAAGCAGTGAGGTAAAGATTGCAATGACGTTTGTCTCCTTTTACATTTTGATGATTTAGGGGTTTTTCTTTCTTAATTGGTGTGAATCATAGGTGTGAATGTTGTATTGTTGGTTGTAGAAAGCTACAAATGCAGACCCCAGGTTCAGTGTGGGAACGGTGCTGGAGGGGAGGGGGTTTCAGATGCTGTTTGACCGTCCCACAAGCACTTTTCAAGTCAATTTTATCATCATAACCCTAATATCTCAAATCACAAATTTGCCTCAAGTGGCTTTTAAGTTTTCACACATACGAAAAGTAAGAAGGCACATTAATTATGGTTCTTCAGAGAGGTGCAGAGTGACGTTAATTTTGGACTAAGAGACACATTGACAACATGAGGCATGTTGCAGAACGGTTCCATTAGAGACACTTTACTCTGTTCTCTCAAAGACGAAACCTTTTCAGCTAACGAGAAAAAAACTTAAATGAATCTCAAGGGCCAAGTGGGCTAAACGAAATGAAACGATCCAAAGGAAAATGTAATTTAAATGATAATGAGTGTAAACATCCCGTCGTTATTTCAACCCTTATAAATAGAAGGTAAGGAGCATCACGAGCTGCAGCCAAAAAGCTCCTCCAAGAGCAACAACTACAACAAAAGAGAGCCATTTATTTCTTCTGCTGCGAGTGATGGGAACAGGCAGCGAGCCAAGAAAGCAGAGAGGAGAAATATGAAAATGATGTTTTGTGAAAAGCTCAACGAAAAATCAAGTTTACCTAGTAAAGTAGTAGTTAATAGTTTTTAATACACGTTTAATGTCAGACTGATCTGACTGGACTCCTGCAACACACGTCATGTTAGAAATGTTCCAGAATAAAAGCCAGAATCATCATAACTCAGGGGGACATTATGCCTTTTTGGATTGCATTTGCATTTTTTAAAAATCTCATTTTAGAGTCCAAACAAAGGCTTGTACCAATGTGACCACAGAACACAACTCAATTATGAGTTCTTGTTTGTGTCAGCAGAAACCTCCAGAGAGCCGCTCTGTGAGGGAATCCTGATTTCACAGCCGCCCACGGGTGGGCCCATCTCATATTCTGTGTGTGTGTGTGTGTGTGTGTGTGTGTGTGTGTGTGTGTGTGTGTGTGTGTGTGTGTGTGTGTGTTATTGCTGGTAACCTTTGTTTGAGTGATTATGGTAGATCCTTACTCAGGGTTGTTTCAGCCACAAACTATAATGGCTTTAATGTTTTTGGAAGAAGTTAATCTAGAGAATCAAGAGAACATTTCTCTTGGCAGCATGGATTACAAAAGGAGTCGTGTAAATGCCTCAAACAAACGGAGTTCATGATGTGCACTTTATATTCTAGCTGCAACATTTTACAGCCAACGGATCTGAGGATTTAACTCACATTTGTTCTCCGAGCAAGGTTTTCAGTAAAGTATTCAGATCTATTACTTTAGGAAAAGTAGGAATACTTCAGTGTAAAAACACTCGCTGTGACAAGTAAAAGTCCTGTGTTCAAAATCTGACTTGAGTAAAAGTACAAAAGTGTGAGCATCAAAATAAACGTGACGTACCCAAAGGAAACAAATTCATGATGACACAGCATGGTTCATTTCAGAATCATATATTATTGATTTATAAGTATTAATGCATGAATGTGTTCATTACTTTAATTTTGCAGCTGGTAAAATGGTGATGAATATATATATATATATATGGCTTTTGTTAATTGAATTATATTTATGCATTAATTTGAATATACAAAGTAACTACAGTTGTCAAATAAATGTACTGGAGTAAAAAGTATAATATTCTCTTTCAATCATAGTGGAGTACAGAGAAAAATATAATAATCCGCAAGTACCTCATAATTGTAGGCTACTTAAATTCATGTAAATGTCATCCTTTACGTTCCACACCTGGTTTTAGTTTAGTGGGCATCAAACCAACAGCTTCTCAGCAGCCAAACTGCTTCCAGGATCATGATATCTTCATCCCAGAGGATTACATAATCCCACTAGTGTTCGGGATGAAAGAAGCTCCGATTCAATTATTCCCTCGAGGAAAGCGTGAAAAAGGAAGGCGGCGTCAAGCGTCGGAAATCCTCTTTCAGGCAAGTTTCTGTGTGTGTGTGTGTGTGTGTGTGTGTGTGTGTGTGTGTGTGTGTGTGTGTGTGTGTGTGCGCGCGTGTGTGTGTGTGCGCGCGCGTGTGTGTGTGTGTGCGCGCGCGTGTGTGTGTGTGTGTGTGCGTGTGTGTGTGTGTGTGTGTGTGTGTGTGTGTGTGATGACTCGGTCGACTCCAGACTGCCAGTCTGCAAGGATGTTTGATATCTGGCTCCACCTAGTGGTGACACCAGTTGTTTACATAGAGTTTTTTGAATGAAACGCTGTATATTATTGATGCTCTCCTATCAAACACATTTATCACGAACAAATGGGATGATGTATCCATGAATAACAATCAATTTAGTTTACATCAGAGCTGTAGATTTGATTTAATTCATAAAAATGAAGATTTTGTGTCCAGTCCCCAGTTTGATCTGGTAAAATCCCAATGCATTAAAAAAGAAATGACATGGCAACAGGCAGACCTTTTTCAGACGTATGTACATTTATTAGTTTGTGCACTGACTTAATATTAGTTACAGGTTTGAAAAACGAACGGTCAGCATTCAGAGACATGAAAGAAGAGTTGTGACTTTGCCCCCCCCCCCACCAAAAAAGTAAACATGTTCAAACTTTGTTTTTCTTCTAAAACATGCATACCCTCCATGAATGGAATGCTGTTTCCAGGCAACATAAAAGGACAGTCACAGTTCATTTGATTTAACCTTTATTTACTCAAGGCGGAGACATCGAGCGTCCATTAAAGGCTTTCTCGGCAGCTCTCTCACACGCTCGCCACAGTCGTGGTTTGTTGGATTTCTGTGCAAATACACTGAAATATTTAGAGGTTAGGTGTCTCGCTGAAGGGAAGAAAGCCAGCGCCTTTACTTCAAAGAGGTTTCTAATGCCGGTAAAAGTACCACGCTTGACTTCCTCCTCTCCGTTTCCTGAAGGCATGAGCTTTTATTGAGCGTCCACAAACATGAGGAGTGTCTGTGATAGCAAGACATACTTATGTTAGGTACGGGAAGCTTTTTATTCTTTCTTCCTTGTCTGCTTACTCTCTGATAATGACCAATTAATTCAATTATCCCTTTAAACATATCAAGCACTTGACTTCCACCTGAATATAGATGAATTTGTTAACAAAATGTGTCAGAAATTACATTTCAAAATAAGTCTCACTTGTACAATTTTGTCAGTTTATGTCCTGAAAATGCTTTAAAAATATATTTTTATTGTGTTAGTCCCTGGGAAGAATAAATTGTGGAATATTAATGACAGTTTCTGCTGTTCACAGTAGAATGTAGTGAAGTAAAAACACATACTGTAAATTCATAGTCAAAAATACATTCAATTAAAGGAAGCAAACACCTGACACATATTCAACAACAACAACAAGCTGTGTGAGGTCCAACTAACAATCTGAAAGTATTCAAACCTCTTGTCCTATTTAGTTGAGCACGACGGAGACAACAAACAAACAGAATTATAGAGCTACGTATGATATCACAATCATGCACTTTCACTCTACGAGGAAACCATTAGCTTCAGAGCCCAGATGTGGGATGTTTGAACTGTTGCTGTTAAAACCTTCCCTCCCTTACACACAGAATCTTGAGAGCAGCGTCTCAAAGAAACATGATCAAATAATTTACGGTGTTAAAATACATCTTACAAGAACTCTGTTGTTTAGTGAGTGACGGCTGTTAAAGAAGAAAGACACAAACATGAGGAAACAGTGGACAAACAATTTATAAAACCACATAATCAGGCGACGGTGCTGAAACAACAGTAAAGACTATGTTACTATTAGGATAGTTAGGGATTTAAAGGGCCAGTTCACACAAATAAAAACCCATTTTCCTGTCATTAGTGAGTCTTATCTCATTAAGTATGATGCCACCTGATTAAGTAGATATATTCTGTATTATAGCACTTTTCACGCTTTGTTCTCAGTCACACATGCACAGTGCTGAGTGGCAAAGACAAAGTTTATGAGCTGAAGTGCAAGCGAGCATTTCAACCATCCTGGAAACAGGAGCTTCGTCGGGTGGACACAGTTGGTTGCAAGGCTTAGAGCAAGGTGGACGAAACATGATCATTCATTTAAGTCTTTTTTTTGTTGTTATTTGATAACCGCTAATGAATAAAACAATTTGTAAAGAAAAATTGACAACAAAAACAATGCTGATCCCTGTACTACAGGAAATATGGTGTGATTGAGTGAACGGACCCTTTAAAAGTCAATGAAAAGTCAACCTACACCTTACAGCTGGACTGTGAGCCTCAGCTCAGATCCCTGATCTCAGACCAGCTATGTGACATAAAGGGTTTTGATTCTTAGAGGCTCGAATAGTAAAGTGAAGCCCGTGAATGGAGATGTTTGAGAAAGAGGTTCGCTTCAACAGAATATCGTGGAATTAACTCATCTGGTTTTTTTCCCACTAGGTTTCAGGAAGCAAAGATGTACAAACATTTAAAAAAAAGTGAAGTCCACAGCTCAGATCCGATTGGACATCAGCCCGGTGTTCAGTTTCAGAAAGAACGACTGCAGTTTGCACAGCGGGCACCTGGGCTTCTTCCTCTTCTTCTTGTTCTTACCTTTCTTGTACACGCCGTGGTACTTCCCCTCCTCGTCCTCCCCTTCCTCCACCCAGGGGACCCAGGCCCCCTCGTGCAGGTTGGGATCGGCTCGGGGATCGTCGGGAGGGAAGTAAACCGGCACGGCCGTCTGGTTGTGGTAGGCCAGTCTGGCCATCAGCTGCTGGACCACGTCTGGTCTCTGGTCTGCCAGGTCCTGCCGCTCACACGGGTCGGCCGTGATGTTGAACAGCCAGACGTTTTTGTGGGGGGACGACTTGGGGAGCGGCGAGACGGCACGTTCAAGGTTCCACCAGCGACCGGGCAGAGTTGGAAGGACCTGAGGATCAAAATGTGTAGTTATTGATCTTCCTTCCGATCGGTTTGTAACAGGAGAGCTGAATGTGTTGCAGTACCTGGGGGGGGACCCAATCTCCGTGACCCGGGTCTCCTGTGAGCAGCTTCCAGTCTCCAACTCGGATGGCAGCCTGGACCGACGCGTCCCACAGAGGCTGGGACGGCTGGACACTTATGTTGGACTTTGGCCGGGACGTGTTCTGGTACTGGCGTAACGTCCACATGGACTTTAAATGCGATTTGAGCTCAGGTTTGGATTTTGGTTGAGGCGGTGTTGACTGTGACGGGTTCCGGTCCTTGGATGTGTTGCGCCTGGATTTTGACTTTAAACGTGATTGGATCTGAGGCTGAGACGTTCCCGACGGCGGTGGAGCGCCGCTGAACTGGGACTTCACATGGGGATCGTAAAGCGACAGCCTCTGGGTCTGCGGGAAGACTTTGGTCTTGGGTTTGGATTTGAGTTTGACCTTTGACTTGGGAAGGGGCTTCAGCTTGGGTTTTGGACGGGGCTTGGGTTTGGGTTTGATCCTCGGCTTGGAAAACGTCCCAGGTTTCTTGGTCGTCTTCACCCTGAACGCTGACTTCTGCTTCTGTTTGTTTAACTTCTTCTTCTTCTTTGGCTTCTTTGGGCCTTTCAAGAAAAGACACACGTTTGTGGATGCAAAGTAAACACTCTTTTCACCGTTGCTATTAACTGTGTTGATGCATCTTCTGCTTCCAAAGAATATCTCAGTCTGTGGTGTTTGCATGTTTTAACACGAAGCGTCTGCGGATGCAGCAGCAGCTCTGTGAGGATGTATTCAGGCACCGGGCGCTGCTTTAAGCTAAACGCTAACATGCTGCCGTTCAGCAGGAGATTTGGTTGTTACCTGAGGCTCCGTTAGCAGGGCTGGCCACGTTAGCCCAGTTAGCCCCGTTAGCAGTTTGACCAGGTTTGTGCAGAGGGTCAATGTTGTGGAGGATCTCCTGACGAGGCGACTCCTTCCCCTCACTGATGGCGGGCCAGACATCGAAACCGTCCAGGCCGCGACTCTGAGAGGGGAAACAAATGCACTCAAATCACAGAAAACTTTAGCACAATGAAACCCTAAAAAACAATCCACGTGTTTCCCTGCCAGAAGAAACACATTTACCACACAAGAATACGCAATAACACGTTTCCTTTATTAAATGGGGCTGCTGAGTTTGTGGATTCGTCAGATTCTGTCCTGATCGTAGCCAAGATTGCTTTATTTATCTGCTTTGGCAATAGAAACGTACTTGCATGCTGAGCCAGCAAAGCTCTTTGGGGAGCCGTACACAGACTGCACTGACCTGCCAATAACAGTCATTTATGCAAAGTATTAGAAATAGTGCAAATAACACAATAGCCACGAGCACTTATCAACATGACAGTACATAAATAGAGGTTTACAGTAGAGCTGAAACCTGAAGTACAGTCTGAGGCTCAAATTACAATGATATAATGAAGCCGGCGCTGTAACTCATGCATCAACATGAAACCAGTGGAAGACAATGAGGAGATCATACAGAACCGAAACCTTTTATATGAGGAGCTTGGATGTGAGAATAATCCCTAGATCTGGTCTGTTCTACAGCACAAAAACAAGGGTCATAAACTAAAGTTAGAGTTTCATATCGTCCTAATAAGGGTAGAAAATATCAAGAACAGTTCCACTGACCTCGCTGATGTCCCCCCCGGCCAGGCCCACCAGCGTGGGGAACCAGTCAGTGATGTGGAGAAGAGCTTTGGAGACTCGTCTCCGGCGTCTCAACAGCGGACTGTGAACGAACGCCACGCCACGGACGCCGCCTTCCCAGTACGTACCCTGGAAACGCAGTCAGGAAGTTGAGTTCATACCTACATAGTCTCAAAGTAATCTGTTTGACATCTACAAAGTGTATACTACTAGTTCCAACAAGCTACCGTATGAGAAAGTCATTATTTTATTCAGTTCGTCTTCATTCTTCACCTTGTTGAACAGTTCAGTGGATTATATTTGTTCACTTCAAATTATATAAATGAATAAATAAACCAGCAAAAAAGAGAAAAGTTACAAATATTCTATAAACTACTTGTAGGCAGAAGATCCAAAAACATGTTCCTCTGTCGAAACCACTAATATTCATTTTCACCACATTGTGTGAGGACAATGTTATGAGTGCTCATTCCTTTTTCCTGATCCATGAATGTTGCTTTAAAAGTCTCACACAAGTTATGAAATTATAGAAAATCCTCCCAATTTGACCAAAAAAGGACTCCATAAAATATTCTTCAACTGTAAAAACAAACAAACACAGCAGCTCTACGAAAACAAAAGGCCATGTATTTACCAAAATAAAAGGGTTTATTTTATGTACAGTGGACAGTAGGTCAGATTCCTACCTTCCGGCCTCGCAGCGGCCAGTTGCTGCCTCCTGTGAACGGCTGGGCGCCGTTGTCGGTGGAGTAGATGAGAACGCTGTTCCGGTAGAATCCGTACTTTCTCAGAGCGTAGGTGACGTTTCGGACCGCCTCGTCCACCGTGGACACCATGGCGGCGTACTTCCTCCTGGCCACGTTGGCCATGTCGCGGTAGGGGTAGATGTAGGACTTGGGAGTCTGCAGAGGAGTGTGAACCGCCTGGAGGAAAACATCAGCAACAGTGTTCTTACATGTCTTTGGATCTATTTTAGACTTCATTATTTTCAACTGGTTATAATAATGGCATGCAGTTACCATGGTTTCGATGAGAAAGTGAAACAGAGAACAGAATAAATATAACAAAAATATATAATATATAAAAATAGAATTGTAGACAGGCCGAGTGGTTGAGTTCATATTATTGAAACTATATGAAATAAAGCATAAAATATTGATATACAGTATATTGTTCAGTGGTGCGGTCTAAAACTGAACATTTTAAATATAGGGTGTTTTTCAAAGTAAAATATATATTCTGATATATAATCTTTTAAACCAGCATTGTTAAAGGGAATTTAAGGATCGAACTCTCTAACTTTCTTCAGCTAATCGGCTCCTTTTCATCTCCCTCTACTTCAGTGAGTATTTGAAATAAAACAGACCTTTGTTTTGCTAGATTTTCTCAAACCCCATGAAATTAACATGACTGCCCACAAACATCAACAATAATTTTTTTTTAAAAACAATAAAAAAATATCTCTCTTTTAAGTTTTAACACGTTTAACGTCTGAGTCACATTCTCTGTTTAATGAAATAGTTTGGGGCCAAACAGTCTGTAAATAAGTTTCTCCAGCTCAAAGACTTTCATGTTATTCCAACATTTCTGCCTCACATCCAGACATAAACCAACGCAGCATCAAAACACGCCAGGCGGCGCGGCCTTTGACCTCTTTTCTTTCTGCCGGCGTTCCTACTCGGTTTTGAGTCGTTTAAACCGAGAAGTCTTTCATGGAAGCGTTTCCTGACACGAGACCTCGCCGTGATACCTGCAGGGAGAGCAGCAGGAAGAGAGGCCTGTCTGCGGGGTCGTGACTCTCCAGGATCTTGCGAGCTCTCTGTGTGAAGAGCGTGGTGGAGTACTTTCCTTCCTGGCCCCAGGCCACGCCCTCGTCGTCATGGAGATCATACCCACACAACCCCGGGCCGTCACAGGACCCGTAACTGGGGACAGACGGAGACATGTGAGTTCTGGAGGCTGAAAACACGGACCACACACGTTCAGCTCAGTCCTGGTTGATTATAATAATAATACTAATCATACACTTTACCTGTAGTAATCCACACTTCCTGTTAAAGAGCCGAAGAAACTATCAAAGCCCTTCCTGGTGGGAAGACACGCCTTCCTGAAAGCAAAGCAGACGGAGCTTCAGATCTCTGTGATGCTGTGATTTTTGCTCCTCATCGTTTTTCCTATTATTTCTTCTGGTATTACAGTCATTCTCAGGGATGTGAACAACAATACAAAGTTTTTGTTTGTTACCCGCTCATCAAATGTTCTCAGGGCACCTTTAACGCAGAACCAGAGCCCTACTATGAGCGCCTCGCGGTTCTACGCGAGGCGCTCATAGTTAACATCCACGTTTGTCCAAAATATCACTTCATCATTTATCCTGTTAAACATTTGTGTGAAATTTTAGTGATCAGCATATCAATTGAATGAAATGTATGAGTCACAGTGACCTTTGACCACCAAAATCCAATCAGTTCATTGTTGAGGCCAAGTGTTCCTGAGATGTCCCGCCCATGAAAATGTTTCTGGACGTACGGACAAACAATCATCCTCACAATATCATCCTCCCACGCAGCATTTGAACATATATATATATATATATATATATATATGTATACAGTATGTGCATAGTGGTGGTGGACAGAGACGGTTAAAGGCTAAGGATGCAGACTCGGTGTCTGGACGCTCCAACCACAGATGTTCCCTCTCGTGCGTAACTTGCACACATGCTACGGCGATGCTGTAGATGAGGTAAGAGACAGTCCAGCAGATGGCGGTAATGCAACATTTACGGATGCAAAACACCATTAAAAACAAGAAGAAGGGGGGGAAATAGGTAGTTATGAAACCAAAGCATTCATATATGATATCCGTGGAGTCCTGTAATTGTGTCAGGAAACGTTCCTGCTTTCAATCACGCGTGCGAGGTGGAACTACGGCGGTCCAGGTTTCCCCTGATTGAGGCTCCCTGCTCCCGTTCACACACGAGCCCGTGCTGGAAATGTTCCTGGACATTTCAGGGACAGACTGTGTGAAAGGGACCAACGACAGCAGGCTTTTCAATTGACATTTGACATTTTTGCTTATTTTGGAATAAACTGATGAAAAGCAGACGCAGCAAAGTGTTGCTGGACAAAGTAAAAGAAACAACAAGAAACATCCTTGGGATTTGGAAACCGCGTGGCCTCACTAGCGACCAGAGAGTTGAGGTCGGGTTCATCCACCTGGGATGTCTCCGTCTCACCTGTAGAAGCCCAGGTGCCACTTGCCCACCATGTGTGTGGCGTAGCCGGCCTGGCGGAGCCGCTCGGGCAGCGTGTCCATGTGTGAAGGCAGACAGCTCGGCTGGCTGGGCCTGATGATGGAGTGTTGGAGTCCTGTGTGGATCTGATATCTGGAGGACAAGCAGACTTCTTATTGGCTCACAGTCGTCAATAACCAGATTATTGAGAGCAGCCCAACCGTTTGTGTCGGACACATCTGAAGATTTTGAGTTTCATAAATTTCTTCTGTTTTATTTCACATCACAGCTTCACGTTTCATTCCTCTTAAGCTTGTTTGTGAGACTTACGGTCACATCGTGATGTTAAACCAGTTCTTTCTTACAATCTCATCATTCATCAAGCAATTTTGACGATCAGATAATGGTTTCAGTCATTTTCATGCAACACGTTTATTTTATAAATGTAAATTAAAATGATCATCATCTGCAGCTCTAATGAATCCCAGATCCACCCGGCGTGATGCCGAAACATAAAATACTCTATCATATCACATGAATGTATTTGTGACAGTTCACTTAGAGTTTCACGTGACGGACACGTGTCATGCATGACGGCGTGACGGCGGCCCGTACCTGCCGGTGATCAGCTGGCTGCGTGACGGCGTGCAGATGGGCTGAACGTAGTAGTTCTCCAGCGTCACGCCCTCCGCCGCCAGTTTGTCCAGCGTGGGAGTCTTGATGGTCGGGTTGTGGTAGCCGATGTCGTTGAAGCCCTGCGTTGGGACGAGTCGTGTTGAAGAAACAAGGTGAACTTTAAATACTTGTGATACTTGACGTTACGTTTGAGATCATGATTCCAGCTCTATTACTGTTTCTGTTCCTACCAGGCTGTTTTGGGGTTTGTACCTTCTTGTGTAACATTCTGGTTTATTTCTAGTGAGCAGGAAACAACAGTTGCAACAGCAGCATCACAAACCCTCACCAAGGCTGATAACGATAGTTTACCGATAGTTCGATAAAACTGATCTTTCAGTCAGCTTGTGCAGAATTGGGATGGATCAATCAGCTGACCAGATGATTTGGCCTTTTATATTCAATTCCTCATAGAAGAGAAATACGTCTTTTTTCTGTTTTACTGCTGATAAACCACATTTCCCATCACTTTGCTCATCTCATAATAATCACTTAGAATGTAATGATTTTATTGTCAGCAGCTGAATTGGTGGTGAACAACATGCAGGTATTATTTGGACGCACACACACACACACACACACACACACCTGGTCATCTATGAGGATAAAGATGATATGCGGCTGGTTCTTCTTCTTCTTTGGTTCTGTCTCATTACTCTGCTGGTTCCTGTCCTCCCGGGTCCGTCTCTGGTTCGGTCTGGACCGGTGGGCAGACAGGAAGTCCAGGCTGAAGAAAACGCTCAGCACAGCGAAGGCCACGGCGGCGGCGGCGGCAGCCTGCATCCTCACTGTGGGACGAAACCACAGGTAACAACAGAGGGGACCCTAACCCTAACCCTAACCCTCCTCCACGGACCAAACACCAGGGAAGTATCGAGCTTCTAGAAACGCTCAGCGCAGATTCTCTCTCTCTCTCACACACACACACACACACACACACACACACACACACACACACGCACACGCTGGCGGCCTGACTATAGATCATAAAACCACATTGGAGATGAACTTGCCAACTTGGCTGTAACTGTGATCTGAAACACATCCATCTGGTGGAGACGGAGCTGAGACTTTGAGGAGGTCTTTTTTTTTTTTTTTAACCATTTCCAGACTTTGGAGCTGAATAATACCAATAAAAAGTCATGAAAATAGTAGCAGTTGTTCCATCGTGTCCTGCTGTATTTACTTGAGCTCTTACATGATACGGTGTGGGAGCGTGCAACCTGGATGACATCATCTATAATATCACGAGAACGTTCTAAAGACTGTCCTCGAGTTCTGCTGAGGTCGGTGTTTGTGACATTATTTACTCCATGAATCGATTGTTTCTTTTTAAACAAGTTGTGAGAGCCCGAGGTGGCGACTTTTACATTGCTCGTGTTGCCCGGGCAACCGTCCAAAACGGGAAAATGAAGCTTCTTGATGATGGTGGCCCGTTTTTAAGGAGCCTCCCTGGCGGACGTCCCGCTCCACGTTTCCAACAAACAAAGTGGTGATAGAGGTGGCGTGTGATTTATGAAGGCCTGATTCACTGGCAGTGAGCATCACATGGAGGAATGCTGCCAGATGCTGCTTTGGAGATGAAACGCTTGCTCATCCGAACTTAAAACAAAAAAAACACTTCAACCTTTTAATTTCTCTGAAGGAGGCTGGAGTCTGTGGAAGGAGAGGAAAAGCCCAGTGTGTACACGTCAGTGACATGTTTACAGACGTCAGAGCAGGAATAGCTGATATCACGTGTAAGACGTGACTAAAAGCAGCTGCTGGTCGCCATCACTCCTGTCTCAACGGGTTTCCCATTAGGTGTCATACTGGTTTTCGTGGGAACAGCAGAGGGCACACACACACACACACACACACACACACACACACACACACACACACACACACACACACACACACACACACACACCTTTTCCCTCTATGTGTGTGTGTTGGACATGAACTTCTGTCCTGACAGCCTCAGAGTGTTAGTTCAGACTGCTCTTGTATTAAATGTCATGAAGTCTGCAGCCAAGTTTAAGTGAACAACCATCATAAATACAGCATTTGTGTGAGTTACATCACAAAGTTAGTCTCATTCAGATTCTCACTCTGACGCAACACTTTCATTCAGGTGCAAATGAGGTTTAAAACTCAGCACATGTTCCAACAGGTTGCACATCATTCCTCACAACAGCGGTGCTCTTTGAAAGCCAGGCCTGAATCAATACCTCGATAGTGGATCAATGGGAGTGAACGGCTCTTCTCTCCCCCTGCCTCCCTCCCTCCGACTCTCCTGTTGCTTTCCGCTGCTCCTCAGTTCATACTCCACGCTTCGGCTCGCACGCACTTTGGTTTGGGAGAGTTTGCAGGAGACGCCGCATGTCCGCAAGTTTCCACAAAACCTTCCTTCTCGCGATCGGAGCTTTCTCACACTCGCAATGAAGCGCGACCAGAGTCAAGACAGCGCAGCGGCGCTCTGACACTTCCGGTCTGACCTGTCAAAATAAAACACGCAGCCACAGACCGTCGCGTCCAGGTTGATCGTATAATATAATATGATATAATATAATAAAATATAATGTAATATAATAAAATATAATGTAATATAATAAAATCCACAGTTGTAATCAAGTGAAGATGCAGGGTCCCAAAACTATTTAAATTATCCATATTCCGTCCGTTAATTATCCATATTTCAAACGAAACGAATGTAGGTTTTCTTTCAGCAAAAAAAAGAAAAAGAAAGAAAGAAAGAAACTTAGTAAATGTCCAATAGTATATTATTGCTAGTAACCCAACTTGCTAGTTAGCTACCTAGCTTCAGCGAATTTAGCATCATTTTCTGGCAAAAATTTGCAATTTCTAATCTGCAGTTGAGTCACAATATAACAAGCATGATCACATGATGAGAAGCACATATTGGCGACTGAGTTATCAGCTAAATTAAAGCTAGATACGTTGTTGGCTAGTGCTAGCGGTCAAAGAAAGGACAAATAATAAGAACTGCTAGCGTTATATGCTAACTTCATGGAGAGGCGGGTTTTCCTCAGGTAGCTGCTACTTATCATATTTTTCGTTCTTTATCGCTTTATTGGTTATATTGTTTTTTATTGTCATCAATTAAGTAATTGTCATCAAGTAGCCTAACAGGGGAACTGACAGGAGGGAGTCCTCCAAATTAATTCTGCCTAGCAACTCAGTCTAAAAGAAACAAAGACATTTAGTTCACCAATAATGGTCCTCTATAATGGCAGCAATGTAAAGTCGGTCACATCCATTGAAACAAATATGATACAGATATATTTCTGTGTTAATGACCGGACTTCATATTCATTTCCCCATCGTGGTAGTTTTACATTGAAGGTTAAATGTTAACATCCGCCCGTCTTGCTGTAGTTTGTGTACCTTGACACAGGGAAAAGCGGTAATAATGCTCTAATACCATTTGATTCACGGCTGTGCGCTGATCAAATGTGACCCTGGTTGTATTTTACGACAGTTGTCATCGCGACACACTTCCCTGCTTGTGGTTGTGTGATCCCGGACACAACATCAGCCCGGCGGTGTGACTGCAGCCTGTTAAACAGCCGGAGGAGCCAGCTGGCACTCCGAGGAAACCAGGAATGTTTCTCTTCTCACTGTACAGATGCAAAACCGCGTCAAGTTACACGGAGACAACGCAGGGAAACCGGAAATAGGTCGGATTAATGACAAATAAAAGCTCCAGTACATCCTTAACAGAGAGATGGCGTGTGCTATTGCTGCTGCATTACAAATAACACAACGAACAAACCAAGCAGAAAATGTTATTGGAATGTTTAAATCAATTAATATATATGTATATGCTTCTACACTATGCCAGCCACTTGGTTATGACACTCCATGTATACTGTAACCTGCATCTTACACCCTGCTGTTATGTGCTGGACGTGGGTCTGACCCCGGCCTACACCCGGGGTCCTGCTGACCCCGGCCTACACCCGGGGTCCAGCCTTCCTCCTCCTGGGTTTCCGCTGTCTGAGATATTAAACTGAGGAATATAATGGATGGATAACAAACTAAAGTGTTTTTATTATTATTATTTCTGCCTTGTTGTAATAAAGAGGCATAGCCTACAATGAAATATATTATTTTCAATGTGTAACTATAACATGTATATAATCTAATGTTAAATGTGTTATTTGTCCATTTAACGTCATGTTAATAAGGCATCCAATCTCAACAGACGCTTCTGTGCTCGTCCCACGCGCCACGCTGCCGTAAAACACCACTTCCCATGCTGCATAGAGTGCCGAAGCGGAAGCAGGAAGTAACGGCGCCATGGGTCCTTTCGGAGCGAAAAAAATGAATGGTGTTCAATGGACGGAAAATAATTATTATCTGATCCCCCGGTCGTTATGCCTTGGATTACACAAAT
Source organism: Eutrigla gurnardus (assembly GCF_963514095.1). Classification (NCBI taxonomy): domain Eukaryota; kingdom Metazoa; phylum Chordata; class Actinopteri; order Perciformes; family Triglidae; genus Eutrigla; species Eutrigla gurnardus. Next base: position 13,998,282 of record NC_139918.1, read on the forward strand.
GTTGTTTATAGGCTTAAATTATAATTTTCCATGTCAAGAGTTTGACCGTTTATTGTGCAATTCTTCAGTTAAAATTCATTGAGAAAACACAATGATAAAGACTACATGTTGTGTCGCGTATGTGACGTCACGTCATCGCCCTTTTCCCTCCCCATCGGCGAAGTTGAGGCTCTCCACATGACCCGACTTATAGTGGTTCTCCCCCCTTTCGATACTTTTATTCTGCCCTTGGAAAAAAGCGGTGAAGTGGAGCAGAGAAACAGCCATCTCGGCGGACTTCGGACTCGGCGGGTGGTGACGTATATCATTCGCGACGAGAACAGCGAGGAGCTGTAGTTCACAAAGCGGCTCACACAAAACCTAACTTTATCAAAACTCTTCGCGCTTAATTGTCGTCTTCTTTGCGTGAAAAATTTTCTTTAAATATCACAAAGAACATATGTGAAATCCATGGCACAATTCAAACGGGACCAGAAAATAATTTGTATCTACCCATTGAATCGCATTGATATTTTTTTGCTTTTGAGGACCCATGTCCCGGAAATGGAGGGGCGGGACTTCACCACTCTATTTCGAGGGGGGGCGTCTCCGTCAGATGCTCATGGCTGCTCGCTGAATAGCGAGCATGTACTGAACTGTTAATAAGTCCCCGATAATTTTGCAGTTTTTTATCCCATTCCCCGTCGCGTGAGTCGGTCAAGTCGGACAGCATGGCCACGGAGGAGGACGCGGTTCTCCTGTATCTGATCTTCCAGCACCTGAAGGTGAACGGCTACAAGAAAGCTGCGAAAGTGCTGGAAAAACACGTCGCTCAGGTAAGAAGTTTTCTCAGATATTTCAACGTTTACAGTCTTGGTTCAGCGTAGAAACGACCTCACTAGAATTTAGCGTTGCTTGGCTATTTTATTGGCTTTTTTCCCCCTTTTTCCTGATTATATTGAATTTTTAATGTCAATTTATTGAGCGAGCATGCGCGTCGTTCGTCTTATATAAACAAAGGAATTAAATATAAATGGGATTTCAGTGTCCCGCTGTTGCAGTCGGTACATTGCAGGTTAGCATGCGTGTGTAAAAGCACATGTGTCGTCGTTAGGCCTCCTGGAGGAAAAGAACATTATGTTACAGCAGCTGCAGGCTGCAACAACAACCATGCTACCGCAGCCTCTGGCCTGCTTTTGCACATCCCCCATTCCTCCTCACATTTTTGGGGGGTTTAATGTTTAAAAGTTGTTGTTTTTTATTTAACTTTTCAAGAACTGCAATGATTAGTCGGTTCATCGATTAGTTAATCAACAGTAAATTGATCGGCCACTATTTCACTATTTTGCAGGTTTTTTTTCAAGCAGAAATGTCCAAAATGTGGTTGATCCTGCTGCTCCTCTGTAAATATTTGCTGCTTTTCCCTGTTTTTGTAGCACTGTAAGCACACAGTGTTTGAGTGTTGGTCGAACAGCCGACTCCAGGACACTTTTCACTGGTTCCTGATGTGTTACAGACCAAACAAGTAAATTATGTGAATAGTTTAACATTAATTAATTGATGCTAATAAGTGATATTTGCAGCCCTGCACATGTCCAGAGTATGCATGTGCAGTCTTGATGCACTCAGACAGTAAGAGAGGCTCCACACGGCTGCACATCATGAACTATTCAGACATGTTAAATCATCAAACTGTATGTTCCTCTACACATTTATCAATAATGTGCCTATACATAATGTCACTTTAATTATATTGCTCTTGCACTAACATGCTCAAAAATTACAAATGTGCTAAATATTAGTGTCATGGAGAAATTTGAGCTCAAATGTTTTACGACTAGTCGGCTAAAAATACCCACAGAAATTGCTGACTGAGTTAAAGACCACAATGAAGAAAAACCGTCACGTTATTCTTTATCAAATATTCTCAAAATTCACACCTCCCATCACTGTCGGAGGCTCCCACAGACGCCATATTCTTTATTGTGTGCATTGTTCCCACATTAGGGTTAGAACTTTGAGTTCTTTACAAACTCTCATATTGCTAGTTTTTTTTTTTTTTTTTTTTTTGCCATGGTGCATGGTTTAATTTCCGGGAGCTTGTGGCATCAAAGTGGAAGCATTCCTGAACCACAGGAAATTTCCATTTTCAAATAACATAATTGTGTGTGTGTGTGTGTGTGTGTGTGTGTGTGTGTGTGTGTGTGTGTGTGTGTGTGTGTGTGTGTGTGTGTGTGTGTGTGTGTGTGTGTGTGTGTGTGTGTGTGTGTTCGGTGTGTGTAGCTGGATGCACCAGAGGAGAGCTCCAACCTACATGATATCTACACAGGCTGGATGAAGTAAGTCAAACATGTAACTACACGATGCAGGAAGTGTGAACCTTTTTCTTTGGAATACAATCTCTCAAACAGTTGATGGATTCACCAGCAATGAAAATAATGGGACGCTTTATTGCCCTCATATGTTAAGAAAACAGCAACAATGTGCAATATTTTTTCAATCAAATGCCATAAGAACTTCTAGATGAATTGATATAGAATTAAATATGAAACCTAGTGCAGTTACATAATTAATCAAAATAAATGGAAACATGGTAGAAAGCAAGAAGCAAAGCATCATAAAAACTAAAGAATAATAAGCTATAAAGTGTTGTATAGAGACTGACTTAAAACCAGGGACCTGGTCTGAATAAACACTTTGATGTGCCCAATAATTCCCATTGCATTGGTTTATGGAACGTGGGATGGTTTGAAGTGCAGAGCATGAATTGTATTTTCTGTAAATGTTTTAGCTCTTCATGTTTTTCATTTCATGCCCAGTGATTAAATCTTGTTTTAGCGTTGGATTCGTGTCCTCTGCTTTATGGAAAGACGATGGCTCAGCAGGTAGCTCGGTCCAGAGACACGCAGCTTAGGTGGATTGGAGACTTAACCATCTCTATGAACAGGATGTGGCCGTTTCTGTGTGCGTGACTCCCTCTGAATGACTGCCTGGCCTGCT
>NC_139918.1:14606260-15069011 GCF_963514095.1 Eutrigla gurnardus
AAATTTGCTATTACCCAGTATATTGCGCACAATTTGTGCTTTTTTCTTGAGGTGCCTAAAGGATTACAGACCTCAAAATCATCAATATACAGAAATAAAGACATTGTCTGATCTTCCCCAGACAGAAGTGGTTTCTCTTTGAAATATGATCCATCAAATAGGGTCTTGTAATGACCAGGGCCCAGTATTTCAAAAGTGATCCGACTGGATTATCCTGGTCAGATTGGATTAAATCGTGATCTGATCTGAAAACTGGGTATTTCAACACAGATCCAGAGAATCCCGATCCTGAAGATCGGGATTCAGCTTTGGTAATCCAATCCTCCCTTGAATCCAGATAAAGGGCTGGATTTGGGTATTTCAAAACGTAAGGCAGAGATCTGGATCAGCTTGATACCAAAATTTCAGGATCATTTGGATCCCACCTCAGAGGTGGATATGACTTGGATTGACAATGTCTCAGCTCCACTTCTCCTAGATATTGTTACTCAGGATGTTCATTACACTTAATCTAAATTGTCATTGCATTACTTGAAACACATTGGAGTAATTTAAGAACATTTAAGGTGTAGCAAAAGTGTTTGGCTATTATGTTTGTGTACAAACTGATTATTTTACTTAACCAAATCAGATGCTATTTTGCTTTAAATTACCACAATTATGTTTAGTGAGAGCCTTCTACATAAAGGGAGACAAATTAGGATGGAAAAAATGTATCTAGTTGTGTCACTGATCAGGCAATAATACATGATTTATTGCAACTACAATTTCAAACACTTTCCAGCACTTTATTCAAAATCCAACAACTTATCACTGCAATTGAAGCATTTCCAAGGATTTCCAGCACTCATACAGACCCTGTCCTTAATAGCTGAGTGGGCTCTGAAATAGAAGAAAGGGAAGGAGTATAATATCTTTGTCTTCATTTGGACTCCACAATAGTCACAGAAATTGTGTGCATGATGATAACAGCATGATATTCCCAGCATTACTGTGGCATTCTGACACTTCTGAATGAACTGCATAGTTCATACACAACACACATACACAGTGTGTGGTCTGTACACATCCAAGCCATACATCAACAAGTGCAATGCAAAGCGTCGGATGCAGTGGTGTAAAGCACACCGCCACTGGACTCTAGAGCAGTAGAGACGCTTCTCTGGAGGGACGAATCACACTTCTCCATCTGGCAATCTGATGGACGAGTCTGGGTTTGGCGGTTGCCAGGACAACGGTACTTGTCTGACTGCACTGTGCCACGTGTAAAGTTTGGTGGAGGGGAGATTACTTACTAGAATGTTTCTTCAGTAAATTTCTAAATTTTGATTCATTAACCACATGATTAGACACAATAAAAAATGCTCTTAGATTGTAAAACAGGATTTAGAAAAAATAAAATGGAAAACACAGAATTTAGGAAAAAATGAAAACGGACTTCATAGGGCCCTACCTACAGTGTCCTTCAAACCACCAGATGGCGGTATGCAGGTCATTTTTTTTTTGCACTGCACCTCCACCCATATACAAAAAAATAGTTATAATAATAGATTTAGACTTAATTTGTACCACCTAGAAGTCCACCTCAACCCACTTTAAGATACAAACTAAGGGACTCCAATCAGCAGATATCATTTCTAGCCTGTTCTCCTAAAAATGTTTGTCCCACGTGATCAAACTGCGATGTGATTTATGTTTTGAGGGAAACATTTTATGGCGGATTATGATTGCTTTGGACATATTACAAATTAGTATGCAAACAAGGCTGTGGAGATGGTTGAGTCAAAAAGCACAGGGCTTTTACCCAGGAGACTGCTATGTGTCTGATGTGAACCAAGTACTTCTGTTGCCTTCTGTCTGATTTTCTTTCAATTTCATAATCATTTTTAAGCAAACCATGACTTTTGTTTTTAATAAACCTATGTTCCGTTGCTTAAATCTAACTATGTAGTGCTGTAGTGTTGTGTTAATTAACAACATTAACACATAACAACACATCAACATTTCAATCCATAAAAAAATAAGGATTTATTCCCTGGAGAATTTCACCCCAGATGATGTTTGGTTTTTTTTCCCTGAAAGTGTGGACTTTTAACTATAAATGAATAGACTTCCAAATTCAGATAGCCACAGTTTTTGACTCCCACACTGAGAAAATAATGACACAAACATTTAAAAATGTAGTATTTATTCTGTTACTAATCTAAAAAAAAATGTTTGGCTGTTTCAGATTGACCAAAACCCCAGAGAAGATATCAATCTGACATCGGACGGAGAATTCAACGCCATCAAGTCATTGGTGTTGGGCAGAGTGCACGGTGAGTGAGGAAGCAGAGACAAGCCCCTTTTAATCCGAGGCGTGTACGCCACATATCTTTTGGAGTAACTATTACAAATTGCCCAAGATCTTCTGTCTGTTTGGATGTAAAGCTCCAGTATGTCATAATTCAACTCAGTGTTTTTTAACCCCGTCATGTCAGCATGTGACCGCTTGGCCCCTCTGTCAAACCAGCCTGGCCAGAGAGTCAGATCAGGATCAGAAAAGCAGCAGGAAAGTGGGTTTTCTGTCATTTCCTACAACCCCGTCATCCGTCAGGCTAACTAATGGACCCGGAAGGAATACAGGGAAACAGGGAGCGGAGAGAGGTGATGGAGTGAAGAGTGTATCTGCTGAGAGGAGCTTACAGGCTGCAGGAATGTTTCCTGCTGCACTCATCAACAGGCAGATGTGTCCTGGTTAAAAAAACACAGTCACCTCTCAGTCATCTGAACAGACAGTGATGTGGCTGGTTACAGCCGTAATGTCGGCTTTCACAGCTGCTGTTTACGCTGCTGTGGAGGAGTGGAGGTGAAGGATGGAGAGATTTAAGTCAGTCTTATGTACAGATAGCAGTGATAGTGCACATTTGTCTCGGGGACTCGAAGCAGAACCATCGTCTGTTGTAATGAGGGAGGCAAGTGTATGTTTGGCATTCTCTCTGATTGGGTGGTGATAAGCTTTATGGCTCCTGACCTGATGTCAGTGTGTCTCCTGTTGCTGCTACTCAGTGGCACAAACAACAAAAGTATTGTACTTAACAAAACAAATGAATAATATCTTTACGAGTGCTCAATTCCCCAGTTAGGGCATGGCATAATCCTGTGTGGGGGGCCAATAGGCAAGATCTTTGATGCTATCTGCCTACCTCAGGCATGAGTGAAACGAATATGAGAGTGATCCCGGCTCAGACATCAACAAGGTCAGCTCAGAGGGTGCGGGATGCTTCAAAACCCAACATTGAAGCTAACTATGAAACAACTACCAGCTCAGTTTTCCAACCTCCGCAAACAGAAACTGCTATCACAACTAGTGACAACAATAATGCTACAGAATGGGGGAGTCAGGATGACAGGTCAGAGGGGGAATGTCATCTTAATCCACACTCCGAGATTGAGTTCCAAACCCAGAGATCAACAACGCTAGGGCAGTTGACCTGAGATTGAACCCCTTTGTCCGATTACCAAGACTAAGTGACAAAGTACCCTCTGAAAGTCTGCTAGAAGATGTGAATGCAGTACTACATGCTACCATGTCTGTTTGGTAGTAGCTGATATAAAGTTCAGTACGCCAAGCATCTCCAGGATCACTGCTTGGCTATGTGATGAACAGCATAAGCCATAAAGAAAGAAATATGCTTTGCTTGTAAAACAACCATGTATTTTACTCTGATGTCTGTCTTGTAAGTATTAAACCAGACAAAAACTATGTTAATATCCCTCTTTCTAAAGGTCTGTTCCATTACTCAGTGTGAAAGGACATATTTCAATGTCAGGATTGTATATGGGAACACATAATCAGTAACTTGTACCTGAGAAATGCAGTGAATATGACATTGAGATTCCATTATTAATGTAGTTACTCATCACCAACTGGTTCAAGCCAAGCTAAACTTTATGAAATTGGAGAGCAGAACAAGTTCAGGACATTTTCACATTCTATAATGTGTCTCTCTTTTCTGCAGTTCACAATATTCATATTCATTCTTTCTACAGGGTCCGATGATTTGGATCCAGATCTGTCCAGGCTGGCGTCTCTCGGCTTTACCGGTTGTCTCTCGGTGGTCCACTTTAACTCCATCAGCCCTCTGAAAGCGGCTCTGCTCCACCCAGACTCCAGCCCCATCATAATCTCGGGACCCTTAGTCCAGTCCAACTGTGGCTCCTCAGCATCGGCCAATCCCTACGCAGCAGAGAACACACACCACCTGACAGGTCGGAGGGGGAGTTACTTTAGTACTCAATATCCAATTTTATACTAATTATGTCCTTGTTAAAACATGATGGTGAGAATTCTAATTGGGGTTTTGTTTCTGTAAATGTCACACGATGTACCACAAATGATGTCCATTATTCTTGTACTGTTTATTTTTAGTGTAGAAACATAGAGTTATATGACCACATCTATTAGAAGTTACAAAAGAAGGTAAATGGCTTTCCCTTAGACACAGAAGATGTGAAGAAGCTCAGAAACTGGATGACAGGCTCTATATAACACAGTGAAAGAATGAGATATTTTATAATTGGATAATTATTACCACATTTCATAAAACATCCAGCTGCCAAAAAAATGAGAGTACCAAATGTTTAATAATCCGCCACTAAAAATCCTCCTAAATGCACTTCATTTGTCTTTTAAATATAAGAAACCACCATTTCTTAAAATAAGACTTTTTTTTAATAAATTTGCCCTTCTCTTTTCTCTTTAAAAAAAAAAAAAAAAAAGGAAACTATCATTTAAAAGTTTTTAAGGATTTACTTCTTCATTATAAAGCAATGAGCTGAGTGTTAAGACAGAGTAGGGAGGACAGAAAGTAATGAGATATGGACTAATATTGCTCCTTTTGGCTTTTTTTAATGGGCTTTTTGACACTAACAAAAAAAATAAAGCACATCATCTGCTTTATACTTTAAGTACTAAAGAAGAAGCGTCAGTCAGTGACAACAATGGTGCAGTGCTTTCTGCCAGACTGGGAGTCATTAACGTTACTTCAGTTAACTTATCAAGCCCTTATTATATAGTAGGACAAGCTACGCTGCTCAGCTCAGTCAGGCCTGCTGTGGTATTTGCCTCTGCTTTGTTCATCTGTGCATCTGACCTGGCAATTGGTTGGGAGCTATGAATGTGGCTGTCATTGTTGTCATGGAAACCACAATAACTGAAAATGATCAAGCAAGAATCAATATTTCCTCGGACAGATGTTGAAATAAACTTTAGTTAATGGCTCTGCAACACGTTCCAATATGACCGGGACATTTGTTAAAACATTGTTTAATCCAATCCAATCCACTTTATTTATATAGCACAAACAAACACAATGGTTTCCAAAGTGCTTCACAGTAAATAAATAAAATGAACAAAGCAGAAGCGCAATAACAACAATGGACACAATAGGAAAGAATAAAATATAAAATCAAATAAAAAAAGATAAAACCCGAATAAAATCAGATAAAATCAGATAAAATAAAAATAAATTAATTATAACTGAAAGCATTATATTAGAAGTTGGTCAACACATCTTCTTTTCACAACTCTGTTTCTGAGCATCTGCTTTGGGGTTAGCACAAGTCTCCGGTCTTTCCACTCCTGTGTGTCCCAATTGCACGAAAGCTGATTTTCTAGTTCATACAAGTTCATTACTCATTAAATACACAAAGTGTTCTCTTTGTTGTTGGGAGATTAATGACAGTGTGATTAGTGCTTTAATTAGAGGAGGAGAGTTTAATTTGGGATTGCTTTCCTCTGGGCTCATTCTCATCCAGTGTGTGATGCTTTGAGTCATTTGGAGAACTGATGTGGTCTCTCTCTACTCTTAATGACGATGTTCTGATCTTGTCTTTCTTCTGTCTCTCTCTCTCTGATCCTTTCATTTTTCTTCACCTTTATTTTATTCATGCTCTTCGATGTCTCTTCTATTACTTGTGCCCTCTGTTTTTTTGCTCTCGGTTTGTAATATCTTTCTTCTCCCTCTGTCTTCTTTCTCTGCTGTAGACCAGTCGGGTTCAGTAGGTTCAGGTCAACCTTTAGTCAATGCCATCAGGACTGACTCGGCTCTGATTGGAGGTACTGAACCTTTCATCTTCCTATTGTACTGGGAAAATAACCTGTTTACAACACCTGAATCTTTGGGTTTTGGTGTACTTTTGACAATGGTCAAGTCAATCATACTGATATTTAACTATATGCATAATTAACGTTCCTGTGAAGACTTTATCTGGTTATGAAACATTCTACTTAATACTAATGGCTCTATATGGCCTACACAAGCAAATAAGGTCATCCGCAGAAAGATTGACTATTTCTATAGTTGAAATGCATAGTTGAATGGATAGATGTTGAGCTCCAAGCAGTAAAGTGATGTGCCAGGCAGGAGTCCATTTAAAACAAATTTAAAACTTTGTTACTCTTCCAGCACGGATTGATTCAAAGTGATGACTAAAAAGGTTCAATCTATAATGGCGTAGATAGAAAGGTGAGATCTAGAGAAAGTGAATTAATTCACAACACTTTCAAATTAAATGGCATTACAATGGGGAAAAAGGCAGATATTTTGTTCAGAATTTTGAGTAGTTTCGAGTATTCATGTGTAATTTGACAAGACAATTATCTGATATCTCAGCCTATTAGCCTACATCTTGATATTCCTCTACCTCGCAGGTGTCATAGCAGTGGTGATCTTCGTGATTGTGACCGGCCTGGCGATAACCGCCAGACTCCTGTACCGGAGAAAAGAGACGTATCGAAACCAGGAAGTGAAGGGAGTCAAACAGGAAGACAGCCAAGATTTCCCTTTCAACAACCAGACTGAGCCACCAATAATCTCCACTGAAAACCCAAAGGAGTATTTCATTTAAATGAAGGCCTTAAGACCTGATGCACAGGTGGCTGCAGACGGGGGAGTCATGCCACGCCTCAGGACATTACGCTGCACTCAGACCCACTGAGAGACTTTGTGGCAAAGTGGCTCAACGGAACAATTCCCACAGTTTTGTCTTTCTGTTGCTTTACGGTAAATTGTGACTATACTGCTACAAACAGGCAACTTATCAAGTGCTGATATCCTTGTTTCAACTGTAAGTATTCAAATGTGTAAATGCTGAATTAATGTCTTTGTAACAATCTCTGGATAATGTCAGTTTGTCATATTGAAATGTTTGAGAGACATGTAGAGGCAGGGTGTTGTTTTATATCCCCTGGATTTAAGTTCAGTCATCATGCCTTTGGTTGTGGTCATATGATTTTGCCCACTTGTTACAAAGTCACCCATTAACCCTCAAGGGATGTTTAACAGTGTCTTCAGCCTCCAACAGACCTTTATACTGACTTTCAGCAACATTTTTTCAGCTGTCAGTGTCGTGTTTTGGTTCACTCTCACAGCAGCAGTCATCTGTTTTTATGAAAAAAGTTCTAATAACCCAATCAGTACATACTCAGCACCAAACATCAGACAGAGACAGTTAGCACCTCTCCAGTGGAGATAGTGGAGTATTTGGCAGCTAAAGAGCCATATATTTCCCTCCAGAGTAGGTGGTGAGCAAAAATAGATTGAAAAGAGGTACTTTGACTTACATTTTTCAGGTGGACTCCAAATGAATTATAATGTTGCTCTTAAACTGCTGGATGTGTAAATAGGCAACTGTTTGCAAACAAGTTCGCTTTCCCAACTTAAAAAGGTGATGATCGGTTATTGCCTGTTTAAGATGGCAACTCATGGTTGGGGGCTACTTGCTCAGATCAAATGTGGAAATCAGATATATAAAGGTAAAGACACAATATAAATACGTTGAAAGGCTATGGCTGAAGAAACAACCATAAATAGCATTAAAATGGGGTTTGATTTAATGAAAAGCTTGAGGAATATAACATAGGGGGCTCTGAGAGAAATATGAGAGAAAGTCAGCAAGAAACCTGTGACATCAGTTAAGCACTAACCTTTACCCTGCACACATCACCACGCAAAGCTTTATTAAAACTGCATAAACATCTACAAAAGGTCAACCAAAGCATATCATTAGATAATGTAGACTAAGAAAAGCTTTTTGACATGAAGAAGTCAAGCTGTATCTCCCACAGAAACTTACCACCAGAGTGTGACATATTCCTTCCCATAGTTCAAACAATTGAAACAACTTTGTTCTATTAAAACTCAGCTGCTAGTGCTAGTATTCTTGTTGCAGTGCAGGTCCGAGATATCAGAGTCATATGTGCGGTAGTGGTGGAGTAACAAGGGCATTACATTTTTCTCTTTCCCCCTTCTTTCTTTTGTCAACATGGTGGCATTGGCAGGAACATAAGGCACATCCATGCATCGTGATCATTTCTAGATTTCATGTGTGAGTTACCTCAAACGCCTTTAGTTTTGCTTCGTCTTTCTACCGCCACTTAAAAGTGTTCTCACCCTGCTGTACGCTGCCTGCTGGGCAAGTGTAAAGCTTTTAACTCCGGCACTCTGCAGTGCACAAGGTGACAGACATCCACTGTGGTGTAGAGTCGATGTTTTTGAAATGCTAATCTGCTTTGGTCTGACTGGTGAAATGTGACTCGATGGACAGCAAAGAGATGATCAGAGCAATGTGCTAATTACGTTCATGTTTAAAGAGTGCTGCAGATAGAGGGAGGATAAGAAGCAGCTGTTTATCCAACTCACACTACGGTCTCTCTGCAGGACCTCAAAGCACAGATGGGATTTTAATGACAAAAGTTACCAAAACTTCAAAGTGGGTCTTTAAACTTAAACTGTGTGTATCTTTTCCAATTCTGCAGCAGCCACTCACTCTTGACTCTTAGGGAGTGAAACTGATGACGTAACCATGCCTTCAGGGGTTGCTGTGCAGCCGGGTCAGTAACTGTCTACCCTACTAAAGACATGTTTTGATGAACATTGATACAGAAATGAAGAACACATGTTTAAAAGCATGTCATTTTTGTTACAAAGTTAAAATGTGTTGTTTTACTTTTGAAAGACACTGACCACTGACCCAGCTGCAGAATTTGACAGTAATATGAAGTAAGAACAGCGTGGCCTCTTTGAACAAACAACTTCATTAATTTTGGACATTGAATTTTAGCAATCAGGTTGAGCTAATGGTGGTTTGGTTTCTGTTCTGACAATGCAACTATTATAATAGGTATTGGTATTGTTGATTGGTGAATAATAGTGATGTCAGTGAGTTTGAGTGACATGCCATTAAAAAAAAATTACACACACACACACACACACACAATATTGTAACTATATTTCTGGTTGTTTGCTTACAGACGAAATCATGTTTGATGAAAATAAAATGTTTTTTATTTGAAAATGTTTGATTTATTGATGTTGGTTTTGTGTAACCTTAAAGTATAGGCTATTTGTAAGATAAATACATATTTAAGAGGTTGCACATACATTTCCCCCATCCATAGTAGAGCATGCAGTTTCCTTCAAACACCTTACCGATTTGGTAACACATTAAAGTTCTGTCCTAATTTTGGGAGAAAAATCTTAAAAATAGCTTTTCTTTTTCTTTTGTGAAGCGTCCAGGAGCAAAGGACATCAAAGTGACTCTGTGTTCGCCTCTCTGCCCGTTTTACACACAACGGCCAACATGATTCAACTGCCTCGGATCAGTGATCCCTGTTTGATTCATTTAAATATTATGCGTGTGGCTGCCATCAGAGACAACAAGTGAAGATGTGAGTTGCCTAAGATTCGTCGATATCAGCCAGACAAAATAAGGGTCAAGGAATCAGTTCTACAGTAGAATGTAATATGATAAATATACCCTGTCATCTGCTGGCAGAGCAGTTAATGTTAATTTGATTAGGATGACATATACAACCGGGTTCCATGTCATTTAGTCTGCTGTCAGCCAATGAGCTTCAGGATTGTTGAGTTGTAATGACTCTGACACAATGGATCATGATCTCCACAACTTAGATTTTTTTCCTGCTGAATCTGTGGGTGGACCTTTGGAGGTTTATCCCATCGAGTAACGTGTGTCTACATGTTGTAAATCTTCATATTAATGCATTATGCATGCATTTAACTCCAAGCATTCTAACAGGAAGAGTTGTCTTTGTATTTGGTTCCACTTTTGATGCTTCTATGGAAGTGTCATTCATGACATGTCTTTCAACCTTATGTCAGACAAGAATGTTGCTATCAAAATTACCTTCAATGCCAAAATAATTTTACAATGCCAAAATAATTTTACAATGCCAAAATAATTGTATCTATCTATCTGCGATGTGTGCATGACCGTTATTAGAAAATGATTGTCAAATCTTCATTATTTGTAGAGTACATTTAAAACAACCACAGTTGACCAAAGTCCTGAACAACTTTAAGATGCAGATACATACAAAGCAACCAACAATAAGAACAGAGGATCACATAGTGAGTAGTAAAACACATGCATCACAACAAAAGATGAAGTCAGGCAATCAAAAACAATCAAATGGCCCGGAAGGTCAAGATTTGAGGTTACATTTCATAAAATGTAAAATATTAATAACAGGTTTGTGACAGAACTTCTCCTACATAACAATCGGGTGTCCCAGTTCTCCACAATGAATCATACAGATCATCTCTCTGTCTTCACTAATGTATTTTATGTAATAATAACAGAGAATGTTTTCTAAGCATGACGTTATTTCATTACATTCTCATCATAGTTTAATTCACACTTGTAAATATGATGCATCTGTTTGAGCTTTGAAGCTTTTAAGAGGGCGATTAAAAAAGGGAAACTGCTTATGTTGCTGCCATTTTGTTCTTTGAGAAATATGTAAACTTAAACCTTCAATTCAGAGGGGTTTGTTCCTATATCATTCATTGCCTGAATGATATAGGACAATATTTAATTCATAAAAAACATGGCTGTTGATAGTATTTTCTGATTTATGGAGTGATACAAAGAGAGAGAAATATTTGACCCTAATGTGTCAACAAAATGAAACAAGAATTTCAAACATGGCTTCATCAAATGTTCTGATTCATGTTCTGGAAATAGATGGAGATTATATATAGATATTTAAGGCATCAAATGCATATCAAGCAAAACATTTCAGAAAACTTAAAACGCAAGAAAACAAAGTACGTTATCCACTTGAGAAGTTTCATAGTGGTACCTATTAGTTAGATATTTTTACATGATTCACCTCGCTCCCTTTAAATTCAGTGAAAAAAGTCGAAAACTGACTTACTAAATCATGACTTCTTTAAGAGCAGCTCTCACGTCAACCTTCTAATAATGCAAAGTAGTAAACAGCTGTGCTGATGCTTTGTGCTAATGAGGCAGAAAAAGGAAGCTCTCCAGCCATTCCTTTGCCTCTCAATTATGCATTTCGCTCCATCTAATCCTGAGCTTTTTCTGCTCTCCAGTTTACACAGATGTTGTTGTTGTTGTTCTCTAGCAGTCCTCATCAGCAATTCCTCTCAGAGGATTTCTACTGATTGACATCCAGTATCGATGTGCATTCAAAGGTTTCATTTATGAGGCATACAATGGAATCATTATGGTAATTTAAAGATTAAGATAGGGTATGTATAGTATTGACTTAATTGCATGTCTATAAATATACATAGTAGCCTATAAAAACTTACAACCACTTTAAATAAAAATACTATTGAAAGTTAAATATTACAAATCTCATCACTACCTAGCCTACGATTAATATAAGAAGATTACATTTACAACACTGCCCAGAGTCTCTCTTTGTCCACTTGAGGTGCTGGTTTGCAGGGTCGTGACAGGGTGGCAGTGGCTCCTCTATCAGCCAACACTTTATTATTCCTTTGGGTTCCACTTTGAAAATGGAGGGCCATTCAGGTTCACAAACATTAATGATGATACCGTATTTATCAGCAGACTACACAACAACAACTGGAGAACTTTAACAACGATTATTGAATGGAACCATGAATTCTGCTCTCTACCAGAACACTCTGAAGGAAAATATTACCATTCTCAAGCTGTTATCCCAATATCACAGACACTGTAGTTTGTCTGATCAAAGTAAATTTGAGCACAGATTTATTCCAGTGCACTAACAACACCTGATGTTTGTGTGGGTATTGAAGTATCACACAACATCTAGGTTAGTAGATGAAGTGTGTCCACAGACATCTCAACATTTTGGAAATAAATACTTAAATGAAAACCTTATAGCCTATAAACGATTAACAACCAGTTCATAACAGAATGGAAAATATTTTTTCGTCTTTGAATCTAGTAAAGCTATTCTGCAACAGTTGCAATCAACTATATTGTCATTGTTTGGACAGAAAATAAAAGGGGAAAAAATAATAATTTTGCTTTCTGCCCACATTCAAAAAACTTTGATGAAAAGTTATTTTGACGAGTTCATTAGTGCTGATGCCATTAGGCTGTTAGGGAAAAATTATAACTTTACCACAAACTGACACTTGCAGTGCCTTTTATTTATCCCAATTTGGTCATCCCTAGAGAAATATTTATTGCGAAAGTAAGGTCGATTTTGGTTCTGGAGGAATCATAAGTGCCATCCAGGGGCTGAGTGGACACAACCTCTGGGAAAGATCACATCTCTCACAATTTATTCTGCCAGTTTGGAGGCAAGAGAAATGTCTTCAGATAATGAATGGCAGCAGGTAAAATAAATATTTGTGCTTACCAGGGAAACATGAATAATGGATTTGCAAATGGATTCAGTTAAACGTGATAGGGTTTTTTTCTCTGCTCATTTCTGTGTTCACACAGAGAGCAATGAGACTGAGGTGGAGCCAGCAGCTACAGTTTGATTTTCCCACTGGGCAGATTTTGCCCCATTGAAATGAGGGTTTAAGAAAGTAATCAGCATGTGTAAAGAAAACGTTGAGGTGAGTGTGTGTGTGTGTTTTCCCAAAAGAAACATGGTGACATTATTCACCTTCCTAAAAATGTAATAACTTTCTACAAAACAATGCATCGACAGATGCAAAGATATCAGTCTCAATCAACACTTAGAACCCACAAGAATTGTGTGGTGCATTGGCAGCTGGCCCATTGAAGGCATTAGGGCTCTGCCCCTCTTGCTCTGCACGATTAATTCATTTTGTGTATTTGTTTAAATTATTAAATACCTTCATTCCATTATTATCTTTGTGGTCAATACATAGCTAGCAATGCAAGTATAGCAATGTAATAAGATATTTTCATCTGTGGAAGCTGCTGGCAACAGAACCGCAGAGCATCAATGAGGCTTCCGGTCTCTCAAATTAACAGGGATCGGATGAGATTTCTGACAGTGAGGCTCAACGTACCAGCTTCAATGAATACTCATTTATAGGGTTGCGCTCACAGTTTGCTCTTCAACACGGATGGATAGATGGGAATTGGGATGATGTTCCAGATCTCACCAAAAGTTAGATTTCATAATGATGTCACTGCGTGGAAGTTAGGGACATTGGTTTGCGGCGCAATGGTGGAATGAGCTCCCTGCTGACGTGAGGCCCCAGAGTCGCTTCCTTCTTTAATACTCTTTTACAGCCTGTGGGTAGAATGTTGATGAGGTGTCTCTAGCACCTCTGGTGAGTAATAACAGTGTCGTGTGTTAGTTTCCCTAACCCTGGGTAGCGTGTTATATTGTTGTCGGTGGTGTCAACCTTGACGTGGCCTCCGAAAAGAACTTTGTTGTGCATCAAGCCAATTCTCCCTGTGGAGTTTACTTCATTCCGAAGCTTCAGGGTGCAAAGGATCTGTCGATAGCATAGACAGGAGAGAAGTTGTAAATATGTTTTTCATGACAGTGTGCATCATACAAGACATCGAGAGCATTGGTACCAATCAGTACAGGTTTGCATCGTTGGTGCGCCAGTCTGGGACAACCAACGCCAAGGTCCTCAGGCTTGGTTTCGACAAAGTTCTTGGGAAACTTACGAATGAGAGGCACATAACCCAAGTAAGGAACGGTTTCACCACTAGTACCTTCAACGTCAAGATCAGTGATGGGTTGAATGGGATGCTCTGATAAATGGCCAGTGTCGATGAGACAATTACAATGTACTCCTGACACAGGAGACGTTAGCTGTACACTTTTACCCTACAAGCCCTTTAGGTAGCTTGATTTGATGTTGTGCCTTGTAGCAGTGAATGGATGCTTGGGGCTGTGATTTTGGATTGGGAACTTCATGCTTGAGTTCAGTTGGTAGTCCCTCCACAGGAACTGATATTAGTTCAAATGTCTGTTTTGTTCTTCCCAGGCCTGTTGTTTTCATTTGAACTCTTTCCGCTTGTTCAGGGTTTGGCTCATTACTGCAAGAAGGCACAATATGGCCATCCTCTCCACACTAGCCCGGGCGGGGCTTCTTTGTAAGAGGTGACTCGTCTGGTGGTGAAGATTTGTATTCTAAGGGGGTCTTTGACTTTTACTTCTTATTTGGCTTGGCAGAAGACTGACCAGAGCTGTTACTCAAGGATACTTGATTTTAATATCAATACTTTTATTGATAACAATTATCTATAAATAACCAAATCTGCTCCTGCTAGTGCTCAAACCCTTTCACGCATGGAGAGGTGTATAGTTAATGTCAGAAGAACACATACAGACAGACAGACAGTCATGCCTGAGCTGGCAGAATTTCCACACACATTATGGGCCCAAATTATGACGTTGGCTTAATAAAACGGGTCACTCCTGTAGAAGTAGTTGTAGTTGTAATGTGTGTCAAGAAAGAGTTAGTTTGGTGTAGTAATTGTATCTGGAGAGTTTCTCTATCCTGCAGCTTTCCTTTGAGATTAATTAAATTCCTCATTATTGAGGAAGAAACCCAATGTTTTTGGCCATGGTGTAATATTTCTGCAACTATCAAACTGTTTTTAGAGCTGTGAACACCTTGAGCCGTGCCAAATCTTCGAAACTCCAGAGACTGAGGCAGGAAACAGTCAAACCAGAGTAGGGTCAATGAACAAGGAGGCATACCGATGGAGGTTAATGTTGCAGTTTTATTGTGTTGCATGTATTCAGCCGGATCCGCGATAGAGCATGAAAGGCCTACAAGCAAACTCCTTTTCCTTTCTCAGGTAAACCCCCAGAGATTGGTCTGGATGAGATGCATCAGTGCTCTTGGTTTCCCAGAACATACTGTATATATATATATATATATATATAGAGAGAGAGAGAGAGAGAGAGAGAGAGAGAGAGAGAGAGAGAGATATATATAACGACACCCATCTACCTTCAAAGACTGGTCAAACCACACACCCTCCTCTACTTCAGCTGGTCGGCTGGTAGCTGAACAGCTAGTACTTAACTCAGATGAGGACCTAACACTTGTTTCTATTTTTAGCTCTTACTGTATTGGCAATGATATGTTGTGGTTTCTTTCTTTTGACAAATGTACTTCTTGTAAGTCGCTTTGGACAAAAGCGTCTGCTAAATGCCCTAAATGTAAATGTATTCAGCTCATATTTTACCTGGGTTATGCCAGTACACTCAATGCTCAACGATGCTCTGAAACATGTATTTTCTCTGGCCTTGTTGTCTCTTCTGTATGACCACAGCTGTATTGCTTGGGTGATTCTCTGAGCAAGCTGGCACACAAACAGCACTAATGTGTTGTTTAACCAAACAGTATTTTGAGGATTTAAGCACAATTGTTGTGATTCATGGCTTTTTGAAGTAAAACAATATCACCTTTACATATCTTTCTGATTACGAGCAAATTGAAGACGGGTGGAGCTGCAGCTGTCACAGATGACAGTCTGATTAGTGAAAGGTGTGAACATCCAATAGGATGCGTTGTATGGGTCTGACAAAGCAGTTTATAAAGTTGTCCCTGACTTTCACTCATTTTGTTTGATGTTGATGTCTGCAGAGGTGCTGGGCTCAGTGGATGGTCTTTGACCAAAGTTTTTTTTATGACCTTTTTGGTTTATCAGAACAAAAATCCACAAGTGACCATATTGGCTCTTGGCTAAATATGGAATTTATTGTAGGACCTTAAATTGGTGTATTCAGAAATCTCCAATAAAACTGAATGCTTTAGTTGATGCATTTTTCTGTAAAATTCACAACTTTTTTATTTGAATACCCCCTTGGGGCTTTTTTTACACCATCTTCTATGGATTGGCAGGCTGACTGCCAATTTAAAACTGTGGATCCAATTGCATTTTGGATGTCATACAGCTGTAAATGTAACATACTGGCACTTTTGGTCTGTGGCTACAATTTCAAACTGACCCAGATGGCGAGATCGCACAAATCATCAACGAAGGTTCAAACATCACTAACCAGCATTTTAAATGGTTCGCCGATCCAGTATGCATCTCGCCGTTTTTCTCTTCCTACTTCCTTCCATTTGGAAGAACATTGCTTTATTAGGGCTGCACGGTGGGGTAGTGGGTAGCACTGTCACCTCACAGCGAGAAGGTCCTGGGTCCTTGGAGTTTTCATGTTCTCCCCGTGTAAGCGTGGGTTCTCTCCGGGTTCTCAGTCTTCCTCCCACAGTCCAAAGACATGCAGGATGGGGATAGGTTCATTGATGACTCTTAATTACCTGTAGGTGTGAATGTGAGCATGAATGGGTGGATTGATTTATTGAAGCCGACATGATTTAACCGCTGTAATGCTTCACACATGGAGTGATGATAGGATTAAATTGTGGTTGCTGTTCACTATGTTCAATTTCGAAATGTTGTCAAAATTGTCTTTTCGTTAAGTCATATTGATAGAAACTTTGTTGAAGCTTCGACACTTGATCCAAAACATGGTTCATTACTCGAGGCTTCAAATGACACAGTGCTGGAGTAGGACATCTAGTGGTCAATAAAATGAAATGCAGCCAAGATTTGTTTTGCTTCATGGTTCATTGTTTGGGATTTCATTTGCCATGCACATTCTATGGTTGCAAGAGACAATAAAACATAAAATAAAAATGAAATGTTAAAGACAATATTTATTTGGCATGTCTGATTGAAACCCTATAGACTCTTCACTTATATTTTGTGTTATGAAACATTCAAATAGTGCTGCTTTATTCATGAGATGTGCTCTACAAATATAGATATAATAAAATAAATATATAATTTTCACATTGGACTGGTGAAAATACAGATTATATTATGGATTTTGGTAAAGTATGTTTTGGGGTTCATTGGTAAAGAGGTTCATGCAGGGCTGGCTCTTGCCATTTTGGTGCCCAAGGCGAAATTATGATTGGGTGCCCCCTCCCCCCTCCTCCATTGTCTTTAAAAAACATCAGACACCACAATGGTTTCAAGGCAAAATATATAGTCTAATGTGTATACAATTAGTTCTCAAACAAACATATTACAATGATGCTCAGATGATCTGATATGGTCCTCTGCTGACTAACTCCATCCTTTCCACCTCAGACAGGCTCAGGCTCAGGTGCATGATCGACCCTCTTGGATTATATTCCGGTTGATGGGGTGTCTGGAAGTTGTAAAGTAGCAGCAGTGTATGTTGTGATGTGCTTGTCATTCCTTCACCCTCAGGCGTATCCAAGCATACATACAAATATAGTTATCATTTAGTAGAGATGCACAGTGATTCATAGATTACCACAGGAATAAACACAAGTGAAAAAAGGTAAAGAATCTATGTTTTTTTTTATTCTTTTTTGATGGGAATTAATTATTCTAGCTCTGTGTATCAGCTTGAATAAGATGGTTGCAGTGTAATAATTGTGTGTCTGGCCCTGGGTTCGTGGGTGCTTAAAAAACAAGGCAGAAGGTGTGTTTGTGTAACTGGTTATGAATTTTTATTAAGAAATAGCAGTTTATCTACAGTTGTTGGACTCGATTAGTCTGATGAGGCTAGGGTGGATAAGGAATGCATGGCAACTTTGTAAATGTTTGGGGACACTGGGTACAGTGTTTTGTGGGTGGCCCAGTATTTGAGGAGTTCTTCGGTTCTTTCAATAGGTGGATCAGCCAGGTACCATTTGACTTCCACAATAGCGTTAGCGGAGGCGTTTTGTGTTTGCCTGGCTTTGTTGGCATCTTGATCCAACAGCCTCCACAGGTCAACTCCTGAACAAATATATCATCATCATCACCACCATAAATGTCATTAGTCATCCCTAATTCATAATAGAATAAAAAAATAAATTCCTGTGGAGGCTGCTGCTGGTGGTGATTGTAGGATAAAGTTGTTCGGTAGTATGTCGCAACACACGGTAGAGGGGGATGACCTTTGATGCGGAAGCCCTCTTCTCCTCTGACAGCCCCACTGTCGCCACATGGAATGCAGCCAGCAGCTGAAATGACACGGAAATATATATTGTCTGAATGCATTAACTGTGTGGTGAACTGACTTGATTTCATTGTTCACTCTAGTATGATGCTACGGTTGAGTAAACCCTTCTGGGACGACTACGCGACTAGACAGTTTTGATTATACGATAATTGTTTCTCTGGTTTTCAGTTACATAACTTGATGCATTCTTCTGTATTTTCATGTTGCTGCTGGTTCAAAGGAGTCAGGTCTGTAGAGAGATGCTAGAGCTGCTGCGACTGCATGTCATTCCTCATAGAGGCGTTGCAGCATTTCCAAGGTGCTATTCCAGTGCTATTCCCTTTGCTGTGGTGCTGTTATGGACTAAGGAATAAGGACTCCACAGCTACTCCCATCTGCCTGCAGCTCACGCCCCAGTGTCTGTCCAGTCCATGTTGTGCTGCTTAATTGGTGCCATCTCATCCTTAAGCAATTCCTTAAAACATTTAACATTAACAAAACTAAGATGACATAATTAAAACAACCATTTAGTGATATAGTAAATGGACATGCATTTATATAGCTCTTTTCTAGCTTACTAGCTACTCAAGGCACTTTACACTACATTCAGCCACTTCTTCTGGCCAAATCTGGAAAACTGGGGGGGGGGCAAGACTTTCATATTGAAACTCCAAAATCAACATCTTGCACAAAATACTGGTAGATTTACAACTCCAATCCTGTATATAACGATAAAATAACCTTTCTTATGAGCATGTTGTATTAATATAATTTTCTTTTCTTGTCTTTTTACTTTATTGGTGTCATCTCTTTCATCTCCCTTTCAACTTCCTCTGTTTTCCTTTGTTTAAGATTGAATCCATTTGATATCTGATGGTCTAGAACAGAGGTTTTCAAAGTGAGGTCCGGTGATCCATAGCTAGGCGTCCGTGAAATAATTTGCTATAAATTACAAAATTGTTCTGTTTCATGAAATACTGCATTTAGAGATGGGGACCTTTTTGCCACTAAAACAAGCATATTGTGTCCATTACTCCCACCCAGGTTAACTTGATAGATAGAAATTCTGATACGATTGCACACATCACGTCAATCACACTTCACTCCCGCTGCTGCTTTGCTTGGCAGAGGCCTATTAGCCAGTCAGTCCACATTGTCAAGTGACGCTGAGCCCAAACTAGCCAAATTGAGAAAATATGACTACAGTTATATCAAGTTTATTATTGAAAACAGTGACGGGAGACCAAAATGCATCATGTGTCTTCAGGTGCTAGCAAACAAAGCCATTAAACCAGCCAAGCTAAAGCCACATCTGATTCCAAAACACCCAGAAGTTAAGGGCAAAACCAAATAATTGTTCAGTGGAAAGAGCGAGGAATACACCTGCAGGAAAACATGGTGGTGAACCTGGCCACAACTTCAGAGAAAGCCCAGAAGGCTTCAGGTTTTTATTTCTCCAGTCACCTTTTTGAACACACTAGCTGGCATATTTGTGTTGTTGTGCAGTGTTTTGTCAGTTTCCAAACCTGCGAGTCCTTTCCTTTAGGCTTTTATTTCTGGGAACAAAACTGTAATAATAACATTTGATTATTAAAACGAATAAACTGCTTATC
This sequence comes from Eutrigla gurnardus, assembly GCF_963514095.1. Classification (NCBI taxonomy): domain Eukaryota; kingdom Metazoa; phylum Chordata; class Actinopteri; order Perciformes; family Triglidae; genus Eutrigla; species Eutrigla gurnardus. The sequence goes on from NC_139918.1 coordinate 14,626,112, forward strand.
ATAACAGCGGGACATTGATACTGACTGTTCTCTCAATGTCTGTAGATGTCTGGCCAGTAGAATAGCCTGGATGAAGCATTTCTTGTTTTTAAAAAGTGGCCTCCAATAGGGCTGCTGTGGAATTCACAAAACAGGATGTTGCACTTGCATGATGCAAGGTGCATCCACATTTATATTATAGTCGTAATCTTATACTCCTCCTGCTTGTGAGGCATAAAATTATACTACATTGTGTTTCTGTTTGCTATCCTATCCCTGAACTATTGCTTGCCTGCAGACTTATTTAAGATCTCTGTTTTATTGTTCCACTTGAGTGAGTTGCTTTGCATAAGAGCATCAATTAGACGCCTAGGATTAAAGGTAGAGGCATGTCTGCAGCAGAGGGAACACTCCAGCTCTGCATAGACAAAAGCAGGCAGAGGGTCGGGTTAAAATCATTGGGACAAACCTCAGCAGGCATCTGCCATAGATAGCACACTCACACTGAGTTTAGACTATATTAAAAGTTAAATAAGAAACACCTAGACACCCGCTATGTATTTATTTATTTATTTATTTATTTATTAGTTACATAACTAACAGTACCACAAATCTATTTTTCATAGATGCTTAACTATAAAGAATGGTGATGGCATCGGGTCACTAGGTGGCGCCATTATACCGGGGAATGGGAGAAATAACGTCATCTCGTGCGCCGGTCATGAGCATTGCATAATAAAATGTGCGCTGAGCAGAGAACGTGGACAACAAGTGTGTTTTTTTTTTGACAAATGTCTCATCCATCCAGTCCAGGAATTATAGCCAGTCAGCCCTTACAGTACAAATCATGCAGCCCTCACTTGTTAAACAGTGTATATTTTGCCTTTCAATATGTAAAAGACCTGGTTGTGGGTTTAACAAATAATAATAACAAAAAAAACCCCACTGTCCTTCAGAAACACATTTGAAAATCAGACCTCTGCAATTCTGAGTAAGCAGCCATCCCTCTTCTTCCTGCTCTCCAACACAGCGAGCTCCACTCCCAGAGCTCAAACTGTCGGTTGTAAGGAACTACCAGCGAGCTCCGGTCTGTCCACTATTTCCTTGTTCCAGCCCTTCAGATCTACAGTTTGACGACGGGTGTAACCAACATGGTGGTGGAGTGCTGACAGGCCCCACCCACTGCACATGTTGTTTAGATCAGAGCTGGAATGAGTGTCTGTTGTAAGGAAGTGAAACTCAGACAGTCGTCGTCACTGAGAGGTGAAATGGCGCAGAAAGGAGTTCAGCTGGACCGGGAAACCTTCTCTTGTTCCATCTGTCTGGATCTACTGAAGGATCCGGTGACTACTTCCTGTGGACACAGCTACTGCATGAAGTGTATTGAAAGCTTCTGGGATGAAGAAGATGAGAAGGAGTTCCACAGCTGTCCTCAGTGTAGGCAGATCTTCGCACCGAGGCCTGTCCTGCTGAAAAACACCATGTTGGCAGTTTTGGTGGAGGAGCTGAAGAAGACTGGACTCCAAGCTTCTCCTGCTGGACTCTGTTATGCTGGACCTGAAGATGTGGCCTGTGATGTCTGCATTGGGAAGAAACTGAAAGCCCTCAAGTCCTGTCTGGTGTGTCTGGCCTCTTACTGTGAGAAACACCTCCAGCGTCATTATGACGCAGTTCCATTAACAAAACATCAGCTGGTGGAGCCCTCCAACAAGCTCCAGGAGAACGCGTGCTCTCGTCATGATGAGGTGATGAAGATGTTCTGCCGTACTGATCAGCAGTCTATCTGTTATGTCTGCGCTGTGGAGGAACACAAAGGCCACGACATAGTCTCAGCTGCAGCAGAAAGGACTGAGAGGCAGAGAAAGCTGGAGGGGAGTCGACTAAACATCCAGCAGAGAATCCAGGACAGAGACAAAGATGTGAAGCTGCTCCAACAGGAGGTGGAGGCTATCAACCACTCTGCTGATAAAGCAGTGGAGGACAGTGAGGTGATGGTCACTGAGCTGATCCGTCTCATGGAGAAAAGACGCTCTGACGTGAAGCAGCAGGTCAGATCCCGGCAGGAAACTGCAGTGAGTCGAGTCACAGAGCTTCAGGAGAAGCTGGAGCAGGAGATCAGAGAGCTGAAGAGGAAAGACGCTGAGCTGGAGAAGCTCTCACACACAGAGGATCACAACCAGTTTCTACGCGACTACCCGTCACTGTCACCACTCAGTGAGTCCACACACTCATCCAGCATCAACACCCGTCCTCTGCGCTACTTTGAGGACGTGACAGCGGCTGTGTCAGCGGTCAGAGATGAATTACAGAAAGTTCTGAGACGGATGTGGACAAACATCTCGCTGACAGGGACTGAAGTGGATGTTTTAATGCCTCAACCACAGCCCAATTTCATGTTCGGAAAAGTAAGAAGTAAGCGGTTAACTTCTCCTCCCGGAGGAGCTAGGGGAAGTGTCCGGGGAGAGGGAAGTCTGGGCGTCATTGCTCAGGCAGCTGCCCCCGCCGCGATAAGAAAAATAAACTGGATGGATGATGGATGGGGAACTGGAGGTTGTTACTGAACATGGACAGGAGTTCATGTTGCTGTTCCATACAAGAATATCAGCAGAGCAGGGTGGTCAAATGTTTGTTTCAACAATATCCAAACTCCTGCCTCAGGTCCTTGGCCCTCCAGAGTAGGAGTGTACCTGGAGCACAGTGCAGATATTCAGTCCTTCTACAGTGTCTCTAAGACCATGACTCTCCTCCACAGAGTCCACATTCACTCAACCTCTCTATGCTGGACTTTTGTGTGATTATTATGGAGACACTGCTGAGTTCTGTAAACTCAAATAGACAGCAACAGTGATGGACAAATTATCTTTAAGAAGTTAAACACTTAATTTAACCCGCTGTCCCTCAAATGACTTCTGAGAGCTGCATTTTCTTTTAATTTCTTCTTGGCACGGAGTTCACCTGTCTTACACACATTATGGGTTAGACAAATCTTATTTGTTCTGCAAATTGAGCTGAAATTTGAGGGACTAGTCGTGCTCCTCTTTGTTTTTTTTAGTCACGGATGCTATCACTGTTCCTGTGTTTGTTGAAAATATGTATGTTGTTTCTCTTCAACTGTATGGGTTTTGTAAAGATATACATCATTAAATTTATTTCTTTGAAAGACTAAATGTTCTTGTACAAATCAATGTACAAATGCATTATTTATAATACAACTAATATTTTTGAAAACATGAAAGCATTCTCTCAGCTGAGATTGTGGTCAAACAAATTGATCTGTACACGAGATCATTGAACAATAATCTTCTGTGAAACTAATATGAGAGTATAAGTGGGGCCAAAGTGCAGAGTTTAGGGCAGAGCATTTGTCAAGTCAGTCTCTGTCCTTTCGACATTTCTAGAACGAGCAGACAATAGAGGTAGTGGAGAATCTACTGCCTCAGTTTGTGACTGATGACGACACATGAGGGCTTTCACTCACCTCTGATGGATACTTCACCATCTGTCTGTCTGCCACCTTTAAACCTCCACATACTGCATTTGCATCTATTAAATCATTAATTTCAGTTCATGATCATCATGTCAATATTTAATAGATGAAGGTTGTACAAGGAACACGTCATTTAACTTGTATATAGCAGCTACACAAATTACATTTTATAGCTAAATTTACAACAAAAAAAATCATTTTTTCATTTGATTACAGATGATCTGTAAACCACAGGGTTTAGAGGCACTTCATTGTCTTTTAGCGACAAGCATCAACATTAAGGATTTATACTGAATAACTACTATCAGCTCTCATCGGGATGATTATTTTTCTTCAACTTTGATACAAGCTGGAGCACCAAGATGACTGCTTCAAAACCACAAGCCAAACTATAAAACATGATTCCTCACAAACATTGTAACAAGATTGACTCTCCGAAGCTGAAGGAGTCGTCTTTCCCGTCCATCATTCTGAGCTAATTTCGGCCACACAGAACGGTTGTGCTTTGATCGACGGATGTGATGTGCTTCTGAGCATTCCCTACTAATTTTGACAAATAGCTACACGTGTGCGGCATCACAAACTGCGGCGGTGTGAAACGAGCATTAATCAGTGCCAGTTATTGCAGCCCTGACGTTGTTTGTGCTCGGTTCCGCTCCAGCAGAGGCCGAGTCATTTGGTTTGTAGATGAGCTGAATGCGTGTCAGTTGCTGAAGGTGAACATCTCAAAACATCTTTGCAGCAATAGATTCATCACTTATCCATGGGAATGCTACATTGTTGACCATCTGTGCGTCAGACATTTTCCCGACCTACTTGACCTCTTTCTGGCCTCATGACTGAACACCTTTTTATCTTTTTGCTTATTTGTGATTATTGGGTAGTTTCTGGCATAGACTCCAAATGTTTCCTAATTTTCTTCAAACAGGACGATGAAAAATAATGCTCCTCAGTACAGTTGAGGATTAAGTAGGTGTGCATGCTGTGAAATATTTATCATATATGGTCCTCGTGGTCTCACAGGTTTTTTTGTTTGTTTTTAAACATGTTTATTTATAGGTGAGGCTATTTTTCTTCCATAACATGTTTTCTTTCATATAGAAAATAGTAATGGTAGCAGCAAATAACATCGGCCTTAAAATGCCCTGTTTTACCAACAGAAAATATTTTGATTACTCAAACATCAACTTTAAGGAAAAGGTTAATGCACAAAAAATGTATCATTGATCCACTCTGTCCAATCATGAATGTTTCTCCTTTTTATGCTTCAGTTCCTATGACACCAATTTCACGTGCCATTATGATGGACAGACATAGGCCTCTCCTGCAGTAATAATCTATTTAGGTCTAAAATAGTTGGGTTCTTCTTCCAGACAGTGTTGTCAGCACAAACCTGCAGTTAACAAAGCCCCAAATAAACCACACAGGTCACACCTCCACTGCCACCTACTGGCTATGTTCGGACAAGGACTTCCTGTCTTAAAGGGCAGAATGGTGCTTTATCTTTCAAACATAATACATACCTCGTGTGACATCACAGATTGAGGTGGACAGAGGTTCATGTTTGAGACGGTCCACTAGTGATATATAGATGGATGGATAGATATAGCCCAAGAGTAATTTCAAGCATCCAGTAGCTGCTTACAAAAAAGAACACACAACATGGCAGACCAACATAACATAAAAACAAACTTGTATAAAAGAAAATCTAAAAGCACAAATTGGTTGATTCTGTGATATGAAATGTGCTTTGTGTATGCATAAAGGTTGGATTGATTCAACGTATTTAAACGTTCATGAATTATTGCGTATATTACGTAGTTCTCAAAAACAGGCAGGGAGCGCCCATTTTTTACTTTCGTTTTCTACGGGTGTAATGGTGAATAATGCTCCACAATGAAATACGTTCCACTGTCGTGTCCGGGAAAATGCCTGCCGACATAACTTGCATATCACAATCCGAACCTAACTGTACAATATTAACGGGCATATTCAGTGGCATCTCTGTTTTTTCTATTTGTATAAATGTTTTTGGTATATCCTTTCTGTTTAATTTTTTCGAAACGAAGGGCTTGGAGGGAAGTTACTCTGGATGTGACGTTAATGTAGCTGTCTGAAAATGTTGCCTGAATGCTTTTTTTTTAAAGTGTTTGCGTGTCCGTCCCATATTGTATTTATATTAGCAATTTTAGATTTTATATTTTCCCTATATGTCTGAAACATGGTCCGAATTAAAGTTTAATTAAACATATGTTAGTCATGTAAGCCAATCATGGAAGATGTAATTACTTATTTTACTTATGGAAAAGTAACAGTACTTTTGTGTAAAAAAAAATAAAATTGTGTTAAGTGGTAAAAAATGTTAATAGTCAAGTAGGACTACTTCAATGTGTACTTTAGTTACATTCAATCATTACCAGTATTCTATACAAGCAATGTGATGGTTATGGAGATACATGATGCATATTTTACATTATACTTTTAATAGGCCTCTATTCTTTTACTTACTTTAATTAAAACAAATAATAACTTTAACCGAGTATTTTCACTGCAATATTGCTACTTTTATTCGCTATATTTATCTTGATACTTCTTCCATCACTGGCTTGCAAGTAAATGTAATCGAATTTGAATCGGGCACTGACATAGACACCAAAAAAGGTCCTTCAGGTCCTCGTCCTTTCCACTGTGAACGGTTTTTCCCGTTACCTCCTCAGTAGCGCAGAAGACGGAAGGTTGGGTGTGGACCCGCAGTCGTAGTGTTTGTGAGTTAAAACAAGAAACGAGTAGTTTTCGCTGACACGGACACCGACATTCTTCCAGCCGCCTACTGATCCGTGGACATGGGGAAGCTGACCGTGCTGTGGCTGCTGGTGGCGGCGCTGAACTTCGCTCGAACCCAAAATAATGAGGTACGTGTTAAGTACTTCACGGACGGCGGGGAGCTAGTCGTTAGCCCTGCCGATGATGTGGGCCCCATTCTGAACATCCTGTGGAAATTCAAAGAGGATCTGGTGGCCGAGTTTTTCAAAAGTGCTAAGGTCTTGGATTTTTACGGCACATTTAAAAACCGCACACAACTGGACGTGAACACCGGGCGTTTGACGATTGATAATATGTCCAACGCGGACCAGGGTGTGTATACGGTGGAGATCAACAGCAACCAACAGAGGGTGAGCTATGACGCCAAATTGATCGTGGAGCTCCGCCAGCCTGAAGTAGGCTACTGGTGACTACGCCAGGTTGTTCCCGTATGTTGCAGTCCTGCGACGTGAGGTGCGAAGCGGCCACCGAGCAGGCCGGACCCGTCTCCTACAGCTGGAAGATCGGGAACGGGGTGTGGAAGGAGCTGGGAAATGAGTCGACCACGGTCATTGATCGGGATGAACACAAACACGTGAAGAACATCCGTTGCCGAATAAAGAACCCGGTCAGCGAGAGTACAAGTGAACCCATATTCAACCCGCTCTATATTTATTTATAGTCCCTATGGACCTCTGATTGTGTCCTTAATAAAGTCTTATTATTATTATTATTATTATTATTATTATTATTATTATTATTATTATTATTATAAGCCGAATCATATCCCCATCATCGCTGCTTAGGTCGTGGTTGTTGTGGTCGTGCTGGTCGCCTCACTTGTCTTGGCTGTGTTGTGGTATTTTAAGAAAGGCCCCTTCAAGAATCAAGGCATGCACATCACAAACCCTGGAACACCAGTGTGTGTGCGTCTGTTTTAGTATTCAGGTGTAAAATCATCAACAGACACTTGCATGAAAACATAATGATATTTTATTTAAAAATAAAAATCCAAACCTGTATGTATACACGTCGTAGCTTTTTGGGTCCAAATGAACACGAGGTGGGGAAGATGAGTGGCTGCCAGTTCTATCAGTTCAACTTCATTTCAGCATGTAAATCATCATATTATGACAATCCCACTCGATCCAGACAATATACTCGAAGAGAGAAATGTTATAATGCTACCAGGAATGGACTGCACCGAGGCAGGAGGAACCGGATTCGATGCAGATCATTTGTGTTGTTGTTGTTTTTTTTACTAAAATAATTATTGCTAAGTGCACATTCAGGATTATTGTGAAAGTATTTTGACCATGTATGCACTTAAATATAATTTTTATGGACTTTTCTGCTCTGTCTTTTTCGGCTTTTTTTACTGTTGTAAAGTGTGGCTGAGGAAGAGATGTGGAGCCACTATTTTAAAATTATTTTAGTTAGCTTTTTTAAAGTTTTGATTGACATAATGTTTAATATAGTGCCTTTTAAAATAAACGTTTGACTGTGTAGGCCTGAAGACTGTACTTGTCATTATTCCATACTTTCAGCAAGGATGTAGTGAAGCCGGAAGTGGTTCACTCTCACCTCCTCCCTCTTTGTGGTGAGCCGTTAAATCATGCAGTGAAGTGATGTAATACAAGTTCTGCAATCAAACCTGTATTTGAGCAAAAGTATGTAAGTGAATTGTTATCAGCAAAATGTAATTAAAGTAAAATTACAGTAGAAGTATTCCCTGTCAGTGCTTTACCATTATATACTTTATTTTTTTAATTAATGTACTGCTGCATTTATGTGTAATGCTGCATTCTACTGCTGCAGATATTCATGGCTGTGCTCATTTTAACTCCTTTTATACTGTGGGATTATTCCTTAACACTTTCATATTCTGAGACCATCACATGTTTGTAATGCCGCTGTCCTGTGAGAAATCTAAAAACTGTCCAGGTGCTCATGAAAACAGCCACTTTAAGGAACACTTTAACACTGAGTCATAAATGTAGTGGAGTAAAAAGTACAATATTTCCCTCTGAGATGTATGGAGTAGAAGTATAAACTTGCATAAAATATTCTAGCAGAGTACAAATACCTCAAATGTATTTATTTATTTATTTATTTATTTATGTATGTATTTATTTATTTCGATCATGTAAATGTTAAAATATATAATAATAATAACTAATAGCAAATCGTAGCCTACAATATAAATTTAAAAGTGCGCAGCTGAAGCTCGTCTCTGATTGGATAGTCACGTTAGAAGGAGCGGGAGAAGCTCCTCATTTATGGCTGCAGCTGACGTCAGTAACGAGCGAGGCAGCGACGCTTGCTGGAGAGAACACAGGAGCGGAGCAGAGCAGAAATCTTCGGACCGCTGTCATTTTAAAAGTTTTTAGGACAATTTTACGATTTTAACACAAGTTTTGTGGAGGGTCTGCTGCTGTTTAATCAGAAAATTGAAAGTTCTTCGTTCAGGGCTGCAGCTGATGTCAAGCGGCAGCGACCTTGCTGGAGAGAACACAGGAGCTGAGCAGAATATCTGGACCACTTTTCGTAATTTTAAAAGTTTTTTGGACAAATCTATGATTTTAACACAAGTTTTGTGGAGGGTCTGCTGCTGTCTAATCGGAAAATCGAAAGTTAGCACGGTAAGCTTTGCCTAATTTTTTCGAGACCTAACGAAAATGTGTGTGAAAGCACATGGTGTAAGCTAGCACCAGTTCATATTTAAGACCAGTAGCTGCTAGAACAATTTGTGATATGTTCAGCTGAAAAGCACAGGCAAACACTTAAAACCCTAAAAATGATCACCTGCATCTTTTGTAAAAAGAAATTGGATGTTAAAAAGTGCATAGGAATGAGCCCCATTGTCTTTTCAAATGTGTTGGTGCCAACTGCAGTCAAACATTTACCACTTACTCAGCTTTCAAGGGCCATTTTTATCATGTGCACAATGAACCTGCACCGCAAGCTGCTATAGCTGCTGTTGTGGATTTAAAATGTGTAGTTTCATTATGTGCCTGCCATTTTCACACAGTGAGAGAGCTAGTGTCTCACTTAAATAATCATATTGGAGAGGGCAGGTCTCTGTCGTGTCCAGTAAGTGATTGTAAGCACGTGTTTACAAAAGAGTCATCATTTACTTTTCACATGTGTAGGAAGCATAAAGCATGCTCCCCTGAAAGTATTGATGACGTTTACAGAGAAACTCGCCCTCAGCCCCCAGATGTCATTGCCACTACAGATGATTCAGAAAACATACATGAAGCCATGCCAACAGCTTGTGCAGTCAGTGATATGCCAGAGAATGATAGTCAGTCTTATCTTAGAAACGTGTCTCTTTTACCTTAAACTGCTAGGTCAGCTGCTTATTCCTGCCTCTACTATACAGACTATTGTTGCGGAAGTGCAAAATGTGCACGAGTTAGGTCAAGCCTACACAATAACTAAAGTAAGTTCTTTATTAAAAAATTATATGAGCCTATCAGATGAAGCAATCGCTAAAATCTGTGACTGCATTAAAGAGTCAGTCAGATTTGTTCTCTGCCTGTCATCAGGGACCGAAGAACAACATACTCAAGAAATCAGACATTCGCAAAATTGTTTAAATACACAAACCCCAAAAAGTGGCATTGGGAATGGATGAAAACATGACACAAAAATATGCCTACTACCAGTGGCAGAAACCCTGAAGAGCTTTTTACAGTCACATTTAGGGAGGAATGCACAGTCACAACAGTTTGGAGATCCGGATGGAGAGGTTTTTAAGGATTTATATGATGGACAAAATTTCAAATTTCACCAGTTTTTTAATGAAAACCCTGAAAGCCTCAAACTGATTTTGTACCAAGATTCATTTGAAATTGTGAATCCCCTTGGTTCTGCTAAAAAGACGCACAAAGTTCTTGCAGTCTATCTTTCATTAGCAAATTTACCCATTCATTTGCGTTCAAATACTGATAATATGTTTTTAGTCTTGTTGTGTGTTGAGAATGACCTTAAGTGTTTTGAAATAGCCAAAGTTTTCTCAGAGTTGTTGGCAGATCTGAAAACCTTGGAGACTGATGGAATAAATGTAGGTGGAGAAACGGTAAAAGTTGGTCTTTACTGCATTGCTGGGGATAACTTGGGTTCTCACTGCATAACCGAGAATTTCAGCTGCTCTAAATATTTTTGCAGGTACTGTGAAATCACAAGAAGTGAGTTTGAGGCTGATCCGAATGCCTGTGGTCCTCCACGCACCCCAGTGAGGTATGACACGGCTGTTGCTGCTCTCCAGGCTGAAAACCTCCAGGGCATGAGAGGAATAAAGGTAAACTCTATCTTTAATACCCTTGAGTCTTTTCCCGTTTCCCAGCCTGGTCTCCCGCCTTGCTTAGGTCATGACCTTTTTGAAGGAGTCTTGTCATATAATCTAGCGCTGTACCCAAAGAACATTATAAAAAAGAAAAAATGGTTCACATACTCACACTTAAACAGGCGCATCAAACAGTTTAAGTAAAAAGGATCCGAAGCACAGAACCCTGACGGAGCCAAGTTATCAGGGCAAGCCATGAACTGGAACCTTTTGAGATTGCTACCAGTTTTGATTGGTGACAAAGTGCAAAACCATGAGGATGAAGTATGGCATAAAAGACATAGTGGATCTTATTTGTGCTCAGAAAATTTCCTTGTCCCAGATAGCATATCTTGACATTTTGATCCAGGAATATTTGGTGTTGAGAAAGATGTTGTTTCCTGAAAATCAACTAAAACCCAAGTATATGAAGTTTGGTGAACTTCTACTCATCTTGATTCAAAATGACACATCTGTGTATGTTTTGATGGATATCCACAAAGGCATCTTCCTCTCAGAATACCATCTGGACTCTGTGACAAAGGACAGTCTTGGGTTACAGTGTATCAACATGAATTACCTGCCCGATTTCTATCCTTTGGGATCATAGATTGTTGATGGATACCAAGTCATACCACTAAAACACAGTATTGTGGAAAAATAAAGTCCAATTAAAGCTCACTTATTTCTCACTGCAAATGGCTTGACATTAATGCAAGTGTTAGCTGATGCATCTCCCTGCTCTTTTAAGTGGATGTACTGTATATTTTTTCTGTTCTGTTTCTTTTTCAGTGCAAATATGAGTGACTCAGAGCAAACCTTCCTAGATGTCGCCATCATGGAAGTCCTACCAGAACTTCAAGCAGTAAACAAAAACATCCTGGAAGAGCACTTGCAGTCCATTGGAGTCCAGACGTATGATATTCTACGCTTCGTAACAGAGGCTGATTTGATGACAGCATTAAGACCTATACAAGCCAGAAAGCTTCTTACCATTTGGAAACGGAAATGTAAGTACAAACAACGCACAACACACAACTATTTTAAAATCAAAGGCAGACTTGGACATTGTGTAATATTGTACTGTGAATCATAATCTTTATTTGTCATTTAAAGACCAAACTCCAGAGAACAGCTCAGCATCATCTGTGGAAGCCTCACCTATCCAGTCGGTGTCATCGCTCTCTGTTTCACCCCGAAGTTCATTGTCAACCTCCTCCAGCAGCCCAAGACTTAACACACAGTGGGAAGACAACTTTGAAATTCCATGGAGTAAATCTCCTGAGGAAGTGATGCATTCTTTGGAGAGGGGGAAAAGGTCAGGCCCAAAACAGAGGAGGCAAATGGTCTGCATTGTTGTGACTGAGATGATGGGAAAATGCCCTCATGTAGGTAAAAAGCATTCAACTGACATTGCAAAAAAAAAATGGTGGCACAATTTCCCAAATCTCTGCAAGATGTAATGGAGGGCGATGCTGTTGGAGCAGGTTACCATTCCCTACCATTTTTGTTTTAGTCTTAATGGTGCACTATGTAACTTTTTCTGGCCACCTGCTTGTTTCATGAAGATAATAATAATAATAATAATAATAATAATAATAATAACTTTATTTGTATAGCACCTTTAAAAACAGCAGTTAACAAAGTAAAAGCAGTAAAATACAGTAAAAGCAAAACAACAACAAATGTACAGAGGACAGAGGAAGTTATTATTAGCTTGTAAATTAATGTGAAGTGCTTGCAAAGAAAGACAAATAATGGGATAAAGGGATAAAAAGATGAAAAGATAAAAAGATAGAAAGATAAAAAGACGGCATCACAGGAAGGCAAGTCTATAAAAATGAGTTTTAAGAAGAGATTTAAAAGATGACACTGATTTAGCAAGCCTTATCTCCGCGGGCAGGTCGTTTCAAAGCCGAGGCGCTCTGATAGAGAAGGCACGGTGGCCTCTGGTTTTGAGCCTCGGCCTTGAAACAGTTAAAGGAGAAATCCGGTCATTTTTGACCCCATGTCCGTTGTCCTCAGGGTCATCCCGACTTATTAGAAGCAAAAAACCCGACAAAAATTGACGTTGCTTAGCCCGAGATCTGTACCTGCCTGGCAGCCTTCCAGACTCGCTACAATGCTAACCCATTGGGGCACCGTTGTATCTGCTTTCCTGGGCCTCAGAAAACAATTCCAAGACCTATGCAACACAGGTTGGGTCCGTACGAGACACCACGGCGCTCGTTTAGCACAAATAGTGTGGCAAAACAACATAAATATGTGTGTTTTAGCATGAAGTTACTCACCTCAAATCACCCCGTAGAGTAGACATTAGCAGTAGACAGCCGAGTGCCTGTCGTCCCTCCCAGTCACCGCAGAAACAAAAACGTTTTTCACATAGTTTTGATTTTGTATCCATAAAGAAACGACCGAGCAGTGCAGTCGTCATGTCCGTAATAAATCCATGAAGCTGTTACGTCCATATGTATGACTGTTACAACATAGCAACATAGCTTCAGCTAGTAACGTGCCGGGCGCTCGTCCGTCCCACTCACCGCAGAAACGAAGACGTTTTCCTCGTAGTTTTGATTTTGTATCCATAAAGAAACGACTGAGCAGTGCAGTCGTCCTGTCCGTAATAAATCCATGAAGCCGTTATGTCCATATGTATGACTATGTTACAACATAGCAACGATAGCTTACAGCTAAACAGTAGCCGGGAGCCAAAACAATGCAAGTCTCGCGCAAGTTCCCGTCTGCCGTCCTCACTCTGGAGGTGTTTTCAAGCCAGTACAGTGAAACATCTTGGACAGTCGCGCGAGGGTCACTTTGTTCTCACTCTGTTGATGAGAGACTGCAGTCTGCACGCGCTACACGCGACACGCGTGACACGCGACTCCCACTCATGCCGTCAACACAACTAGCCTACTGAGACTGCGCGAGATTTGTTGTCGCTGTAGCAGCTTCAACTGTCACAAAGGCTAAGCAATCTTACTATGTAGGCTAGCGCCAGTTACACTGTCATATGGACATGACAGCACTACTCGATGGAAAGAAGTTTGTCACTAGTGGCTTGAAAACAGCTCCAGAGTGAGGACGTCGGGAGACGGGAACTTGCGCGAGTCTTCCATTGTTTTGGCTCCCGGCTACTGTTTAGCTGTAAGCTATCGTTGCTATGTTTCTGCGGTGACTGGGACGGACGAGCGCCCGGAACGTTACTAGCTGAAGCTATGTTGCTATGTTGTAACAGTCATACATATGGACGTAACAGCTTCATGGATTTATTACGGACATGACGACTGCACTGCTCGGTCGTTTCTTTATGGATACAAAATCAAAACTACGAGGAAAACGTCTTCGTTTCTGCGGTGACTGGGACGGACGAGCGCCCGTAACGTTACTAGCTGTAAGCTATGTTGCTATGTTGTAACAGTCATACATATGGACGTAACAGCTTCATGGATTTATTACGGACATGACGACTGCACTGCTCGGTCGTTTCTTTATGGATACAAAATCAAAACTACGTGAAAAACGTTTTCGTTTCTGCGGTGACTGGGAGGGACGACAGGCGCTCGGCTGTCTACTGCTAATGTCTACTCTACGGGGTGATTTGAGGTGAGTAACTTCATGCTAAAACACACATATTTATGTCGTTTTGCCACACTATTTGTGCTAAACGAGCGCCGTGGTGTCTCGTACGGACACAACCTGTGTTGCATAGGTCTTGGAATTGTTTTCTGTGGCCCAGGAAAGCAGATACAACGGTGCCCCAATGGGTTAGCATTGTAGCGAGTCTGGAAGGCTGCCAGGCAGGTACAGATCTCGGGCTAGGCAACGTCAATTTTTGTCGGGTTTTTTGCTTCTAATAAGTCGGGATGACCCTGAGGACAACGGACATGGGGTCAAAAATGACCGGATTTCTCCTTTAAGAGAGACCCGCCCGCGGATCTAAGGCTGCGAACAGGCTCCTATGGGGTCAGCATGTCTGAGATGTATTCTGGGGCTAGACCTTGACGAGCCTTAAAAGTGATCAGTAAAATCTTAAAATCAATTCTAAAACGTACTGGGAGCCAGTGGAGTGAGGCTAAAATCGGAGTGATGTGATGCCGTCTGTTAAAACCAGTGAGAAGCCTGGCTGCTGAGTTTTGAAAGATGTTCTTTCTTTGCAGGAATGTTCCACAGTATGGTACAAAACTTATCTATCTTGCATTTATTCAATTAGAACTGTTTTTATTGCAAAAAACATTAACATTCTTACTGTGAGGGGGCTCACCTCTCCACAGACCTGTAACTTGGCCTGTTGGCATCACCTGATTGTCTCCATGCAGATAAGTTTTATTCCATACTACTGCGGAACATCAGGGAGAGTGTGGGTTCTTGTTGTGAATTGGGTTGTTGTGCAAGCACCGCAATGGTTTGGAGTAAAATGCACCCTAGGGTAATTTCCACCATGACATCCAGCCAAATACCCCCTCAGAAGCATTTTTAGCAATGGCAGGGCTTGAAGACCTCCGGCCCGGTGCTGGAAATCTGGCGTAGCAATATTTTGGTGAAGTGTTTTTTTGCAATATGAATTTAAAAAAAAAAACTGTAACCAGACGTTTAAAGTGATAGTTCCAACTATCCAATGGTACTCAAGGTAACCAAGGAGTTCTAGCCAATCAGAGCAGAGTAGGGCGGGCCTTAAGTTTTCAGGCACCGCATCTCGGACAACGTAGCCAGAGCAATTGATGTAACATTAGCCCAGAGGCAGCCCTGCACACTTTTCATTCAGACAAACTAATGCGACTGCCACAGTTGTTAGATTTCATCAATGAGACCAACTTTAATCTCCTAAAAATAATTTAACCAGCCAGCAGTAAACTTCTAAAAGCATGCAGATAAGTTACTTGACTCATTTTCTCCCCCGGGATGATGACGGAGGTTGGCCCTGGGCGATCAGATCAGTAGACCTGCGCTGCTGCCCCGGTCGCGGCTCCCACAGACTCTGCACTGGATTAAACTGTTACTTTCTCGCATGAAAATTTTTTAAAACTGTGACGTGTTAACAGCACTAAAGCCAAAATAATAAAACTGCCTTTAGCAGCTTTACTGCTATCGCTATCGATTTGCGCAAACTGGCGATAGCGATGCCAATTTCTGTTAGCCCGTCTATGAGGTTTTACATTATATGTTAGCATTAAGCTAGCGGACTTTTGAACGTTGTTTCAAACTATAATGTGGGTTTAATTGAACATCATTGATGCTTGCCGCTTAATATAGGTCTGCTTTACTCTTTTTATTTAATGTATGCCATTTTTACTGTAGGGCAGGCTAATCTTCAATTTGGAGTGAAAAATAAAACCTTGAAGCTAAAAAATGTCCTTTTGTTGGAGAGCTGACATTGATGTACATGCAGTAATTCAGTAACAGATGTAAATTCCCTTGTACGGTTTACTTTAATATTTTACCATTCAAAAGCAAGCTCACTACTGTCCCTCCCTCCATAACAACATGACAGCGGCAGCCTAGTTTGGAACTATCGGGAGCTACATGAACCACGTGACCGTGCTGGCGGCGACTTTGAAAGCTGTCGTAACTCTTATATCTCTCTGACGTTAGCGAGCAGTGAGGAGTTACAACATGGCTAGCAGGTATATTGAGAAAGGTGGAGAAACATCGAGATTGGAAGTGGGCGTTAAAAATAAGTGGCACTGGGCTGGATTGAGTAGACCGGAGCACATGGGAAGCCTCACGGTACTTGGTGCCAAAAGCTGAAGGAGCCAGGAGCTTGTTTTTGTGTACCCTGCTCCAGAAAACTAATGTATGGCAGCAGGGGGAAAAAAGGATTGAGTCGTCATGCTTCAGACCCGGGTCACATAGCTTCCGTGCGTGCTCTCTCCCATACATCCACCTTACCGGCAGCGACTGCTACAGGTACCACAGTTACATCATTGACCGACTGTGTGTGATGATGTGATTCCTCCAAAATCTGTATTCTTTTCACAGTGAAAAAGCCTCCAAAATCACTAAATTGGTATATTGCTCATCTACTGTAGGCTACTTAAGCGCCGGGCAGCGCCGGCTAACCATCGGGTTAGCCCACCGGATCGACCACCACCAGGCAGGGCCAGTTAACCGGCTAACCATCGGGTTAGCCCACCGGATCGATCGCCACCGGGTGTGTGTGTTCAGCGTTTATAGCTGAACACGATCTCTGCTTCACAATGGCCCGGCCACTTGTGGAGCTACAGTCTATTGAG
Organism: Eutrigla gurnardus; assembly: GCF_963514095.1. Classification (NCBI taxonomy): domain Eukaryota; kingdom Metazoa; phylum Chordata; class Actinopteri; order Perciformes; family Triglidae; genus Eutrigla; species Eutrigla gurnardus. The sequence goes on from NC_139918.1 coordinate 14,642,940, forward strand.
GGAACCATGAACGCCAACATGTACTGTGACATACTGAAGCAGAGCATGATCCCCTTCCTTCAGAAACTGGGACCAGGGCAGTAGTCCAACAAGATAACGACCCCAAACACACCTCCAAGCTGACTACTGCCTTGCTAAAGACACTGAGGGTAAAGGTGATGGACTGTCCAAGCATGTCTCCAGACCCAAAACCCTATTGATCATCTGTGGGGAATCCTCACATGGAAGGTGGAGGAGCACAATGTGTTTAACATCCACCAGCTCTGTGATGTCATCATGGAGGAGTGGAAGAGGTTTCCAGTGGCAACATGTGAAGCTCTAGTGAACTCCATGTCCAAGACAGTTAAGGCAGTGCTGGAAAAAAATGGTAGCCACACAAAAAATGTACACTTTGGGCACAATTTGGACATTTTCACTTAGGGGTGTACTCACTTTTGTTGCCAGTGTTTTAGACAGAAATGGCTGTGTGTTGAGTTATTTTGAGGGGACAGCAAATTTACACTGTTATACAAGCTGTACACTGACTACTTTACATTGTATCAAAGTGTCATATCTTCAATATTGTCCCATAAAAAGATATAATAGAATATTTACAAAAATGTGAGGGGTGTACTCACTTTTGTGAGATACTGTAAGTGTAACTGTTTTAATGGAAAAAAAGATTTTATTTTGTAATTTATTTTATTTTATTTTATTTTATTTTATTTTGTATTGTATTGTATTGTATTTTATTTATTTTAATTTAATGTCAAGTAAGTGTTCATTTTTCAGATGCTCATATTTCATTATTAAAATCTTTGAAATTGTTATTCCAACTTCCTGGTGTGATACGTGATTGATACTCTCAAAGTGCACCAGATTAATTCATTTAGATTGCAAATGTTCAGAATTTTCTTCCCCTGGAGCCCAGACACCCAGGCATTTTTTTTCAATCTGCTGATATTTTAATATCCAGTGATTACTCAAATATTGAGGGAATAATTGTTAGTTTAAACCTAAGTGAGTTTACAGTAAAAGCAATAAAAACAATAATATCCTTCCACGCGGGGGGCGGGCACACTCCCCAAAGCATAAACATTTTTCAGGCACAAGATTTTTTCCTGCTGTCCGGTGGTGGTCGATCCGATGGGCTAACCCGATGGTTATCCGGCGCTGCCCGGTGGCGATCGATCCGGTGGGCTAACCCGATGGTTATCCGGATAACTGGCGCTGCCTGGTGGTGGTCGATCCGGTGGGCAAACCCGATGGTTAGCCGGCGCTGCCCGGCGCTACAGTAGATGAGCAATATACCAATTTAGTGATTTTGGAGGCTTTTTCACTGTGAAAATAATACAGATTTGGGAGGAATCACATCATCATCATATTTTTTAAACGGTTATTTTGGTGTTGGAAAATGTTTCAGTAAGGATACAGAACACCGAGGTTGCAGTCGAATAGTCCAAAAATTAGGATCTAACTCATTCACTAAACCTCTCTATGCTGGACTTTTGTGTGATTATTATAGAGACACTGCTGAGTTCTGTAAACTCAAATAGACAGCAACAGTGATGGACAAATTATCTTTAAGAAGTTAAACACTTAATTTAACCCGCTGTCCCTCAAATGACTTCTGAGAGCTGCATTTTCTTTTAATTTCTTCTTGGCACGGAGTTCACCTGTCTTACACACATTATGGGTTAGACAAATCTTATTTGTTGTTCTGCAAATTGAGCTGAAATTTGAGGGACTAGTCGTGCTCCTCTTTGTATTTTTTAGTCATGGATGCTTTCACTGTTATCAAAATCTACACTTTCCTGTGTTTGTTGAAAATATGTATGTTGTTTCTCTTCAACTGTATGGGTTTTGTAAAGATATACATCATTACATTTTATAGCTAAATTTACAAAAAAAAAATCCTTTTTTCATTTGATTACAGATGATCTGTAAACCACAGGGTTTAGAGGCCCTTCATTGTCTTTTAGCGACAAGCATCAACATTAAGGATTTATACTGAATAACTACTATCAGCTCCCATCGGGATGATTATTTTTCTTCAACTTTGATACAAGCTGGAGCACCAAGATGACTGCTTCAAAACCACAAGCCAAACTATAAAACATGCTTCCTCACAAACATTGTAACACGATTGACTCTCCGAAGCTGAAGGAGTCGTCTTTCCCGTCCATCATTCTGAGCTCATTTCGGCCACACAGAACGGTTGTGCTTTGATCGACGGATGTGATGCGCTTCTGAGCATTCCCTACTAATTTTGACAAATAACTACACGTGTGCGGCATCACAAACTGCGGCGGTGTGAAACGAGCATTAATCAGTGCCAGTTATTGCAGCTCTGACGTTGTTTGTGCTCGGTTCCGCTCAAGCAGAGGCCGAGTCATTTGGTTTGTAGATGAGCTGAATGTGTGTCAGTTGCTGAAGGTGAACATCTCAAAACATCTTTGCAGCAATAGATTCATCACTTATCCATGGGAATGCTACATTGTTGACCATCTGTGTGTCAGACATTTTCCCGACCTACTTGACCTCTTTCTGGCCTCATGACTGAACACCTTTTTATCTTTTTGCTTATTTGTGATTATTTTCTGGCATAGACTCCAAATGTTTCCTAATTTTCTTCAAACAGGATGATGAAAAATAATACTCCTCACCCTGGGTGCCTGGTTATGCAGGTTTTTTCTTCCTTAAGTCTTTTAAAGTATTTAATACTATTTATTCACTTAACAGAACTGATCAGCAGACCAGTTGAATAGACTGGTTACAGTTGAGGATTAAGTAGGTGTGCGTGCTGTGAAATATTTATCATATATGGTCCTCGTGGTCTCACAGGTTTTTTTGTTTGTTTTTAAACATGTTTATTTATAGGTGAGGCTATTTTTCTTCCATAACATGTTTTCTTTCATATAGAAAATAGTAATGGTAGCAGCAAATAACATCGGCCTTAAAATGCCCTGTTTTACCAACAGAAAATATTTTGATTACTCAAACATCAACTTTAAGGAAAAGGTTAATGCACAAAAAATGTATCATTGATCCACTCTGTCCAATCATGAATGTTTCTCCTTTTTATGCTTCAGTTCCTATGACACCAATTTCACGTGCCATTATGATGGACAGACATAGGAGTCATTCCACGAGAATGGTTCAAATTGGACTTAGAAATTTTCATATTTTTTACTAAAATGTATCATTTGTTGTATACCCCACAGCATTAAGGATATTTTTAACTATCAGAAAAACATATTTTCCCATCTCAGGCATTAGCTCTCTATCATTATTGGTCATTATTTCAAGATCTGGGCAATGTTATTCTTCAACCCCGTTATGTACAAAATGGAAGCTCTCTGAATATGATCATAAAATGCATTTCTAAAGAAATCAATATTTTCATATTAATTAGATGTCCCCCACACTAATTCACTAATTGTAAATACAAAAATTATATAAAATCTCCCTTTTTTGCTATACTAAAGCCTGAAATGTCCCTTTTCGTGAAAGGGCTCTTGTCATTTTTCATCAAAAGTGTAGTTTAACTGAAGAATTTTCACCAAAATCAATAAGCTTGTGATAGCTCTCAACATTTTAGACAGATGTCAACAAACATTAAATTACTTTTTAATGCATTTTTTAAAAATAATGTATGAAAATGTAGGTGTGACGGGGTTGAGACTAGGGTAACGGGGTTGAAGATGGTAACGGGGTTGAAGGGACAAATACAGCTTGTTTTTTTTTAACTCTCAAATTCACTGTATAGGATTTTCTATGAACATTGTACACTACTGTGTAGTCCCTATCAATTGTGATAGTGGTGCGTGTGTCATGGCCTGCTGAACTGGTAACCTATTTGATGTTTTAAATGTTTGAGGGCAATGCTGCCCCTGGGGACGCAAAGGTTGAATGCAGACTTGCAAATGCAATGTGTGTGTGTGTGTGTGTGCTTGAATAACAACGCTTCACTCATATGGCTTTGAAATCAGAGTTTAATATCAAAGAGGTCTCATCATGTATTACTAGCTTGTTTATTTGATCGGCTCTACATTACATGAAATTATGATTGCAAATGCAAAAAAACATTAATTCATGAGTGCTGCCTTGAATGTCCCCACCAATGTCAAAATCAAACCTACTCAAGAACAGATAGAAATTACAGTTGAACTGAGTTTTATTAACCCAAATTACAAACAATGGCAACTAGAACAACATATAATCCATCAAAACATTGTAAACGGAATAGCTCAAATGTTAACATAATGTGGAGTCTGTGTGTGTGTCTGTCCGTCTGTCTGTGTGTGTGCATTTCTGTGAGTATGCATATCCTGTGTTTTCAGGCATAAGAGCCAAGCCTTGTCTGGTCAAATATACTTTTAAAGAACTCATGAGTGGTGTACTAAAAGACACCTTATGCCTGTTGCTGTACATACAATTAAACTTGTGAACTGATGAATTGATAATATTAATCAAACAGTTAATGATTTCTGAGTGTGTGTGTGTATGTATCTCTGTGTGTATGCATGTGCCTCTAGCTTCATGGACTTCAGCCTGTAAGTCGGTTCCACACCTCTTTCAATACCTCCACATGGCGCTTTGTCACAGGCTGTGGGGGTGGAATGACTTCAAGGACATCATCAAACAGGTACCAGAGGATATCATCCTGATGCGGCCAGTAGAATCGGTTTGACCCGACACGATGCATGCATTTGACCTGGACATGTGTTTCCTGTATGTTTAGAATGACGCCTGGATACAAATCATCATCATATCTGAGGATACACCATTTCCCAATCAGCTCTGGACTTTCCCATTGGATATCGTTTTCTGGATTCCCTCCACTGGCTGGCTGTGGCACAGCAGTTTTTCTCTTCTGGCCAAAACTGAAACACTGGGTGTTGAAGCACTTGCAGTTAAACTGCTTCCGTGTTGTGCACATGCAGCTGACATCACGAGATAGCAGTTCTCCTGGAGCCAGAGTAATGACCTGGTGAATTCTCATGGTGCCAGGAACTGCTGGTATCAGCTTTGGCATTTTCTCCATTGCTTCCTCAACATCTTGACTTTTCACAAAGAACAGTTTCACTGTTGTGTTTGTCTCAGTCAATGCCTTGTATAACTCTGCTGCATCTGGGATGTCACGGCCCTTTGCCACCATCATATCAGCTGCTCTTTTTAAGGCCCCCCCGACACCATCTGGTGCTCCTTTCCCGTGACTAGCCTCGAAAAAGTTCCAAGAACCAGCCTTGAATCCTCTTCTGTCCAGCTCTGTGGCGAAAAGGAAGAAGTTGCCTCGTTGTTTGTACTGAGTACAGGGGCCATCACTTAAAAAGTGCAGCACAGACACTTGTGGATGTTGGGCCTGAAGGTAATCCAGCACAGGATGTAGGTGTTGCCATATCGCTGGAGGGCCTTTGTGTCTACTGGGGGAGATGGTGCTGAAGCACACAGGCTCTGGGTGTCTGCCAACATACAAGACACCAGTATGAAGGGTGGCCTGCTGATGTGAAGCCCCGAAGTGGACCGCCTGAATTTGGGAGCTGTATTTACAGCTGTAGTTTTCGGAAAAGTCAACATGTATCAAAGCCTCTTCCCCTGACATCTCCTTTTTCAGCTCACGGCAGAAGGCATATTGCTGCTTAATGTTAAAGTGATGCTGTTTGAATCGCTTTATGTAGCTGTGGAAGAGCTCCATGAGGTCCTCTTGTGTGCCCTCCACAGATTTCTTAAACGTCACCTTGACAGTTGCCTTTTCTCCCTCTTTCTTTTTATCCATCTCCTTCTCTTCTGTTACCCATTGGGTAAAAGATACATTTGCAATACTGTTATAAGCACTTGAGATGGGGACACTCTTGTCCTTGCAGTGGACACACTCTCCATACATACAGCTTTTGTTGGATGAGTTGCAGCACACCATCTCTACCAACTCTTCCAGATTGGCAGTCTCAATAAGTTTCAGCTGACTGAGTTTCACAGCCACAAAGCTCAGATTTTCATGCAATTTACACATGCATGTGTCTCGTTCAGAGATTGTTGGATTGACAACCCAAAAAGGGCGAAGATGACAGAAAAGGGAATATGATATTTTTTGTTCTGGATTTTCTGCTAAAAATCTTCTATGGATATTTTGCAGTGTATCCACCAGGAACCTCTTCTGCATTTTGACCTTTTTCACTGTGAGTGTTTGTTTGGTTCCTGTGGTGATCCTACTGACATCATCTCTCAGATAGAATGCCTTGACTCTTTTTTTGAAGTCATCAGTGAACCTGCTGGTCTTATTTCTTTCAAAATGAAGACTCTCATTATGTTTGAAATGCTTATTTGAAAATCCAAGAGACTCACTGGCAAATTTTTGCAACCTGTATTTTTTTACAATCCTCCCTGTTGTAACTTTCGCAATCAGCTGTCTTTCCCTATCCTTGGTGGCATGTTTGTATTTATTACCGATGTCTTGAATTAGTGATTGGTGGTAAAGCAGTGTCTTTTTGATTTGGGGGTTAACAGGGCAATTTGCAGTTAGTTGATTTACCTTTGACTGTGGTGAATCAGATTTTTTCCTTAAACGTTGGCACCTTTTTTTGTATTTTTCCTTCTTTTTTCTTTCTTTTTCGACTTTTTCCTTAAGTTCTTCTATTTGCCTCTTGAGCTTGTTTCTTTCTTTTCTGTCCCTCTTCCGTGCCACCAGACGTTGCCTGCAAAAGAAAAAAATGAGGTTGATTTGGGTCTAGAAAATGAGGCCTTTTCCCCCTCCCTCTTTCTAAAATCAAATTGTGTAATTCTGTCATTTTCTAACACTGTTAACTGCCCATTGCCCTAACCTTGAAGATCCTGGCTGTGGAGACTGCTCTGGGTGATCTCCCTGATCTGGACTGTGTGGAGGAGTGCATAAATCCTTGAGCGCTACTCTCCTCTCCTTGCTCCTTTTGAAAGCTGCTCTCCACATTTTTCGTTTCTGCCGCTGTTCTCTTTCACTTAGGTCCTTAATTGCTTTCTTTTTCCCTTCCTCTACATTCTTTCTCCATCTCTCACGCTCACTCTGCAAGTATTTCTCCCTTCTTTCTGGATCACTCTTAAGACGTGCCCGATACTTCCTCTGCCTTTCTGCAGCTGTTGTTGGTGCCATCTTACTCACAGCTTAAACATGGAACATAGATTACATTCAGCATGCATGTGGTAAAAGAATGTTTATCAAATATAATAATAATTCATGTAAATAATTGGATAATTTAACAACCAAAGTCTTAAAATCACAACCCCGTCACAATTAAACATGTAACGGGGTTGAGTGTGACGGGGTTGTGATTTTAGCACAAAATGGCCACCGCTGTACATAGTGAATACCAGAGAGAGAGCACATGGCATGCATGAGATTCAGAATTAGCATGTATTCTTGAAATAAAAACAAATTTTTTCATAAGTAATAGTTTTCTCTCTTTTTTACATGTGACGGTGTTGAGTCATTGAGTTTGACGACCACAATACCACAAGATAAATGACCAAAATAAAGTAAAAAAAGGGAGCCACTTGCCTGTCTTTGGTGTCCTGTTGTCCAAAAGACTTGAGTGATGTCACTTCCTGGTGAACATGCTCATATGGATCATACCATTGTTTTTATGGGGGAAGAATCATTCGTGTAACGGGGTTGAGGGGTTACTCAGGTACAGAACTAAATAATGTGATTTTAATAAATAATTATCAATTCATTTTGAAAAAAAACATCACCAACAAATAAGCACAGATAGATGTTTAGGTTTATATAAAAATGTATGGACTTTTTTATAGTTTTATTAGGTATATTCTAAGTATACTTTCATTGAAGGCCATGAGGGACATGAGGAAATAGGTGGTGTCAACAAAAAAAACAATACAATTTCTCATAAAAAGATAAAATTGTATTAATTTTTATTACACTGTATTAAAGGAGACATTTCAATGTATATGTAAAGTTGTTAAAATATAGATTTTTGTGACCCAGTAGATAAAATACACCTAAGGAGGAGACGGGGACTCAAAATGCACCATTTTCATGGAATGACTCATAGGCCTCTCCTGCAGTAATAATCTATTTAGGTCTAAAATAGTTGGGTTCTTCTTCCAGACAGTGTTGTCAGCACAAACCTGCAGTTAACAAAGCCCCAAATAAACCACACAGGTCACACCTCCACTGCCACCTACTGGCTATGTTCGGACAAGGACTTCCTGTCTTAAAGGGCAGAATGGTGTTTTATCTTTCAAACATAATACATACCTCGTGTGACATCACAGATTGAGGTGGACAGAGGTTCATGTTTGAGACGGTCCACTAGTGATATATAGATGGATGGATAGATATAGCCCAAGAGTAATTTCAAGCATCCAGTAGCTGCTTACAAAAAAGAACACACAACATGGCAGACCAACATAACATAAAAACAAACTTGTATAAAAGAAAATCTAAAAGCACAAATTGGTTGATTCTGTGATATGAAATGTGCTTTGTGTATGCATAAAGGTTGGATTGATTCAACGTATTTAAACGTTCATGAATTATTGCGTATATTACGTAGTTCTCAAAAACAGGCAGGGAGCGCCCATTTTTTACTTTCGTTTTCTACGGGTGTAATGGTGAATAATGCTTCACAATGAAATACGTTCCACTGTGGTGTCCGGGAAAATGCCTGCCGACATAACTTGCATATCACAATCCGAACCTAACTGTACAATATTAACGAGCATATTCAGTGGCATCTCTGTTTTTTCTATTTGTATAAATGTTTTTGGTATATCCTTTCTGTTTAATTTTTTCGAAACGAAGGGCTTGGAGGGAAGTTACTCTGGATGTGACGTTAATGTAGCTGTCTGAAAATTTTGTCTGAATGCTTTTTTTTTAAAGTGTTTGCGTGTGTCCGTCCCATATTGTATTTATATTAGCAATTTTTGATTTTATATTTTCCCTATATGTCTGAAACATGGTCCGAATTAAAGTTGAATTAAATATATGTTAGTCATGTAAGCCAATCATGGAAGATGTGATTACTTATTTTACTTAAGGAAAATTAACAGTACTTTTGTGTAAAAAAAAAAAAAATTGTGTTAAGTGGTAAAAAAATGTTAATAGTCAAGTAGGACTACTTCAATGTGTACTTTAGTTACATTCAATCATTACCAGTATTCTATACAAGCAATGTGACGGTTATGGAGATACATACATATTTTACATTATACTTTTAATAGGCCTCTATTCTTTTACTTACTTTAATTAAAACAAATAATAACTTTAACCGAGTATTTTCACTGCAATATTGATACTTTTATTCGCATAAATATCTTGCTACTTCTTCCATCACTGGCTTGCAAGTAAATGTAATCGAATTTGAATCGGGCACTGACATAGACACCAAAAAAGGTCCTTCAGGTCCTCGTCCTTTCCACTGTGAACGGTTTTTCCCGTTACCTCCTCAGTAGCGCAGAAGACGGAAGGTTGGGTGTGGACACGCAGTCGTAGTGTTTGTGAGTTAAAACAAGAAACGAGTAGTTTTCGCTGACACGGACACCGACATTCTTCCCGCCGCCTACTGATCCGTGGACATGGGGAAGCTGACCGTGCTGTGGCTGCTGGTGGCGGCGCTGAACTTAGCTCGAACCCAAAATAATGAGGTACGTGTTAAGTACTTCACGGACGGCGGGGAGATAGTCGTTAGCCCTGCCGATGATGTGGGCCCTATCATGAACATCCTGTGGAAATTCAAACAGGATCTGGTGGCCGAGTTTATCAAAAGTGCTGAGGTCTTGGATTTTTACGGCCCATTTAAAAACCGCACACAACTGGACGTGAACACCGGGCGTTTGACGATTGATAATATGTCCAACGCGGACCAGGGTGTGTATACGGTGGAGATCAACAGCAACCAACAGAGGGTGAGCTATGACGCCAAATGGATCGTGAAGCTCCGCCAGCCTGAAGTACTGGTGACGGGTGATTGTTCTGGTATGAAGCCAGGTTGTTCCCGTATGTTGCAGTCCTGCGACGTGAGGTGCGAAGCGGCCACCGAGCAGGCCGGACCCGTCTCCTACAGCTGGAAGATCGGGGACGGAGAGTGGAAGGAGCTGGGAAATGAGCCGAACACGGCCATTGATCGGGATGAACACAACCTCGCGGAGAAGATCAGTTGCCGAATAAAGAACCCGGTCAGCGAGAGTACAAGTGAACTCATAGACAACCCGCTCTATTGTGATCATATCCCCATCATCGCTGCTTAGGTCGTGGTTGTTGTGGTCGTGCTGGTCGCCTCACTTGTCTTGGCTGTGTTGTGGTATTTTAAGAAAGGCCCCTTCAAGAATCAAGGCATGCACATCACAAACCCTGGAACACCAGTGTGTGTGCGTCTGTTTTAGTATTCAGGTGTAAAATCATCAACAGACACTTGCATGAAAACATAATGATATTTTATTTAAAAATAAAAATCCAAACCTGTATGTATATAGCCTACTACACACGTCGTAGCTTTTTGGGTCCAAATGAACACGAGGTGGGGAAGATGAGTGGCTGCCAGTTCTATCAGTTCAACTTCATTTCAGCATGTAAATCATCATATTATGACAATCCCACTCGATCCAGACAATATACTCGAAGAGAGAAATGTTATATTGCTACTAGGAATGGACTGCACCGACGCAGGAGGAACCGGATTCGATGCAGATCATGAAATGATTTATCCGTGTATAGTTGGAGAAGGGATGACTTGAATGTACATTTGTGTTGTTGTTGTTTTTTTTACTAAAAGAATTATCGCTAAGTGCACATTCAGGATTATTGTGAAAGTATTTTGACCATGTATGCACTTAAATATAATTTTATGGACTTTTCTGCTCTGTCTTTTTCGGCTTTTACTGTTGTAAAGTGTGGCTGAGGAAGAGATGTGGAGCCACTATTTTAAAATTATTTTAGTTAGCTTTTTTAAAGTTTTGATTGACATAATGTTTAATATAGTGCCTTTTAAAATAAACGTTTGACTGTGTAGGCCTACAGACTGTACTTGTCATTATTCCATACTTTCAGCAAGGATGTAGTGAAGCCGGAAGTGGTTCACTCTCACCTCCTCCCTCTTTGTGGTGAGCCGTTAAATCATGCAGTGAAGTGATGTAATACAAGTTCTGCAATCAAACCTGTATTTGAGCAAAAGTATGTAAGTGAATTGTTATCAGCAAAATGTAATTAAAGTAAAATTACAGTAGAAGTATTCCCTGTCAGTGCTTTACCATTATATACTTTATTTTTTTAATTAATGTACTGCTGCATTTATGTGTAATGCTGCATTCTACTGCTGCAGATATTCATGGCTGTGCTCATTTTAACTCCTTTTATACTGTGGGATTATTCCTTAACACTTTCATATTCTGAGACCATCACATGTTTGTAATGCCGCTGTCCTGTGAGAAATCTAAAAACATGCACAACTGTCCAGGTGCTCATGAAAACAGCCACTTTAAGGAACACTTTAACACTGAGTCATAAATGTAGTGGAGTAAAAAGTACAATATTTCCCTCTGAGATGTATGGAGTAGAAGTATAAACTTGCATAAAATATTCTAGCAGAGTACAAATACCTCAAATGTATTTATTTATTTATTTATATATGTATTTATTTATTTCGATCATGTAAATGTTAAAATATATAATAATAATAAATAATAGCAAATCGTAGCCTACAATATAAATTTAAAAGTGCGCAGCTGAAGCTCGTCTCTGATTGGATAGTCACGTTAGAAGGAGCGGGAGAAGCTCCTCATTTATGGCTGCAGCTGACGTCAGTAACGAGTGAGCCAGAGGCAGCGACGCTTGCTGGAGAGAACACAGGAGCGGAGCAGAGCAGAAATCTTCGGACCGCTGTCATTTTAAAAGTTTTTAGGACAATTTTACGATTTTAACACAAGTTTTGTGGAGGGTCTGCTGCTGTTTAATCAGAAAATTGAAAGTTCTTCGTTCAGGGCTGCAGCTGATGTCAAGCGGCAGCGACCTTGCTGGAGAGAACACAGGAGCTGAGCAGAATATCTGGACCACTTTTCGTAATTTTAAAAGTTTTTTGGACAAATCTATGATTTTAACACAAGTTTTGTGGAGGGTCTGCTGCTGTCTAATCGGAAAATCGAAAGTTAGCACGGTAAGCTTTGCCTAATTTTTTCGAGACCTAACGAAAATGTGTGTGAAAGCACATGGTGTAAGCTAGCACCAGTTCATATTTAAGACCAGTAGCTGCTAGAACAATTTGTGATAAGTTCAGCTGAAAAGCACAGGCAAACACTTAAAACCCTAAAAATGATCACCTGCATCTTTTGTAAAAAGAAATTGGATGTTAAAAAGTGCATAGGAATGAGCCCCATTGTCTTTTCAAATGTGTTGGTGCCAACTGCAGTCAAACATTTACCACTTACTCAGCTTTCAAGGGCCATTTTTATCATGTGCACAATGAACCTGCACCGCAAGCTGCTATAGCTGCTGTTGTGGATTTAAAATGTGTAGTTTCATTATGTGCCTGCCATTTTCACACAGTGAGAGAGCTAGTGTCTCACTTAAATGATCATATTGGAGAGGGCAGGTCTCTGTCGTGTCCAGTAAGTGATTGTAAGCACGTGTTTACAAAAGAGTCATCATTTACTTTTCACATGTGTAGGAAGCATAAAGCATGCTCCCCTGAAAGTATTGATGACGTTTACAGAGAAACTCGCCCTCAGCCCCCAGATGTCATTGCCACTACAGATGATTCAGAAAACATACATGAAGCCATGCCAACAGCTTGTGCAGTCAGTGATATGCCAGAGAATGATAGTCAGTCTTATCTTAGAAACGTGTCTCTTTTACCTTAAACTGCTAGGTCAGCTGCTTATTCCTGCCTCTACTATACAGACTATTGTTGCGGAAGTGCAAAATGTGCACGAGTTAGGTCAAGCCTACACAATAACTAAAGTAAGTTCTTTATTAAAAAATTATATGAGCCTATCAGATGAAGCAATCGCTAAAATCTGTGACTGCATTAAAGAGTCAGTCAGATTTGTTCTCTGCCTGTCATCAGGGACCGAAGAACAACATACTCAAGAAATCAGACATTCGCAAAATTGTTTAAATACACAAACCCCAAAAAGTGGCATTGGGAATGGATGAAAACATGACACAAAAATATGCCTACTACATACCAGTGGCAGAAACCCTGAAGAGCTTTTTACAGTCACATTTAGGGAGGAATGCACAGTCACAACAGTTTGGAGATCCGGATGGAGAGGTTTTTAAGGATTTATATGATGGACAAAATTTCAAATTTCACCAGTTTTTTAATGAAAACCCTGAAAGCCTCAAACTGATTTTGTACCAAGATTCATTTGAAATTGTGAATCCCCTTGGTTCTGCTAAAAAGACGCACAAAGTTCTTGCAGTCTATCTTTCATTAGCAAATTTACCCATTCATTTGCGTTCAAATACTGATAATATGTTTTTAGTCTTGTTGTGTGTTGAGAATGACCTTAAGCGTTTTGGAATAGCCAAAGTTTTCTCAGAGTTGTTGGCAGATCTGAAAACCTTGGAGACTGATGGAATAAATGTAGGTGGAGAAACGGTAAAAGTTGGTCTTTACTGCATTGCTGGGGATAACTTGGGTTCTCACTGCATAGGTGGGTTAACCGAGAATTTCAGCTGCTCTAAATATTTTTGCAGGTACTGTGAAATCACAAGAAGTGAGTTTGAGGCTGATCCGAATGCCTGTGGTCCTCCACGCACCCCAGTGAGGTATGACACGGCTGTTGCTGCTCTCCAGGCTGAAAACCTCCAGGGCATCAGAGGAATAAAGGTAAACTCTATCTTTAATACCCTTGAGTCTTTTCCCGTTTCCCAGCCTGGTCTCCCGCCTTGCTTAGGTCATGACCTTTTTGAAGGAGTCTTGTCATATAATCTAGCGCTGTACCCAAAGAACATTATAAAAAAGAAAAAATGGTTCACATACTCACACTTAAACAGGCGCATCAAACAGTTTAAGTACAGAGGATCCGAAGCACAGAACCCTGACAGAGCCAAGTTATCAGGGCAAGCCATGAACTGGAACCTTTTGAGATTGCTACCAGTTTTGATTGGTGACAAAGTGCAAAACCATGAGGATGAAGTATGGCATAAAAGACATAGTGGATCTTATTTGTGCTCAGAAAATGTCCTTGTCCCAGATAGCATATCTTGACATTTTGATCCAGGAATATTTGGTGTTGAGAAAGATGTTGTTTCCTGAAAATCAACTAAAACCCAAGTATATGAAGTTTGGTGAACTTCTACTCATCTTGATTCAAAATGACACATCTGTGTATGTTTTGATGGATATCCACAAAGGCATCTTCCTCTCAGAATACCATCTGGACTCTGTGACAAAGGACAGTCTTGGGTTACAGTGTATCAATTACCTGCCCGATTTCTATCCTTTGGGATCATAGATTGTTGATGGATACCAAGTCATACCACTAAAACACAGTATTGTGGAAAAATAAAGTCCAATTAAAGCTCACTTACTTCTCACTGCAAATGGCTTGACATTAATGCAAGTGTTAGCTGATGCATCTCCCTGCTCTTTTAAGTGGATGTACTGTATATTTTTTCTGTTCTGTTTCTTTTTCAGTGCAAATATGACTGAGTCAGAGCAAACCTTCCTAGATGTCGCCATCATGGAAGTCCTACCAGAACTTCAAGCAGTAAACAAAAACATCCTGGAAGAGCACTTGCAGTCCATTGGAGTCCAGACGTATGATATTCTACGCTTCGTAACAGAGGCTGATTTGATGACAGCATTAAGACCTATACAAGCCAGAAAGCTTCTTACCATTTGGAAACGGAAATGTAAGTACAAACAACGCACAACACACAACTATTTTAAAATCAAAGGCAGACTTGGACATTGTGTAATATTGTACTGTGAATCATAATCTTTATTTGTCATTTAAAGACCAAACTCCAGAGAACAGCTCAGCATCATCTGTGGAAGCCTCACCTATCCAGTCGGTGTCATCGCTCTCTGTTTCACCCCGAAGTTCATTGTCAACCTCCTCCAGCAGCCCAAGACTTAACACACAGTGGGAAGACAACTTTGAAATTCCATGGAGTAAATCTCCTGAGGAAGTGATGCATTCTTTGGAGAGGGGGAAAAGGCCAGGCCCAAAACAGAGGAGGCAAATGGTCTGCATTGTTGTGACTGAGATGATGGGAAAATGCCCTCATGTAGGTAAAAAGCATTCAACTGGCGTTGCAAAAAAAAATGGTGGCACAATTTCCCAAATCTCTGCAAGATGTAATGGAGGGCGATGCTGTTGGAGCAGGTTACCATTCCCTACCATTTTTGTTTTAGTCTTAATGGTGCACTATGTAACTTTTTCTGGCCACCTGCTTGTTTCATGAAGATAATAATAATAATAATAATAATAATAATAATAATAATAATAACTTTATTTGTATAGCACCTTTAAAAACAGCAGTTAACAAAGTAAAAGCAGTAAAATACAGTAAAAGCAAAACAACAACAAATGTACAGAGGACAGAGGAAATTATTATTAGCTTGTAAATTAATGTGAAGTGCTTGCAAAGAAAGACAAATAATGGGATAAAGGGATGAAAAGATAGAAAGATAAAAAGACGGCATCACAGGAAGGCAAGTCTATAAAAATGAGTTTTAAGAAGAGATTTAAAAGATGACACTGATTTAGCAAGCCTTATCTCCGCGGGCAGGTCGTTTCAAAGCCGAGGGGCTCTGATAGAGAAGGCACGGTCGCCTCTGGTTTTGAGCCTCGGCCTTGAAACAGTTAAAGGAGAAATCCGGTCATTTTTGACCCCATGTCCGTTGTCCTCAGGGTCATCCCGACTTATTAGAAGCAAAAAACCCGACAAAAATTGACGTTGCTTAGCCCGAGATCTGTACCTGCCTGGCAGCCTTCCAGACTCGCTACAATGCTAACCCATTGGGGCACCGTTGTATCTGCTTTCCTGGGCCTCAGAAAACAATTCCAAGACCTATGCAACACAGGTTGGGTCCGTACGAGACACCACGGCGCTCGTTTAGCACAAATAGTGTGGCAAAACGACATAAATGTGTGTTTTAGCATGAAGTTACTCACCTCAAATCACCCCGTAGAGTAGACATTAGCAGTAGACAGCCGAGCGCCTGTCGTCCCTCCCAGTCACCGCAGAAACAAAAACGTACGTAGTTTTGATTTTGTATCCATAAAGAAACGACCGAGCAGTGCAGTCGTCCTGTCCGTAATAAATCCATGAAGCCGTTATGTCCATATGTATGACTATGTTACAACATAGCAACATAGCTTCAGCTAGTAACGTTCCAGGCGCTCGTCCGTCCCAGTCACCGCAGTGAGAGTGTTTTTTTGCAATATGAATAAAAAAAAAAAACTGTAACCAGACGTTTAAAGTGATAGTTCCAACTATCCAATGGTACTCAAGGTAACCAAGGAGTTCTAGCCAATCAGAGCAGAGTAGGGCGGGCCTTAAGTTTTCAGGCACCGCACCTCGGACAACGTAGCCAGAGCAATTGATGTAACATTAGCCCAGAGGCAGCCCTGCACACTTTTCATTCAGACAAACTAATGCGACTGCCACAGTTGTTAGATTTCATCAATGAGACCAACTTTAATCTCCTAAAAATAATTTAACCAGCCAGCAGTAAACTTCTAAAAGCATGCAGATAAGTTACTTGACTCATTTTCTCCCCTGGGATGATGACGGAGGTTGGCCCTGAGCGATCAGATCAGTAGACCTGCGCTGCTGCCCCGGTCGCGGCTCCCACAGACTCTGCACTGGATTAAACTGTTACTTTCTCGCATGAAAAAATATTAAAAACTGTGACGTGTTAACAGCACTAAAGCCAAAATAATAAAACTGCCTTTAGCAGCTTTACTGCTATCGCTATCGATTTCCGCAAACTGGCGATAGCGATGCCAATTTCTGTTAGCCCATCTATGAGGTTTTACATTATATGTTAGCATTAAGCTAGCGGACTTTTGAACGTTGTTTCAAACTATAATGTGGGTTTAATTGAACATCATTGATGCTTGCCGCTTAATATAGGTCTGCTTTACTCTTTTTATTTAATGTATGCCATTTTTACTGTAGGGCAGGCTAATCTTCAATTTGGAGTGAAAAATAAAACCTTGAAGCTAAAAAATGTCCTTTTGTTGGAGAGCTGACATTGATGTACTTGCAGTAATTCAGTAACAGATGTAAATTCCCTTGTACGGTTTACTTTAATATTTTACCGTTCAAAAGCAAGCTCACTACTGTCCCTCCCTCCATAACAACATGACAGCGGCAGCCTAGTTTGGAACTATCGGGAGCTACATGAACCACGTGACCGTGCTGGCGGCGACTTTGAAAGCTGTCGTAACTCTTATATCTCTCTGATCTTAGCGAGCAGTGAGGAGTTACAACATGGCTAGCAGGTATATTGAGAAAGGTGGAGAAACATCGAGATTGGAAGTGGGCGTTAAAAATAAGTGGCACTGGGCTGGATTGAGTAGACCGGAGCACATGGGAAGCCTCACGGTACTTGGTGCCAAAAGCTGAAGGAGCCAGGAGCTTGTTTTTGTGTTCCCTGCTCCAGAAAACTAATGTATGGCAGCAGGGGGAAAAAAGGATTGAGTCGTCATGCTTCAGACCCGGGTCACATAGCTTCCGTGCGTGCTCTCTCCCATACATCCACCTTACCGGCAGCGACTGCTACAGGTACCACAGTTACATCATTGACCGACTGTGTGTGATGATGTGATTCCTCCAAAATCTGTATTCTTTTCACAGTGAAAAAGCCTCCAAAATCACTAAATTGGTATATTGCTCATCTACTGTAGGCTACTTAAGCGCCGGGCAGCGCCGGCTAACCATCGGGTTAGCCCACCGGATCGACCACCACCAGGCAGGGCCAGTTAACCGGCTAACCATCGGGTTAGCCCACCGGATCGATCGCCACCAGGCAGGGCCAGTTAACCGGCTAACCATCGGGTTAGCCCACCGGATCGATCGCCACCGGGTGTGTGTGTTCAGCGTTTATAGCTGAACACGATCTCTGCTTCACAATGGCCCGGCCACTTGTGGAGCTACAGTCTATTGAGGGAACCATGAACGCCAACATGTACTGTGACATACTGAAGCAGAGCATGATCCCCTTCCTTCAGAAACTGGGACCAGGGCAGTAGTCCAACAAGATAACGACCCCAAACACACCTCCAAGCTGACTACTGCCTTGCTAAAGACACTGAGGGTAAAGGTGATGGACTGTCCAAGCATGTCTCCAGGCCTAAAACCCTATTGATCATCTGTGGGGAATCCTCACATGGAAGGTGGAGGAGCACAAGGTGTTTAACATCCACCAGCTCTGTGATGTCATCATGGAGGAGTGGAAGAGGTTTCCAGTGGCAACATGTGAAGCTCTAGTGAACTCCATGTCCAAGACAGTTAAGGCAGTGCTGGAAAAAAATGGTAGCCACACAAAAAATGTACACTTTGGGCACAATTTGGACATTTTCACTTAGGGGTACTCACTTTTGTTGCCAGTGTTTTAGACAAAAATGGCTGTGTGTTGAGTTATTTTGAGGGGACAGCAAATTTACACTGTTATACAAGCTGTACACTGACTACTTTACATTGTATCAAAGTGTCATATCTTCAATATTGTCCCATAAAAAGATATAATAGAATATTTACAAAAATGTGAGGGGTGTACTCACTTTTGTGAGATACTGTAAGTGTAACTGTTTTAATGGAAAAAAAGATTTTATTTTGTAATTTATTTTATTTTATTTTGTATTGTATTGTATTTTATTTATTTTAATTTAATGTCAAGTAAGTGTTCATTTTTCAGATGCTCATATTTCATTATTAAAATCTTTGAAATTGTTATTCCAACTTCTTGGTGTGATACGTGATTGATACTCTCAAAGTGCACCAGATTAATTCATTTAGATTGCAAATGTTCAGAATTTTCTTCCCCCGGAGCCCAGACACCCAGGCATTTTTTTTCAATCTGCTGATATTTTAATATCCAGTGATTACTGAAATATTGAGGGAATAATTGTTAGTTTAAACCTAAGTGAGTTTACAGTAAAAGCAATAAAAACAATAATATCCTTCCACACGGGGGGCGGGCACACTCCCTAAAGCATAAACATTTTTCAGGCACAAGATTTTTTCCTGCTGTCCGGTAGTGGTCGATCCGATGGGCTAACCCGATGGTTATCCGGCGCTGCCCGGTGGCGATCGATCCGGTGGGCTAACCCGATGGTTATCCGGATAACTGGCGCTGCCTGGTGGTGGTCGATCCGGTGGGCAAACCCGATGGTTAGCCGGCGCTGCCCGGCGCTACAGTAGATGAGCAATATACCAATTTAGTGATTTTGGAGGCTTTTTCACTGTGAAAATAATACAGATTTGGGAGGAATCACATCATCATCATATTTTTTAAACGGTTATTTTGGTGTTGGAAAATGTTTCAGTATAAGGATACAGAACACCGAGGTTGCAGTCGAATAGTCCAAAAATTAGGATCTAACTCATTCACTAAACCTCTCTATGCTGGACTTTTGTGTGATTATTATAGAGACACTGCGGAGTTCTGTAAACTCAAATAGACAGCAACAGTGATGGACAAATTATCTTTAAGAAGTTAAACACTTAATTTAACCCGCTGTCCCTCAAATGACTTCTGAGAGCTGCATTTTCTTTTAATTTCTTCTTGGCACGGAGTTCACCTGTCTTACACACATTATGGGTTAGACAAATCTTATTTGTTGTTCTGCAAATTGAGCTGAAATTTGAGGGACTAGTCGTGCTCCTCTTTGTATTTTTTAGTCATGGATGCTTTCACTGTTATCAAAATCTACACTTTCCTGTGTTTGTTGAAAATATGTATGTTGTTTCTCTTCAACTGTATGGGTTTTGTAAAGATATACATCATGACATTTACTTCTTTGAAAGACTAAATGTTCTTGTACAAATCAATGTACAAATGCATTATTTATAATACAACTAATATTTTTGAAAACATGAAAGCATTCTCTCAGCTGAGATTGTGGTCAAACTAATTGATCTGTACACGAGATCATTGAACAATAATCTTCTGTGAAACTAATATGAGAGTATAAGTGGGGCCAAAGTGCAGAGTTTAGGGCAGAGCATTTGTCAAGTCAGTCTCTGTCCTTTCGACATTTCTAGAACGAGCAGACAATAGAGGTAGTGGAGAATCTACTGCCTCAGTTTGTGACTGATGACGACACATGAGGGCTTTCACTCACCTCTGATGGATACTTCACCATCTGTCTGTCTGCCACCTTTAAACCTCCACACACTGCATTTGCATCTATTAAATAATTAATTTCAATTCATGATCATCATGTCAATATTTAATAGATGAAGGTTGTACAAGGAACATGTCATTTAACTTGTATATAGCAGCTACACAAATTACATTTTATAGCTAAATTTACAAAAAAAAAATCATTTTTTCATTTGATTACAGATGATCTGTAAACCACAGGGTTTAGAGGCCCTTCATTGTCTTTTAGCGACAAGCATCAACATTAAGGATTTATACTGAATAACTACTATCAGCTCCCATCGGGATGATTATTTTTCTTCAACTTTGATACAAGCTGGAGCACCAAGATGACTGCTTCAAAACCACAAGCCAAACTATAAAACATGCTTCCTCACAAACATTGTAACACGATTGACTCTCCGAAGCTGAAGGAGTCGTCTTTCCCGTCCATCATTCTGAGCTCATTTCGGCCACACAGAACGGTTGTGCTTTGATCGACGGATGTGATGCGCTTCTGAGCATTCCCTACTAATTTTGACAAATAGCTACACGTGTGCGGCATCACAAACTGCGGCGGTGTGAAACGAGCATTAATCAGTGCCAGTTATTGCAGCTCTGACGTTGTTTGTGCTCGGTTCCGCTCAAGCAGAGGCCGAGTCATTTGGTTTGTAGATGAGCTGAATGTGTGTCAGTTGCTGAAGGTGAACATCTCAAAACATCTTTGCAGCAATAGATTCATCACTTATCCATGGGAATGCTACATTGTTCACCATCTGTGTGTCAGACATTTTCCCGACCTACTTGACCTCTTTCTGGCCTCATGACTGAACACCTTTTTATCTTTTTGGTTATTTGTGATTATTTTCTGGCATAGACTCCAAATGTTTCCTAATTTTCTTCAAACAGGATGATGAAAAATAATGCTCCTCACCCTGGGTGCCTGGTTATGCAGGTTTTTTCTTCCTTAAGTCCATCCATCCATCCATTTTCTACCGCTTATCCTGTATTTAGGGTCACGGGGGGGCTGGAGCCGATCCCAGCTGTCATTGGGCGAAGGCAGGGTACACCCTGGACAGGACGCCAGTCTATCACAGGGCCAACATGTAGAGACAAACAACCATTCACACTCACATTTCTTCCTTAAGTCTTTTAAAGTATTTAATACTATTTATTCACTTAACAGAACTGATCAGCAGACCAGTTGAATAGACTGGTTACAGTTGAGGATTAAGTAGGTGTGCGTGCTGTGAAATATTTATCATATATGGTCCCGGTGGTCTCATAGGTTTTTTTTGTTTGTTTTTAAACATGTTTATTAATAGGTGAGGCTATTTTTCTTCCATAACATGTTTTCTTTCATATAGAAAATAGTAATGGTAGCAGCAAATAACATCGGCCTTAAAATGCCCTGTTTTACCAACAGAAAATATTTTGATTACTCAAACATCAACTTTAAGGAAAAGGTTAATGCACAAAAAATGTATCATTGATCCACTCTGTCCAATCATGAATGTTTCTCCTTTTTATGCTTCAGTTCCTATGACACCAATTTCACGTGCCATTATGATGGACAGACATAGGCCTCTCCTGCAGTAATAATCTATTTAGGTCTAAAATAGTTGGGTTCTTCTTCCAGACAGTGTTGTCAGCACAAACCTGCAGTTAACAAAGCCCCAAATAAACCACACAGGTCACACCTCCACTGCCACCTACTGGCTATGTTCGGACAAGGACTTCCTGTCTTAAAGGGCAGAATGGTGTTTTATCTTTCAAACATAATACATACCTCGTGTGACATCACAGATTGAGGTGGACAGAGGTTCATGTTTGAGACGGTCCACTAGTGATATATAGATGGATGGATAGATATAGCCCAAGAGTAATTTCAAGCATCCAGTAGCTGCTTACAAAAAAAAACACACAACATGGCAGACCAACATAACATAAAAACAAACTTGTATAAAAGAACATCTAAAAGCACAAATTGGTTGATTCTGTGATATGAAATGTGCTTTGTGTATGCATAAAGGTTGGATTGATTCAACGTATTTAAACGTTCATGAATTATTGCGTAGTTCTCAAAAACAGGCAGGGAGCGCCCATTTTTTACTTTCGTTTTCTACGGGTGTAATGGTGAATAATGCTTCACAATGAAATACGTTCCACTGTGGTGTCCGGGAAAATGCCTGCCGACATAACTTGCATATCACAATCCGAACCTAACTGTACAATATTAACGGGCATATTCAGTGGCATCTTTTTTTTTCTATTTGTATAAATGTTTTTGGTATATCCTTTTAGTTTAATTTTTTCGAAACGAAGGGCTTGGAGGGAAGTTACTCTGGATGTGACGTTAATGTAGCTGTCTGAAAATTTTGCCTGAATGCTTTTTTTAAAGTGTTTGCGTGTGTCCGTCCCATATTGTATTTATATTAGCAATTTTTGATTTTATATTTTCCCTATATGTCTGAAACATGGTCCGAATTAAAGTTGAATTAAATATATGGTAGTCATGTAAGCCAATCATGGAAGATGTAATTACTTATTTTACTTAAGGAAAAGTAACAGTACTTTTGTGTAAAAAAAAAAAAAATGATATGTTAATAGTCAAGTAAGTAGGACTACTTCAAAATGTACTTTAGTTACATTCCATCATTACCAGTATTCTATACAAGCAATGTGATGGTTATGGAGATACATGATGCATCTTTTACATTATACTTTTAATAGGCCTCTATTCTTTTACTTACTTTAATTAAAACAAATAATAACTTTAACCGAGTATTTTCACTGCAATATTGATACTTTTATTCGCATAAATATCTTGCTACTTCTTCCATCACTGGCTTGCAAGTAAATGTAATCGAATTTGAATCGGGCACTGACATAGACACCAAAAAAGGTCCTTCAGGTCCTCGTCCTTTCCACTGTGAACGGTTTTTCCCGTTACCTCCTCAGTAGCGCAGAAGACGGAAGGTTGGGTGTGGACCCGCAGTCGTAGTGTTTGTGAGTTAAAACAAGAAACGAGTAGTTTTCGCTGACACGGACACCGACATTCTTCCAGCCGCCTACTGATCCGTGGACATGGGGAAGCTGACCGTGCTGTGGCTGCTGGTGGCGGCGCTGAACTTAGCTCGAACCCAAAATAATGAGGTACGTGCGACGTACTTCACGGACGGCGGGGAGCTAGTCGTTAGCCCTGCCGATGATGTGGGCCCTATCATGAACATCCTGTGGAAATTCAAACAGGATCTGGTGGCCGAGTTTATCAAAAGTGCTGAGGTCTTGGATTTTTACGGCCCATTTAAAAACCGCACACAACTGGACGTGAACACCGGGCGTTTGACGATTGATAATATGTCCAACGCGGACCAGGGTGTGTATACGGTGGAGATCAACAGCAACCAACAGAGGGTGAGCTATGACGCCAAATGGATGGTGAAGCTCCGCCAGCCTGAAGTACTGGTGACGGGTGATTTTTCTGGTATGAAGCCAGGTTGTTCCCAAGTTGCAGTCCTGCGACGTGAGGTGCGAAGCGGCCACCGAGCAGGCCGGACCCGTCTCCTACAGCTGGAAGATCGGGGACGGAGAGTGGAAGGAGCTGGGAAATGAGCCGAACACGGCCATTGATCGGGATGAACACAACCTCGCGGAGAAGATCAGTTGCCGAATAAAGAACCCGGTCAGCGAGAGTACAAGTGAACTCATAGACAACCCGCTCTATTGTGATCATATCCCCATCATCGCTGCTTAGGTCGTGGTTGTTGTGGTCGTGCTGGTCGCCTCACTTGTCTTGGCTGTGTTGTGGTATTTTAAGAAAGGCCCCTTCAAGAATCAAGGCATGCACATCACAAACCCTGGAACACCAGTGTGTGTGCGTCTGTTTTAGTATTCAGGTGTAAAATCATCAACAGACACTTGCATGAAAACATAATGATATTTTATTTAAAAATAAAAATCCAAACCTGTATGTATACACGTCGTAGCTTTTTGGGTCCAAATGAACACGAGGTGGGGAAGATGAGTGGCTGCCAGTTCTATCAGTTCAACTTCATTTCAGCATGTAAATCATCATATTATGACAATCCCACTCGATCCAGACAATATACTCGAAGAGAGAAATGTTATATTGCTACTAGGAATGGACTGCACCGACGCAGGAGGAACCGGATTCGATGCAGATCATGAAATGATTTATCCGTGTATAGTTGGAGAAGGGATGACTTGAATGTACATTTGTGTTGTTGTTGTTTTTTTTACTAAAAGAATTATCGCTAAGTGCACATTCAGGATTATTGTGAAAGTATTTTGACCATGTATGCACTTAAATATAATTTTATGGACTTTTCTGCTCAGTCTTTTTCGGCTTTTACTGTTGTAAAGTGTGGCTGAGGAAGAGATGTGGAGCCACTATTTTAAAATTATTTTAGTTAGCTTTTTTAAAGTTTTGATTGACATAATGTTTAATATAGTGCCTTTTGAAATAAACGTTTGACTGTGTAGGCCTACAGACTGTACTTGTCATTATTCCATACTTTCAGCAAGGATGTAGTGAAGCCGGAAGTGGTTCACTCTCGCCTCCTCCCTCTTTGTGGTGAGCCGTTAAATCATGCAGTGAAGTGATGTAATACAAGTTCTGCAATCAAACCTGTATTTGAGCAAAAGTATGTAAGTGAATTGTTATCAGCAAAATGTAATTAAAGTAAAATTACAGTAGAAGTATTCCCTGTCAGTGCTTTACCATTATATACTTTATTTTTTTAATTAATGTACTGCTGCATTTATGTGTAATGCTGCATTCTACTGCTGCAGATATTCATGGCTGTGCTCATTTTAACTCCTTTTATACTGTGGGATTATTCCTTAACACTTTCATATTCTGAGACCATCACATGTTTGTAATGCCGCTGTCCTGTGAGAAATCTAAAAACATGCACAACTGTCCAGGTGCTCATGAAAACAGCCACTTTAAGGAACACTTTAACACTGAGTCATAAATGTAGTGGAGTAAAAAGTACAATATTTCCCTCTGAGATGTATGGAGTAGAAGTATAAACTTGCATAAAATCTTCTAGCAGAGTACAAATACCTCAAATGTATTTATTTATTTATTTATGTATGTATTTATTTATTTCGATCATGTAAATGTTAAAATATATAATAATAATAACTAATAGCAAATCGTAGCCTACAATATAAATTTAAAAGTGCGCAGCTGAAGCTCGTCTCTGATTGGATAGTCACGTTAGAAGGAGCGGGAGAAGCTCCTCATTTATGGCTGCAGCTGACGTCAGTAACGAGCGAGCCAGAGGCAGCGACGCTTGCTGGAGAGAACACAGGAGCGGAGCAGAGCAGAAATCTTCGGACCGCTGTCATTTTAAAAGTTTTTAGGACAATTTTACGATTTTAACACAAGTTTTTTGGAGGGTTTGCTGCTGTTTAATCAGAAAATTGAAAGTTCTTCGTTCAGGGCTGCAGCTGATGTCAAGCGGCAGCGACCTTGCTGGAGAGAACACAGGAGCTGAGCAGAATATCTGGACCACTTTTCGTAATTTTAAAAGTTTTTTGGACAAATCTATGATTTTAACACAAGTTTTGTGGAGGGTCTGCTGCTGTCTAATCGGAAAATCGAAAGTTAGCACGGTAAGCTTTGCCTAATTTTTTCGAGACCTAACGAAAATGTGTGTGAAAGCACATGGTGTAAGCTAGCACCAGTTCATATTTAAGACCAGTAGCTGCTAGAACAATTTGTGATAAGTTCAGCTGAAAAGCACAGGCAAACACTTAAAACCCTAAAAATGATCACCTGCATCTTTTGTAAAAAGAAATTGGATGTTAAAAAGTGCATAGGAATGAGCCCCATTGTCTTTTCAAATGTGTTGGTGCCAACTGCAGTCAAACATTTACCACTTACTCAGCTTTCAAGGGCCATTTTTATCATGTGCACAATGAACCTGCACCGCAAGCTGCTATAGCTGCTGTTGTGGATTTAAAATGTGTAGTTTCATTATGTGCCTGCCATTTTCACACAGTGAGAGAGCTAGTGTCTCACTTAAATAATCATATTGGAGAGGGCAGGTCTCTGTCGTGTCCAGTAAGTGATTGTAAGCACGTGTTTACAAAAGAGTCATCATTTACTTTTCACATGTGTAGGAAGCATAAAGCATGCTCCCCTGAAAGTATTGATGACGTTTACAGAGAAACTCGCCCTCAGCCCCCAGATGTCATTGCCACTACAGATGATTCAGAAAACATACATGAAGCCATGCCAACAGCTTGTGCAGTCAGTGATATGCCAGAGAATGATAGTCAGTCTTATCT
The DNA here is from genome assembly GCF_963514095.1 of Eutrigla gurnardus. Taxonomy (NCBI): domain Eukaryota; kingdom Metazoa; phylum Chordata; class Actinopteri; order Perciformes; family Triglidae; genus Eutrigla; species Eutrigla gurnardus. The sequence goes on from NC_139918.1 coordinate 14,669,558, forward strand.
TAGAAACGTGTCTCTTTTACCTTAAACTGCTAGGTCAGCTGCTTATTCCTGCCTCTACTATACAGACTATTGTTGCGGAAGTGCAAAATGTGCACGAGTTAGGTCAAGCCTACACAATAACTAAAGTAAGTTCTTTATTAAAAAATTATATGAGCCTATCAGATGAAGCAATCGCTAAAATCTGTGACTGCATTAAAGAGTCAGTCAGATTTGTTCTCTGCCTGTCATCAGGGACCGAAGAACAACATACTCAAGAAATCAGACATTCGCAAAATTGTTTAAATACACAAACCCCAAAAAGTGGCATTGGGAATGGATGAAAACATGACACAAAAATATGCCTACTACCAGTGGCAGAAACCCTGAAGAGCTTTTTACAGTCACATTTAGGGAGGAATGCACAGTCACAACAGTTTGGAGATCCGGATGGAGAGGTTTTTAAGGATTTATATGATGGACAAAATTTCAAATTTCACCAGTTTTTTAATGAAAACCCTGAAAGCCTCAAACTGATTTTGTACCAAGATTCATTTGAAATTGTGAATCCCCTTGGTTCTGCTAAAAAGACGCACAAAGTTCTTGCAGTCTATCTTTCATTAGCAAATTTACCCATTCATTTGCGTTCAAATACTGATAATATGTTTTTAGTCTTGTTGTGTGTTGAGAATGACCTTAAGTGTTTTGAAATAGCCAAAGTTTTCTCAGAGTTGTTGGCAGATCTGAAAACCTTGGAGACTGATGGAATAAATGTAGGTGGAGAAACGGTAAAAGTTGGTCTTTACTGCATTGCTGGGGATAACTTGGGTTCTCACTGCATAACCGAGAATTTCAGCTGCTCTAAATATTTTTGCAGGTACTGTGAAATCACAAGAAGTGAGTTTGAGGCTGATCCGAATGCCTGTGGTCCTCCACGCACCCCAGTGAGGTATGACACGGCTGTTGCTGCTCTCCAGGCTGAAAACCTCCAGGGCATCAGAGGAATAAAGGTAAACTCTATCTTTAATACCCTTGAGTCTTTTACCGTTTCCCAGCCTGGTCTCCCGCCTTGCTTAGGTCATGACCTTTTTGAAGGAGTCTTGTCATATAATCTAGCGCTGTACCCAAAGAACATTATAAAAAAGAAAAAATGGTTCACATACTCACACTTAAACAGGCGCATCAAACAGTTTAAGTACAAAGGATCCGAAGCACAGAACCCTGACAGAGCCAAGTTATCAGGGCAAGCCATGAACTGGAACCTTTTGAGATTGCTACCAGTTTTGATTGGTGACAAAGTGCAAAACCATGAGGATGAAGTATGGCATAAAAGACATAGTGGATCTTATTTGTGCTCAGAAAATTTCCTTGTCCCAGATAGCATATCTTGACATTTTGATCCAGGAATATTTGGTGTTGAGAAAGATGTTGTTTCCTGAAAATCAACTAAAACCCAAGTATATGAAGTTTGGTGAACTTCTACTCATCTTGATTCAAAATGACACATTTGTGTATGTTTTGATGGATATCCACAAAGGCATCTTCCTCTCAGAATACCATCTGGACTCTGTGACAAAGGACAGTCTTGGGTTACAGTGTATCAACATGAATTACCTGCCCGATTTCTATCCTTTGGGATCATAGATTGTTGATGGATACCAAGTCATACCACTAAAACACAGTATTGTGGAAAAATAAAGTCCAATTAAAGCTCACTTACTTCTCACTGCAAATGGCTTGACATTAATGCAAGTGTTAGCTGATGCATCTCCCTGCTCTTTTAAGTGGATGTACTGTATATTTTTTCTGTTCTGTTTCTTTTTCAGTGCAAATATGAGTGACTCAGAGCAAACCTTCCTAGATGTCGCCATCATGGAAGTCCTACCAGAACTTCAAGCAGTAAACAAAAACATCCTGGAAGAGCACTTGCAGTCCATTGGAGTCCAGACGTATGATATTCTACGCTTCGTAACAGAGGCTGATTTGATGACAGCATTAAGACCTATACAAGCCAGAAAGCTTCTTACCATTTGGAAACGGAAATGTAAGTACAAACAACGCACAACACACAACTATTTTAAAATCAAAGGCAGACTTGGACATTGTGTAATATTGTACTGTGAATCATAATCTTTATTTGTCATTTAAAGACCAAACTCCAGAGAACAGCCCAGCATCATCTGTGGAAGCCTCACCTATCCAGTCGGTGTCATCGCTCTCTGTTTCACCCCGAAGTTCATTGTCAACCTCCTCCAGCAGCCCAAGACTTAACACACAGTGGGAAGACAACTTTGAAATTCCATGGAGTAAATCTCCTGAGGAAGTGATGCATTCTTTGGAGAGGGGGAAAAGGCCAGGCCCAAAACAGAGGAGGCAAATGGTCTGCATTGTTGTGACTGAGATGATGGGAAAATGCCCTCATGTAGGTAAAAAGCATTCAACTGACATTGCAAAAAAAAAATGGTGGCACAATTTCCCAAATCTCTGCAAGATGTAATGGAGGGCGATGCTGTTGGAGCAGGTTACCATTCCCTACCATTTTTGTTTTAGTCTTAATGGTGCACTATGTAACTTTTTCTGGCCACCTGCTTGTTTCATGAAGATAATAATAATAATAATAATAATAATAATAATAATAATAATAATAATAATAATAATAATAATAATAATAACTTTATTTGTATAGCACCTTTAAAAACAGCAGTTAACAAAGTAAAAGCAGTAAAATACAGTAAAAGCAAAACAACAACAAATGTACAGAGGACAGAGGAAATTATTATTAGCTTGTAAATTAATGTGAAGTGCTTGCAAAGAAAGACAAATAATGGGATAAAGGGATAAAAAGATAGAAAGATAAAAAGACGGCATCACAGGAAGGCAAGTCTATAAAAATGAGTTTTAAGAAGAGATTTAAAAGATGACACTGATTTAGCAAGCCTTATCTCCGCGGGCAGGTCGTTTCAAAGCCGAGGGGCTCTGATAGAGAAGGCACGGTCGCCTCTGGTTTTGAGCCTCAGCCTTGAAACAGTTAAAGGAGAAATCCGGTCATTTTTGACCCCATGTCCGTTGTCCTCAGGGTCATCCCGACTTATTAGAAGCAAAAAACCCGACAAAAATTGACGTTGCTTAGCCCGAGATCTGTACCTGCCTGGCAGCCTTCCAGACTCGCTACAATGCTAACCCATTGGGGCACCGTTGTATCTGCTTTCCTGGGCCTCAGAAAACAATTCCAAGACCTATGCAACACAGGTTGGGTCCGTACGAGACACCACGGCGCTCGTTTAGCACAAATAGTGTGGCAAAACGACATAAATGTGTGTTTTAGCATGAAGTTACTCACCTCAAATCACCCCGTAGAGTAGACATTAGCAGTAGACAGCCGAGCGCCTGTCGTCCCTCCCAGTCACCGCAGAAACAAAAACGTTTTTCACGTAGTTTTGATTTTGTATCCATAAAGAAACGACCGAGCAGTGCAGTCGTCCTGTCCGTAATAAATCCATGAAGCCGTTATGTCCATATGTATGACTATGTTACAACATAGCAACGATAGCTTACAGCTAAACAGTAGCCGGGAGCCAAAACAATGCAAGTCTCGCGCAAGTTCCCGTCTGCCGTCCTCACTCTGGAGCTGTTTTCAAGCCAGTACATTGAAACATCTTGGACAGTCGCGCGAGGGTCACTTTGTTCTCACTCTGTTGATGAGAGACTGCAGTCTGCACACGCTACACGCGACACGCGACTCCCACTCATGCCGTCAACACAACTAGCCTACTGAGACTGCGCGAGATTTGTTGTCGCTGTAGCAGCTTCAACTGTCACAAAGGCTAAGCAATCTTACTATGTAGGCTAGCGCCAGTTACACTGTCATATGGACATGACGGCACTACTCGATGGAAAGAAGTTTGTCACTAGTGGCTTGAAAACAGCTCCAGAGTGAGGACGTCGGGAGACGGGAACTTGCGCGAGTCTTCCATTGTTTTGGCTCCCGGCTACTGTTTAGCTGTAAGCTATCGTTGCTATGTTTCTGCGGTGACTGGGACGGACGAGCGCCCGGAACGTTACTAGCTGAAGCTATGTTGCTATGTTGTAACAGTCATACATATGGACGTAACAGCTTCATGGATTTATTACGGACATGACGACTGCACTGCTCGTTTCTTTATGGATACAAAATCAAAACTACGTGAAAAACGTTTTCGTTTCTGCGGTGACTGGGAGGGACGACAGGCGCTCGGCTGTCTACTGCTAATGTCTACTCTACGGGGTGATTTGAGGTGAGTAACTTCATGCTAAAACACACATATTTATGTCGTTTTGCCACACTATTTGTGCTAAACGAGCGCCGTGGTGTCTCGTACGGACACAACCTGTGTTGCATAGGTCTTGGAATTGTTTTCTGTGGCCCAGGAAAGCAGATACAACGGTGCCCCAATGGGTTAGCATTGTAGCGAGTCTGGAAGGCTGCCAGGCAGGTACAGATCTCGGGCTAGGCAACGTCAATTTTTGTCGGGTTTTTTGCTTCTAATAAGTCGGGATGACCCTGAGGACAACGGACATGGGGTCAAAAATGACCGGATTTCTCCTTTAAGAGAGACCCGCCCGCGGATCTAAGGCTGCGAACAGGCTCGTATGGGGTCAGCATGTCTGAGATGTATTCTGGGGCTAGACCTTGACGAGCCTTAAAAGTGATCAGTAAAATCTTAAAATCAATTCTAAAACGTGCTGGGAGCCAGTGGAGTGAGGCTAAAATCGGAGTGATGTGATGCCGTCTGTTAAAACCAGTGAGAAGCCTGGCTGCTGAGTTTTGAAAGATGTTCTTTCTTTGCAGGAATGTTCCACAGTATGGTACAAAACTTATCTATCTTGCATTTATTCAATTAGAACTGTTTTTATTGCAAAAAACATTAACATTCTTACTGTGAGGGGGCTCACCTCTCCACAGACCTGTAACTTGGCCTGTTGGCATCACCTGATTGTCTCCATGCAGATAAGTTTTATTCCATACTACTGCGGAACATCAGGGAGAGTGTGGGTTCTTGTTGTGAATTGGGTTGTTGTGCAAGCACCGCAATGGTTTGGAGTAAAATGCACCCTAGGGTAATTTCCACCATGACATCCAGCCAAATACCCCCTCAGAAGCATTTTTAGCAATGGCAGGGCTTGAAGACCTCCGGCCCGGTGCTGGAAATCTGGCGTAGCAATATTTTGGTGAAGTGTTTTTTTGCAATATGAATTTAAAAAAAAAACTGTAACCAGACGTTTAAAGTGATAGTTCCAACTATCCAATGGTACTCAAGGTAACCAAGGAGTTCTAGCCAATCAGAGCAGAGTAGGGCGGGCCTTAAGTTTTCAGGCACCGCACCTCGGACAACGTAGCCAGAGCAATTGATGTAACATTAGCCCAGAGGCAGCCCTGCACACTTTTCATTCAGACAAACTAATGCGACTGCCACAGTTGTTAGATTTCATCAATGAGACCAACTTTAATCTCCTAAAAATAATTTAACCAGCCAGCAGTAAACTTCTAAAAGCATGCAGATAAGTTACTTGACTCATTTTCTCCCCCGGGATGATGACGGAGGTTGGCCCTGGGCGATCAGATCAGTAGACCTGCGCTGCTGCCCCGGTCGCGGCTCCCACAGACTCTGCACTGGATTAAACTGTTACTTTCTCGCATGAAAAAATATTAAAAACTGTGACGTGTTAACAGCACTAAAGCCAAAATAATAAAACTGCCTTTAGCAGCTTTACTGCTATCGCTATCGATTTCCGCAAACTGGCGATAGCGATGCCAATTTCTGTTAGCCCATCTATGAGGTTTTACATTATATGTTAGCATTAAGCTAGCGGACTTTTGAACGTTGTTTCAAACTATAATGTGGGTTTAATTGAACATCATTGATGCTTGCCGCTTAATATAGGTCTGCTTTACTCTTTTTATTTAATGTATGCCATTTTTACTGTAGGGCAGGCTAATCTTCAATTTGGAGTGAAAAATAAAACCTTGAAGCTAAAAAATGTCCTTTTGTTGGAGAGCTGACATTGATGTACATGCAGTAATTCAGTAACAGATGTAAATTCCCTTGTACGGTTTACTTTAATATTTTACCGTTCAAAAGCAAGCTCACTACTGTCCCTCCCTCCATAACAACATGACAGCGGCAGCCTAGTTTGGAACTATCGGGAGCTACATGAACCACGTGACCGTGCTGGCGGCGACTTTGAAAGCTGTCGTAACTCTTATATCTCTCTGACGTTAGCGAGCAGTGAGGAGTTACAACATGGCTAGAAGGTATATTGAGAAAGGTGGAGAAACATCGAGATTGGAAGTGGGCGTTAAAAATAAGTGGCACTGGGCTGGATTGAGTAGACCGGAGCACATGGGAAGCCTCACGGTACTTGGTGCCAAAAGCTGAAGGAGCCAGGAGCTTGTTTTTGTGTTCCCTGCTCCAGAAAACTAATGTATGGCAGCAGGGGGAAAAAAGGATTGAGTCGTCATGCTTCAGACCCGGGTCACATAGCTTCCGTGCGTGCTCTCTCCCATACATCCACCTTACCGGCAGCGACTGCTACAGGTACCACAGTTACATCATTGACCGACTGTGTGTGATGATGTGATTCCTCCAAAATCTGTATTCTTTTCACAGTGAAAAAGCCTCCAAAATCACTAAATTGGTATATTGCTCATCTACTGTAGACTACTTAAGCGCCGGGCAGCGCCGGCTAACCATCGGGTTAGCCCACCGGATCGACCACCACCAGGCAGGGCCAGTTAACCGGCTAACCATCGGGTTAGCCCACCGGATCGATCGCCACCAGGCAGGGCCAGTTAACCGGCTAACCATCGGGTTAGCCCACCGGATCGATCGCCACCGGGTGTGTGTGTTCAGCGTTTATAGCTGAACACGATCTCTGCTTCACAATGGCCCGGCCACTTGTGGAGCTACAGTCTATTGAGGGAACCATGAACGCCAACATGTACTGTGACATACTGAAGCAGAGCATGATCCCCTTCCTTCAGAAACTGGGACCAGGGCAGTAGTCCAACAAGATAACGACCCCAAACACACCTCCAAGCTGACTACTGCCTTGCTAAAGACACTGAGGGTAAAGGTGATGGACTGTCCAAGCATGTCTCCAGGCCTAAAACCCTATTGATCATCTGTGGGGAATCCTCACATGGAAGGTGGAGGAGCACAAGGTGTTTAACATCCACCAGCTCTGTGATGTCATCATGGAGGAGTGGAAGAGGTTTCCAGTGGCAACATGTGAAGCTCTAGTGAACTCCATGTCCAAGACAGTTAAGGCAGTGCTGGAAAAAAATGGTAGCCACACAAAAAATGTACACTTTGGGCACAATTTGGACATTTTCACTTAGGGGTACTCACTTTTGTTGCCAGTGTTTTAGACAAAAATGGCTGTGTGTTGAGTTATTTTGAGGGGACAGCAAATTTACACTGTTATACAAGCTGTACACTGACTACTTTACATTGTATCAAAGTGTCATATCTTCAATATTGTCCCATAAAAAGATATAATAGAATATTTACAAAAATGTGAGGGGTGTACTCACTTTTGTGAGATACTGTAAGTGTAACTGTTTTAATGGAAAAAAAGATTTTATTTTGTAATTTATTTTATTTTATTTTGTATTGTATTGTATTTTATTTATTTTAATTTAATGTCAAGTAAGTGTTCATTTTTCAGATGCTCATATTTCATTATTAAAATCTTTGAAATTGTTATTCCAACTTCTTGGTGTGATACGTGATTGATACTCTCAAAGTGCACCAGATTAATTCATTTAGATTGCAAATGTTCAGAATTTTCTTCCCCCGGAGCCCAGACACCCAGGCATTTTTTTTCAATCTGCTGATATTTTAATATCCAGTGATTACTGAAATATTGAGGGAATAATTGTTAGTTTAAACCTAAGTGAGTTTACAGTAAAAGCAATAAAAACAATAATATCCTTCCACACGGGGGGCGGGCACACTCCCCAAAGCATAAACATTTTTCAGGCACAAGATTTTTTCCTGCTGTCCGGTAGTGGTCGATCCGATGGGCTAACCCGATGGTTATCCGGCGCTGCCCGGTGGCGATCGATCCGGTGGGCTAACCCGATGGTTATCCGGATAACTGGCGCTGCCTGGTGGTGGTCGATCCGGTGGGCAAACCCGATGGTTAGCCGGCGCTGCCCGGCGCTACAGTAGATGAGCAATATACCAATTTAGTGATTTTGGAGGCTTTTTCACTGTGAAAATAATACAGATTTGGGAGGAATCACATCATCATCATATTTTTTAAACGGTTATTTTGGTGTTGGAAAATGTTTCAGTATAAGGATACAGAACACCGAGGTTGCAGTCGAATAGTCCAAAAATTAGGATCTAACTCATTCACTAAACCTCTCTATGCTGGACTTTTGTGTGATTATTATAGATACACTGCTGAGTTCTGTAAACTCAAATAGACAGCAACAGTGATGGACAAATTATCTTTAAGAAGTTAAACACTTAATTTAACCCGCTGTCCCTCAAATGACTTCTGAGAGCTGCATTTTCTTTTAATTTCTTCTTGGCACGGAGTTCACCTGTCTTACACACATTATGGGTTAGACAAATCTTATTTGTTGTTCTGCAAATTGAGCTGAAATTTGAGGGACTAGTCGTGCTCCTCTTTGTATTTTTTTAGTCATGGATGCTTTCACTGTTATCAAAATCTACACTTTCCTGTGTTTGTTGAAAATATGTATGTTGTTTCTCTTCAACTGTATGGGTTTTGTAAAGATATACATCATGACATTTACTTCTTTGAAAGACTAAATGTTCTTGTACAAATCAATGTACAAATGCATTATTTATTATACAACTAATATTTTTGAAAACATGAAAGCATTCTCTCAGCTGAGATTGTGGTCAAACTAATTGATCTGTACACGAGATCATTGAACAATAATCTTCTGTGAAACTATGAGAGTATAAGTGGGGCCAAAATGCAGAGTTTAGGGCAGAGCATTTGTCAAGTCAGTCTCTGTCCTTTCGACATTTCTAGAACGAGCAGACAATGGAGGTAGTGGAGAATCTACTGCCTCAGTTTGTGACTGATGACGACACATGAGGGCTTTCACTCACCTCTGATGGATACTTCACCATCTGTCTGTCTGCCACCTTTAAACCTCCACACACTGCATTTGCATCTATTAAATAATTAATTTCAATTCATGATCATCATGTCAATATTTAATAGATGAAGGTTGTACAAGGAACACGTCATTTAACTTGTATATAGCAGCTACACAAATTACATTTTATAGCTAAATTTACAAAAAAAAAATCCTTTTTTCATTTGATTACAGATGATCTGTAAACCACAGGGTTTAGAGGCACTTCATTGTCTTTTAGCGACAAGCATCAACATTAAGGATTTATACTGAATAACTACTATCAGCTCCCATCGGGATGATTATTTTTCTTCAACTTTGATACAAGCTGGAGCACCAAGATGACTGCTTCAAAACCACAAGCCAAACTATAAAACATGATTCCTCACAAACATTGTAACACGATTGACTCTCCGAAGCTGAAGGAGTCGTCTTTCCCGTCCATCACTCTGAGCTCATTTCGGCCACACAGAACGGTTGTGCTTTGATCGACGGATGTGATGCGCTTCTGAGCATTCTCTACTAATTTTGACAAATAGCTACACGTGTGCGGCATCACAAACTGCGGCGGTGTGAAACGAGCATTAATCAGTGCCAGTTATTGCAGCCCTGACGTTGTTTGTGCTCGGTTCCGCTCCAGCAGAGGCCGAGTCATTTGGTTTGTAGATGAGCTGAATGTGTGTCAGTTGCTGAAGGTGAACATCTCAAAACATCTTTGCAGCAATAGATTCATCACTCATCCATGGGAATGCTACATTGTTGACCATCTGTGTGTCAGACATTTTCCCGACCTACTTGACCTCTTTCTGGCCTCATGACTGAACACCTTTTTATCTTTTTGCTTATTTGTGATTATTTTCTGGCATAGACTCCAAATGTTTCCTAATTTTCTTCAAACAGGATGATGAAAAATAATGCTCCTCACCCTGGTTATGCAGGTTTTTTCTTCCTTAGTCTTTTAAAGTATTTAATACTATTTATTCACTTAACAGAACTGATCAGCAGACCAGTTGAATAGACTGGTTACAGTTGAGGATTAAGTAGGTGTGCGTGCTGTGAAATATTTATCATATATGGTCCCGGTGGTCTCATAGGTTTTTTTGTTTGTTTTTAAACATGTTTATTAATAGGTGAGGCTATTTTTCTTCCATAACATGTTTTCTTTCATATAGAAAATAGTAATGGTAGCAGCAAATAACATCGGCCTTAAAAATAGATGGATGGATAGATATAGCCCAAGAGTAATTTCAAGCATCCAGTAGCTGCTTACAAAAAAGAACACACAACATGGCAGACCAACATAACATAAAAACAAACTTGTATAAAAGAAAATCTAAAAGCACAAATTGGTTGATTCTGTGATATGAAATGTGCTTTGTGTATGCATAAAGGTTGGATTGATTCAACGTATTTAAACGTTCATGAATTATTGCGTATATTACGTAGTTCTCAAAAACAGGCAGGGAGCGCCCATTTTTTACTTTCGTTTTCTACGGGTGTAATGGTGAATAATGCTTCACAATGAAATACGTTCCACTGTGGTGTCCGGGAAAATGCCTGCCGACATAACTTGCATATCACAATCCGAACCTAACTGTACAATATTAACGGGCATATTCAGTGGCATCTTTTTTCTATTTGTATAAATGTTTTTGGTATATCCTTTTAGTTTAATTTTTTCGAAACGAAGGGCTTGGAGGGAAGTTACTCTGGATGTGACGTTAATGTAGCTGTCTGAAAATTTTGCCTGAATGCTTTTTTTAAAGCGTTTGCGTGTGTCCGTCCCATATTGTATTTATATTAGCAATTTTTGATTTGATATTTTCCCTATATGTCTGAAACATGGTCCGAATTAAAGTTGAATTAAATATATGGTAGTCATGTAAGCCAATCATGGAAGATGTAATTACTTATTTTACTTAAGGAAAAGTAACAGTACTTTTGTGTAAAAAAAAAAAAAATGATATGTTAATAGTCAAGTAAGTAGGACTACTTCAAAATGTACTTTAGTTACATTCCATCATTACCAGTATTCTATACAAGCAATGTGATGGTTATGGAGATACATGATGCATCTTTTACATTATACTTTTAATAGGCCTCTATTTTTTTACTTACTTTAATCTAAACAAATAATAACTTTAACCGAGTATTTTCACTGCAATATTGATACTTTTATTCGCATAAATATCTTGCTACTTCTTCCATCACTGGCTTGCAAGTAAATGTAATCGAATTTGAATCGGGCACTGACATAGACACCAAAAAAGGTCCTTCAGGTCCTCGTCCTTTCCACTGTGAACGGTTTTTCCCGTTACCTCCTCAGTAGCGCAGAAGACGGAAGGTTGGGTGTGGACCCGCAGTCGTAGTGTTTGTGAGTTAAAACAAGAAACGAGTAGTTTTCGCTGACACGGACACCGACATTCTTCCAGCCGCCTACTGATCCGTGGACATGGGGAAGCTGACCGTGCTGTGGCTGCTGGTGGCGGCGCTGAACTTCGCTCGAACCCAAAATAATGAGGTACTTGCGAAGTACTTCACGGACGGCAAGGAGCTAGTCGTTAGCCCTGTCGATGATGTGGGCCCTATCATGAACATCCTGTGGAAATTCAAAGAGAATCTGGTGGCCGAGTTTATCAAAAGTCCTTCGGTCTTGGATTTTTACGGCGCATTTAAAAACCGCGCACAACTGGACGTGTTCACCGGGCGTTTGACGATTGATAATATGTCCAACGCGGACCAGGGTGTGTATACGGTGGACATCAACAGCAACCGACAGAGGGTGAGCTATGACGCCAAATGGATCTTGGAGCTCCGCCAGCCTAAAGCAGTGGTGACGGGTCGTTGTTCTGGTTTGAAGCCAGGTTGTCACAGGGAGTTGAAGTCCTGCGACGTGAGGTGCGAAGCGGTCACCGAGCAGGCCGGACCCGTCTCCTACATCTGGATGAACGAGAAGGGAGAGTGGAAGGAGCTGGGAAATAAGTCGACCACGGTCATTGATCGGGATGAACACAAACTCGCGGAGAACATCAGTTGCCGAATAAAGAACCCGGTCAGCAACAGTACAAGTAAACCCATACTCAACCCGCTCTATTGTAGTGATCCTACCCCCATCATCGCTGTTTCAGTCGTTTCAGTCGTGGTCGTGTTGGTCGCCTCACTTGTCTTGGGTGGGTTGTGGCATTTTAAGAAAGGCCCCTTCAAGAAACAAGGCACGAACATCACAAACACTGGAACACCAGTTTCGCCTGCGGGGAAACCGCCTGAGGGTCTACCACTGAATGTCAACCCATCAGGCGACAAAGAAGGAGCATAAAGTGTGTGTGTGTGTGTGTGTGTGCGCGCCGCGTGTGTGCGTCTGTTTTAGTATTCAGGTGTCAATCATCAACAGACACTTGCATCCAAAGAATGTCATGCTGTCTTCCAAAAGCAAACGATAGTTTGAGAACAGCATGAAAACATAATGATATTTTATTTTAAAAATAAAAATCCAAACCTGTGTATATATATATATACTACACACGTCGTAGCTTTTTGGGTCCAAATGAACACGAGGTGGGGAAGATGAGTGGCTGCCAGTCAACTTCATTTCAGCATGTAAATCATCATATTATGACAATCCCACTCGATCCAAACAATATGGAGAGAAATGTTATATTGCTACCAGGAATGGACTGCACTGACGCAGGAGGAACCGGATTCGATGCAGATCATGAAATGATTAGTTATAAATGTATAGTTGGAGAAGGGATGACTTGAATGTACATTGTGTAAGCATGTCTTACATGCTTTTTTTTGACTAAATTAATGATGGCTAAGCGCATATTCAGGATTATTGTGAAAGTATTTTGACCATGTATGCACTTAAATATAATTTTTATGGACTTTTCTGCTCTGTCTTTTTCGGCTTTTACTGTTGTAAAGTGTGGCTGAGGTAGAGATGTGGAGCCACTATTTTAGTTAGCTTTTTTAAAGTTTTGATTGACAAAGTTTAATATAGTGCCTTTTAAAATAAACGTTTGACTGTGTAGGCCTACAGACTGTACTTGTCATTATTCCATACTTTCAGCAAGGATGTAGTGAAGCCGGAAGTGGGTCACTCTCACCTCCTCCCTCTTTGTGGTGAGCCGTTAAATCATGCAGTGAAGTGATCGAAGAAGTATTCAGTATCCTTTATCTGAGTTAAAGAAGCAAATACACCCCGAGACTAATAATACAAGTTCTGCAATCAAACCTGTATTTGAGCAAAAGTATGTAAGTGAATTGTTATCAGCAAAATGTAATTAAAGTAAAAGTGCAGTAGAAGTATTACCTGTCAGTGCTTTGCCATTATATACTTTATTTTTGTAATTAATATCAATGTACTGCTGCATTTATGTGTAATGCTGCATTCTACTGCTGCAGATATTTGTGGCTGTGCTCATTTTAACTCCTTTTATATACTGTGGGATTATTCCTTAACACTTTCATATTCTGAGACCATCACATGTTTGTAATGCCGCTGTCCTGTGAGAAATCTAAAAACATGCACAACTGTCCAGGTGCTCATGAAAACAGCCACTTTAAGGAACACTTAAACACTGAGTAATAAAGGTAGTGGAGTAGAAAGTACAATATTTCCCTCTGAGATGTAGTGGAGTAGAAGTATAAAGTTGCATAAAATACTCTAGCAGTACAAATACCTCAAATTTACTTAGGTACAGTAGATGAGCAATATACCATTTCAGTCATTTTGGAGGCTTTTTCACTGTGAAAAGAATACAGATTTAGGAGGAATCACATCATCATATTTTTTAAACGGTTATTTTGGTGTTGGAAAATGTTTCTGTATAAGGATACAGAACACAGAGGGTGCAGTCGAATAGTCAAAAAATTAGGACCTAACTCCTTTTCCTAACTCCTATTCCTTGACCTCTGGGGAAAACGTCATGGGGTCAAGGAAAGGCGATAGGAGAACTTAAAAGGATTTAGGAAAAGTCGACCGCGGTGCTCAGAGAATCCGACCGGACTAAGCCTTTCACTGGAGAAACTACAATAATGGACTACAAAAAACGCGTCGTCCACTTCTCCCCATGTTGTTGGTTTTATAAGCAGCTGGTTCACTGACCGGCTTTAGCTCCAGCAGCTCCTCCTTCCTGTTTGACCGTTGGCTGTTTTTTACATTTCATTTGTGGTTTTAGTTTCGTTTTTGTCAAATTTGTAACATGATTGAAATAAATAAAAAATAGGCTAACATTCATTATTATCACTGTCCACACACAAAAATCGAATTACTATATGTCTGCATAAAAGTAATTGTTAAATATGTAAATGCACATATAGTTTGTTTTCATGAACGGCCGAGGTGTGCGGCACTTTAAATGTTGCTCTCGCAAAGAATTGTGGGTCGGCCTGATCTCCTTTCCTTTCGCATAGGGAGGTCCGTTACATCCCATGCTTAAGGAGCTCTGAAAGGAAGCATTGGAGCTCTGCTCCTTTGCATTTAGAGAAGTCGAACGGCTCTTATTATTTGTACTTGTTTTATACTTTTGCGAATCGTCATGTTTTTCCAAAAATGAGGAAGTAAGGTTTGCTGAAACTTTCCAACCGGCTGTGTCCAAATATACTCACAGCTGCAGTGTTCTCAAGTGGTCAGTAACATATTTCAGATGGAGGTTTTTTTACATCTCATAGAGGCACTTTCCAAATTTCGGCAATGATAAAGATCTTGATTGGGACATCAGCCATTTTTCTTCATACTCGGACTACTTATGAGAGACATACTGTTCAGTGGACCCTGCATGGTGTAAAACACACTTAAATGAATGACTTTAATATAGAATAGAAATTGCTGCAATAAAAATATGAAATACTAAAAAATGTATGAAGTAGCTGAGAAAGGAAAGGGCTAGGCTAGAATGTACAAACTTACTTGAAATATAGGTATTATAATTGATGAGTTGCACCAACAAAGGTCTTGTTTCAATATAGCATATTAACAGTCCTTTTCATATATATACACACACACACACACACACACACACACAGACTACTTGAGTAATACAAATAATTTACTGTCACAGATACAGGTGTCTGCTAACAGTTGAGCCAGTTAACCCATTGATTTCCCCCAAATTCTGCCTCCCTTGGACAAGTGGATAGGTCTAGGAGATAATTAATTTCCTTTAATGTCCCAATAGTGGTGTACTTTACTACACAAAAAATGTAAAAGTAATGTATCTGAATAATTATGCATGTAACTGAACTACCAACAAGCTACTGCAATAGGTAAACTACTAGTTTAATTAGTTCACTAGTCCTGAATATCGCAGCTAAACACCCATCCATCCATTGTCTACCGTTTATCCTGTATTCAGGGTCACGGGGGGGCTGGAGCCGATCCTAGCTGTCATTAGGTGAAGGCAGGGTTCACCCTGGACAGGACGCCAGTCTATCACAGGGCTACAGCTAAACATATGTTGCACATCCTCTGATGTAATGCATGCTTTTGTCATTTCTGTTGATGTTAAAATCCCCCTGTTGTGATTTCACCACGACTGGTTGAACACAAGCAGTGATCTCTTTACTTCCCTTATAATGCACACACAGCAGATGGCCAACAGCAAGAAAAAAAGGCATCATTACGTGTATGATGAATATTCATTAGAACTATATTAAGTCCATTTACTTCCCCAAACTACTTCACTATAACACAACGCAACAGAAGAGTCTTCTTCCATTAAAAAACACTGCTAGAAATATCCGTTTTTTTCTCAGGTGGCTCAGAGAAAACAACCGGCTTTGTCATCGCACCACTGTCACATATCATTGTTTTTTCCACAAATTGTGCAGAATAACCTTTGCACACAGAAATCAGCCATGCAGATAATCTGTCATTTTCTCTGGGGGGGGGGACTGTTAGATTTTATGGACGCCTATTTGCATTGATCTCCAAATTCGCCTCAGCATTCGGAAGATAATTTAATAGTCATGGATCATGACTCAATCATCTATGAAATGCTGCTTTCTGCTCCTTCCTTACATTGTGGTATGCAAACTTCAATTATTTCTGATGTTGTAAAGGTGTTGAGTGGTCCTCTAGCACCACCTGGTTGCTGGTTCAGAATCAACCAACAACCAACTATTTATATGGTAAATAAGCAGGAAAAGTACTGAAAGTCTTCCTATATTCAGTAATTACATGTGGATTGTTGAACGTTGTTCCGATCCTGAGAAAACCTGATGGACCGAGGCAGATTTAGTGAGATACATTTCTAGTGTAGTTGCTATGGAGGACTATTCTACTTTCTCATATAGCACAGAGGGTGAGGGTCTCTCTCTCTCTCTCTCTCTCTCTCTCTCTCTCTCTCTCTCTCTCTCTCTCTCTCTCTCTCTCTCTCTCTCTCTCTCTCTCTCTCTCTCTCTCTCTCTCTCTCTCTCACACATTCTTTCAATCCATGGGCTAATTATTAAATACATTAGTCATGGTGTTTGGTGATACAATGCCTGACTCACACTCATGAGTCTGTCATTGATTAAAAAAAGGTAACAAAAAGGACACACTTAAAGAGACCGCATTTAAATAATGTTTACCTGGACCGCTTGCCACAATTTTTTTGTTTTACCAACTGAAAAAAGTGTCACGTTAGAGCTGAATTACATAGTTTTTTTTGTTTGTTTTTAACCTTTTTACTTAAAGCTGCCTTAACATTTTATGGTTTTAAGCACTTAGGTAAACATTTCTCAAACAACACATTAACTTGCATATATAAAAACAAATCTTTATCTTCACCGAGAGATTGATTGTCAACTTTACAAGGTTGTAATTCTCAATAGTTCCCACACATTTCTCCACTTCAAAAGTTAGTTGAAGTTAAGTTTTGGACACTGTTGAGCAACTAGGACTGCCAGCAAATCCAGTAAAAGTCTTATAAAAAATGCAACTATAGGTACAGGGCCAAAAATGTTTTTAAAGATACCTGAAACAATTTTTCAATTTAGCCCGGGCAACACTTAATTAAAAGAATTACCAGATCAATAATAACAAACATAATATCAATAACAAATTGTTACTTGAAGACCAAATACTTTTAAAAGGCTTCAAAATATTCCAAATAATTTCAACCTTTCACAGGAAGGATATTTCAGTAATTATGACAAACTCTGTTCTGTGCATTTCGACAAACATGTGCAAGTGAAAGAATACTGGCTACATGTGTGAAGAATAAATGATAACACTGTTCAATGGCACTTTTCACAGCACACAGGTCTGGCATAAGACTGGACTCCTACTCTTCAGTTGTTTTCTTCGTCCTCCATATGATCGTCCCCGACTTCCATCTCCATCAAAAACCCCTCTCCTTCTGCAATCGCATTGTCCTCCTCTTCATTGCTCTTCCTCTCATCCGAGTCCAGTTGGAAGGGCGGGGTCGTGATCTGACTGTCTGACTGCAGTCCAGTGCCGGGTATGCCGAGCTCCGACTGAACCATGTGTATTACTGAACCGTAGCCAGAGTTTGGCCCGTCCTTCTTGCAGTCGGAGTAGCGTTGGTTCATGTGCTGGGAGTATGAACCAGAATGATGGAAACGCTTTCCGCACTTGTCGCAGTGGAAGGGTTTCTCACCAGAGTGCTGCCTGAAGTGTTCGACCACATGGTGTTTGTGTTTGAAGGCCTTCTCGCAGATGCTGCACTGGTAGGGTCTTTTTCCTGCAGATGATACAACAAAGCATGCATGGACTCGTATTACCTTTGTCTGCCAAACAAAAGTGTAAACACTGATAATAGTAGTGGAGGAAAGCCATTATCAAAGATGATTAAGGGGTCACAATGTAAATGCTAATCAGAAAATAAAAAAAGGTATACTGATTGAGAAGTATTGGCAGTAAATGCATGACTATGTCTGAGGCAACTTTTAATTGTAAGGCATACCTGTGTGTTCATATATGTGCCGGACTAGGGAACCCTTCCTGCTATAGGCTTTGGAGCAAAGGTCACATCGGTAGATCTTTTCTTGCCGTTGCTTCTTCCCTGTGGAGACGTTGTTCGAACTGCTGTCCGGCCTCTTCTGCTGTGTGTAGAACAAATTAACAATGTCAATCCATTATTTAATGCCATGTGTCTGGTGAAAGCAATGATGTAAACATGAGGACAATTAGTTCAGTGACCCCTGTTTGAATCGAGCTGTCTGAGAGGTCTGTACGGTGACTGTTAATGTCTAGAGCAGTAGAACATTTAAGAGCTTGATAAGAAGTAGAGGAAATAATGTTTAACATAACTAACCTCATGGCCGATGGTGGTGTCGCTGGACATAATGGTGTAGGTGAGCTCTGCGATGAGGATGGGGCTTTTAGTGGTGTGGATAGCGCTGAGAGCCTGACCAGCGAAGGCCTCTAATGTGCACTGCTGTGTGGCAGCCACAATGTTGACAGATCTTCCTGACAGATCTTCCGTCTGAGGTGTGATGGTGGTTCGCCCTTCCTTGTAGGATTTGTCCACATTTTTCCCAGAATTCATCTTTGCAAACCACTTCCTGACCACATCCACACAAATACCGACAGACTCTGAGATCTTTGTCAGCTCCACCTCGCTGGGGTAGGCATTGGAAGCAAAGTAGGTCTTAAGGAGTGAAAGGGGGTCGTCCACAGTTGGGTCCTCTAGTGTCACCCCCGCCCCACATAGCAGACTTGCGAAGGAAGGGTCCAGCGCAGCAGAGTCAATGGCCTCCCCATTGGCTGCTTTGCGGTGCTGGAGCAGGTGTAAAGCCTCCAGGTTGTCGGGACAGTCATCACATAGTATACATGTACTGGTGCTGTTTGGCATCCGAGCTGTCTGGGCGTCTGAAGCCTTTTGTGTCGGTGTGGCTGCCTCTGTCTCCATGTCTGTGATGGACACTGATTCTGGCTCTGCCTTTACAATGGAGAGGTCGGTCACCTCTGGGGTTGAGGGTTTATCTGTCTTGGTGGGGGTGGGGGCTGCAGCAGTGGTGACAGTGGGGAGGGGAGCAGGGTTGATTTTGGCAACAAGCGGTGCAGTCTGGGTAGTGGCGGCTGCAGGGGTGATGCTGTAGTTGATGATGATCTTCGTGGTGCCGTCGTGATCCACAAAGGCCGGCAGGCTGCTGATCTGCTGCTGGGGCTGCTGGACTACAATTCCCTGCTTGCCCTGCGTCACCACCCCGTTAGCTGTACCCAGCACCTGCCTGAGCACGTTTCCGTCCATCGCCACCTTGAGCACATTCTGCAAGTCGCTCAGATTGATGCTGATGGGCGACATGAGGCCGACCGTTGGGACGACCATAGCCATACCCTGAGGCAGGGTTGTAGCCGGGACCACGCCGGGCTGAGCCGTCCCTCCGTTCACCACTCCGTTGGTAACGGCTGGAAGTGCCGGTGCCGCCATCACAGGCTTGCACTCGTATTCCACAGGTTCAGATTTGATCTGGGTGACGGGGAGCTGCTCCTGGAGGGGTTTGCTTTCACTCTTCTCTTTAAGAATCATGCGGGCCGGAGCAATAACGACCGGTGTGGTCTGGGTGTTTTGTGGGGGGGATTTGATCGACGTTCGAGGGCCGCCATTGGAAGGTGCTGCACGCACACACTTCTTACTGCTGATGTGAGAGCTGTAGGAACCTGAGTGGGAGAATCGCTTCTTGCAGTTTGGGCATTCATATGGTTTCTCACCTAAGGGGAGCACAGAGAGAAATGACAAAAACAGTTAAAAAAATAAGCTCCATCACATCTTAAATTTAAATAAATAAAGACCAAAGCTTATTTAAGTTATGAGATGGGTATTGTTCCTCTATTGGTAACGACTGTTTGTGGCACACATACGGGGCAGAAATATGAAATTATGAAACTTGAATGATTGGATTGAAAACTGAATCTGTGTAGGATAATTTGAAAATTGATATATAATTTTGAATCTGAGATGACATTTTTGCCCTGTCTACTTGATCTTTGATTAGATAATTCCTGATTTCAATCACAATTTGCCCAATTTTAGACCAAGTTTCACTCGTAGCTATTGTTTGTGTGTTAAAAGTTTCGATGCACGTGATCTTTTTTCTAACTGAATGAATAATGGGTATTTTGAAAAGCCTGATGTAACAGAGCACCAAAGAAAGAGATCACTAAATGAGTACAAATCCTCTTCAGAGAGCTTTGATGGACTGGTGATAACAACCATCAATCCACTGCAAACACAGTTTGCCGATAATAAATAACTGCTACAGGACTTGAGTAGCCGGGAGCTTGAACTCTGTTCAGGCCATTGACTGTGTGAGTGTGCAAGTGAATGAGTGGGAATGGCCGTTGTCGTGACAACAGCTCACCGCTGTGAATGCGTAGGTGCTCCTTCAGGTGGTACTTGTACTTGAAGGCCTTGGAACACTCGGTACACTTGAATTTGCGGGTTCCATCTGTCCCTCCAGATCCACCTGTCGACTGGGTAACGTGACGCTGAGACAAAAAACACAATAGTCGATGAGGATGAGGAGGAGAAGTTGCTGCACAATGTGTCCAGATGGTTTCCATAAGAAGGCATTTTCTATCGTTAATATGAGCTGTTTCATGCGGGTAAAGTATCAAATGTAAACAGGAAACACTTTGACCCAAAAACACAGTTAAGATTTATATTTTCTTCACTTTTATTGTAGCTCAAAGGTTTAAGAGGAACATTTGATTTTGATTTTGAATGAATAATAAATCACAGGGAATGAACGCAGACCCCAACGTCCATGAACTTGTCAGATTTCACTTTAAACACAGCTTATTGCATGCATAGGAATTGCCAAAAAGTGCTTCATCAGGAACGATTTGATCCTGTGCCTGACGGTCGGGGTCTTCAGGTTCTGATGTTACCTGCTCCCTGGTGCCCCGGTGGTGGCTCATGTGCCTCTCCAGCTGCGAGCGGTAGGTGAAGGTGTAGCTGCAGTGCGTGCAGCTGTAGTTGTCCTCGCTGGTCTCGTGGCGATACTTGATGTGCTCCTTCAGCGAGGCGTTGCGCTTGTAGCTCCGGGAGCAGTAGGGGCACATGTGCAACTGGGAGAAGGAGTCTGGAGTGCCTGTGATAGAGAGACATATAGAGAGGCATGTTTAAATTCGGCCATCTTCCTTTAGCTGCCAGTTCGTTTCATCCGAGGTGTGCGTCACATGGTTTAATAGCTTCTGAAACAAACACCCTGTTGCTGCCAAACAACCCAATCACACGTTTTTTGACAGGTCCACATCCCTGATGGTATTGCTTAACATTTCTCGGGAGACCTTTCCGTTAGTGTCCACAGAAACAAACAGAAAGCTGAACCTTCCTTCATTTAGTCCTCCAAAACAGAAAGAAGTGGAAATTTAATAGGATTTAGCATAGCGTTTGACATTCTATAGTAATCATTTAATTATAACCTTTGGCTCAGTTGTAAACAGTGGACATACATGTTTTGCTTTCCAGTCATGTGTGTTTAAATGTTACCGTTTTCATCAGCGCCTCCTGTCTCTGCCGGACTCTGATCATCCTCAGGGGCTTCAGGGTAGATCACGGCTGTGTCTCCCTGCTGGAGAATCTCATCCACTAGAGTATCCTTGTCAGCCTCCTCTTCCTCTTCTGACACTTCCTTCACTAAAACACAAACGGGGTTTTAAATCCGGACCTCGGGAACACTCGGTACACTTGAATTTTTCGGGTTCTACCTGTCCCTCCAGATCCATCTGTCGACTGGGTAACGTGATGCTGAGACAGACAGAAAAAAACAAGACACAATAGTCGATGAGGATGAGAAGTTGCTGCACAATGTGTCATTGGGAACGCCATTGGGAAGTGCTGCACCCACACACTTCTTACTCACTTCTTGCAGTTTGAGCATTCATACGGTTTCTCACCTAAGAGGAGCAAAAACAGTTAAAAAAATATTTTTTATCACATCTTTAAACAACATCCCATTATTTAAATTAATCTTTTCATGTTTTCTTGTAAGCCACTTTCCCGTTTGTGTTTTTGCCTCGGGGTACCAGGGTCCTTTTTTGACAAAGGGGAAATGATAGCCAATTACAGTCATTAAATTAGTCTCATAAAATATACCAAACTATAAATTTGGTATTCAAACCAAAAATTGTAAATACTGTTCAAACAAAACGTACCATATAAATAGTTAATAAAAAAAAGGTTAATGTTAGCTGGCAAAATATAAATATAAAATGCATGAGCCTATGGATCAGGTTTATTATACAATTATAAGCATGTCCTTCTACACATTGCATGAGTTGTATGCAGCGTTCCACTTCCAGGGGAGCAGCCCAGGTAGACTACATTTTCACATATTAAAGACCGTGTAAAGCAAATTCAGCCATTTTCTTCTAAACACATTAAATAGGTCATAAATGTATTCCCTTAAAACATGTAAAAAGTCATTCAACCATTTAGAATGTAATTATGGAGCTAGGCTGCCAAACTGTTTTTCTACATTTCTGTGTCCAGGATTTAATGGGCGGGTCAGCTAAGCATAGCCGCGTTACGTAACGCGGCTATCATTAGCATAAACCCCGCCACAGTGTGCAGGGTAATGGCTCAGTTAGCTTATTTAAGTTTCCTACCAACGACAACCTAAGGAAACGGTGGATCGATTTTGTCAAGAGGAGCTGTGGAGAGTTCAAAATCACCACCAACACCCGTCTCTGCAGTGTCCACTTTACCCCCGATAGTTACAGCAACTATCACCAGGTAAAGTCTGGATTTCTGAATAGTCCGTTGATACTGGTCAGTGGGGCCGAACCGACCCTCTCCGTACCCGGGTTGCATCCTCCCGTCCAGCCGACAGCAAGTGCCACCATCACGACCACCGCCATTATGTGCCCGCCAGCGACCGTCTCCTTCCCACCGACAGCGGCTGCCACCATCACGACCACCGGCAATATGTGCCCGCCGTCCGCGGCTGCCAGCATCACGGCCACCGGCATTATGTGCCCGCCACCGACCCTCTTCTTCCCGCCGTCAGCGGCTGCCACCATCACGACCACCGGCATTACGTGCCCGCCACCGACCCTCTTCTTCCCGCCGTCAGCGGCTGCCACCATCACGACCACCGGCATTATGTGCCCGCCACCGACCCTCTTCTTCCCGCCGTCAGCGGCTGCCACCATCACGACCACCGGCATTATGTGCCCGCCACCGACCCTCTTCTTCCCGCCGTCAGCGGCTGCCACCATCACGACCACCGGCAATATGTGCCCGCCGTCCGCGGCTGCCAGCATCACGGCCACCGGCATTATGTGCCCGCCACCGACCCTCTTCTTCCCGCCGTCAGCGGCTGCCACCATCACGACCACCGGCATTATGTGCCCGCCACCGACCCTCTTCTTCCCGCCGTCAGCGGCTGCCACCATCACGACCACCGGCATTATGTGCCCGCCACCGACCCTCTTCTTCCCGCCGTCAGCGGCTGCCACCATCACGACCACCGGCATTATGTGCCCGCCACCGACCCTCTTCTTCCCGCCGTCAGCGGCTGCCACCATCACGACCACCGGCAATATGTGCCCGCCGTCCGCGGCTGCCAGCATCACGGCCACCGGCATTATGTGCCCGCCACCGACCGTCTCCTTCCCACAGACAGCGGCTGACACCATCACGACCACCGGCAATATGTGCCCGCCACCGACCCTCTTCTTCCCGCCGTCAGCGGCTGCCACCATCACGACCACCGGCATTACGTGCCCGCCATCGACCCTCTTCTTCCCGCGGACAGCGGCCGCCACCATCACGACCACCGGCATTACGTGCCCGCCATCGACCCTCTTCTTCCCGCGGACAGCGGCTGCCACCATCACGACCACCGGCATTACGTGCCCGCCAGAGAGTGTAAGTGTGTGCTTATGTTATAAATATTGTACTCGTTTAATTAAATGCATTTTGCTGAAGGTGCAAATCCCGAAAGTGATTTTACATTGTGCATTCAGTCATGCCCATGTAATGTTAGCAAATGTTATTGCATTTAATCATGACATGAATTGGCCTCATTCCCCGAGTCCATCTGACAGCACAATGATAATCCACAGGTAATATTTTATGTGCATCAATATATAGCTATGACAAGGAATTATATGTAGACCGGGGTTTTACGTTTGTGTGTATTGTAAAACACACCCCTCCCGCGGTGGGCGTGGTTTCAGCGCCTCTAACTGACACGCCCCCAGCGTTTCACAGCAGAGAGAAGTGCTTGTTTTTCCATGATTTTGAGACCTAATTTTATATACTTAGCATTTTTTTTAATCTTTCAAATTTGGCTCAGTGGTCAATGATGCATATTACTGTGGTGTGACAAACTCATAACACAAATTTTTTGCTGCTTTACACGGACTTTAAATTTAGTTTGTGTGTGTTCTTGTGTCTGCTAAGCATTGACTTGTAAAAGGGTTTTTCCATAGTATTGCTGACAAACAAACCAAACATCAGCCTGGTTTCATGCTTTTCTATTTTTTAAATTGATGTATTTCACATGCAACATGTATATGATAGACAGTCAAACATACAGTATAATTCATTACTAGTTTGTACGTTACGTTGTCTGATACATAATAAATCAACGACAAAAACGCTTCCACCGGAAGTGCGCAGTCGTTTATTTTGTATGTTTCGCTAGTATTTCCTGTCCAGCCATGCAACGCGAGTCTGGACACGGCAGGAGTCTAGTCTACCCGCAGGGACTTTCTGACAGAAATGGTTCATTTTGAACCCAAACCACCATGTTTACCTGAAGCTAACTAAGTAGGTCAAGTCTGCCAGAAGAAGGTTTTCTGATAGTAAACCCCGAGGGCACATTTCTCCCACGTGCAGCTTGCACAGCACCGGGAGGGAACTTCAGCACGGAGCCCTGGTGCAGGTTACGGTCTTGTGTGCAATAACATGACTGCAAAACCCCACCACAAGCCGACAACAAGCTCCGTAGTCGGCTAATTCAACACATGGGCATTGACAAACGCGACGCTTGGCCGTGTAGCTTTGCGCTGCTGTGCAGGTAACCTTACCTGTGTGGACAAGGCGGGGTTGCTTAGCACGCTGCTTTGTTAGCTTCAGCTCGCTAGTCTCGGAGCCGGCTGCTGTCGTCTAATGTGGCGTATTCCGACGTTCACCGTACGCACAGTTATATTAGCAGCTTGGCGCTAACTTGCTTTATGTACGCTTGTCCCTGGCGCACAACGTGTTTAGTCCGGGTCGGCAGTGCGCACGTAACGTAAAGGTACGGGGATACTCAGGGGTGCAGAACGCGTCCAGGTGCCTCTGCTCCGAGGACTCGGTGCACACAGTCTCGGTGAGCCGGGCAGACAAGAGAGGCAGGTCAAACATGGAGTCACACACCTTGTAGGTTCACATGTACTTTGCAAATAATTCTGATCATGCTGAGTGTGAAGCTGGGGTTTTCGTGGTGACGTCATCGACAACAGGGGTCCGCAGAAAACTGAGTCCGTGGGCGGGGCTCCGGACAAAGGTGGGAAACGTGAAGGACCCTGGAAAACTGAGGTCAGTGGCTCTCCATTGTCCACAGGACAAAGAAGCATGGCGCCACAACAGTCTCTTTTTTGTGGACTTCTAGTCTTTGCTGTGTTCTGTAAACTTTAATGGTCATTAAGGTTCAACAGGTCAAATTCTGTATTTCAACCTTCAAACTTTTTTTGTGTCCATCATTGTTAGTGAGAGCTAATTTTTCTTTTAACTTCTATTTTGTTTTTCAGACTATAGTTCTTGTTGTCCAATATTCTCTTTTACATCGCTGAGATGTGGGACAAACAAAATCATTGTGCGAATGAAGTGAATCTACATTAAATCATTTAACGAGTAATTTCAAAGGCTTTACTGATGGTATGTGTGAACAAACTGAAGGTTCACACAATACATTTATGTTTGAGCTGATGCATAATATCAAATTTCCTCACAAACATTAAAGCCTGACAGCACTCTCCATAGATGTCTTTCCTGTCCATTACCCTCAACTCATTTCAGCCGCACATTGTTTCAATGGTGTTGATCGGTGGCCAGTCTGGCCGTGACTAACAGGGCAGCCTTGTGACGCTTGATAGCCCTCGCTGTGCATCCTTCCTGTAAAAGAAATTTACATCACATGCAGAAGCAAAAGGGCTATATCCTCCTAACAAACATCTCATCTAAACATGCATTTCTGCACCACATCAACCTCCCGTTTGCACTATCCTTTGTCTTGCCATACCATTTAAAAAAAAAAAACTTCCCTCATAATAAACAGCAGTTGGCCCACAGCAACAACAACAAAAACAGTATCATTAGGTGCATCATGAATATTCAGAATCAAATTATATTAACTGCATTTACACTAAAACATTCTGCTTTTAAAGTGTGATAGTCTGGGTTAAAGTGTATGTGTACATGTTCAGACCTGGACGCCTTCTCCCATTAAAAAGCTGCTCATCACCTCTCTCAAAGTGGGTAAAACAGATTGTTAGATTTCATAGTTTTATATTTCGAAAGGGCTCCAAATTGAGAGAGAGCTAAATAACAAATACACTATTCAAGATCTGTGGAGATGTAAGGCCTGACTGTCACGCGCCATTGGTTTTTGATGAAAGTATGCTGTCGAGTACAAGTACGGGCCCACTGATGATTTAATGGCCACTCGAGGGCAATCGTAATCGTAACATAATCCATGTCCTAATGACTCGAATCCAAGAGTACATCTATGGTTTCGATTTCCATGGATGAGTAACAGATTATTATCAATGTCAACCATGTCGTACTATCCTTGCATGAAGCTGTTTTTCATATATTTTTATATTATTAGACCAGTAAAATAGGAAGCTGAGAATAAAACAAGTAAGTCAGAAATGCTGTCTTATATTTTATTGTGATGGGGAGTCATAAAAATGGAGCAAAACTAAAATAAAAACAATACAAAGACAGTGGATTTACAAAGGGTGAGGACAGAACAAACGATATGCAGCCTTCGACAGTACGATGGGACAAGTTGGCACAGAACAGAAAACGGGGTGGCAGGACGATCTAAGTTTGGCTTCGAAATAAAAAGGGAGGCTTCATAACAAGATCCTTCATTAAAACGGCAACGACTCATGCTTTTAAAATCACAGAGTTTTAGAATTCAGTAGCTTCATAACGACGCAAAGAGCGGATGCACATGTAACAGTTTCTATTTCTCACTTCATTCCTGTCTTTTTTCTTCATTAGCTTAAAACATAAGTCATGTTTACAGAATACATGTTGTATCTTTTTATGTTATCTTTTTTTTTTAGTTTTTTGTTAAAACAAACTTCAGCTCCCAGAACCACATTTTGGGGTTTTTGTTTGTCTTGAGATTATTTTTCATACTAAAATATATTATTGTATCAATTAAAACTACAGTAATGTACACTACAATGTGTAATAAATAACCATAAAAGAAAATATAAAAATAAGACACATAAATATAAAAAAGTCTTCTAAAAACTAAACAGGTACATTTATTTTTAATCTGTGAAAAGGGTTCTAATACTGCCATTGTTGAAAAAAAAAAAACATACAGAGGACATGAAAAAACAATTAAAACTAATATTATAAACACTGTTCGGTAAAACCAACTGAAAACACTTCGACAGACAGAAACCACATTCACTAACGTTTGTTACCTGAAGTGCGGGACAGCTTGCCACAATTTTTCCTTTTTTTGTTTTTACTATCTGAAAACAAGTGCACACGTTTGGCTGAAGGTCAAATCCTTCCGTCTCCATTTCACTTAGACTTAGACTCTGGTCTTAAACACTTAAGTAAACATTTTGCAAACTCAGTCTGGATTGTATTTCTCAATGGTTTCCACACATTCCTATACTTCTAAACTTTCTTTTACCTTTTTAAGATTTTGCAAACTGTTGAGCAGCGAGGAGAGCCAACTGGGCCATAACTGGAAATGAGTTCTCAAAGGCAAATATTCAAGCCTTTAAAGGTCTTATAGAATATGCAATTATAGATTAGATTACGTTTTTTAAAGATATACTATTAATATGTGAAAGTATTTGTCAGTTCATCACTTAGTTAGTTGATCTAAAAAATAAGCAGCACATATTTCAATAACAGATTGTTTATCGTCTTCAAGCAAAAAAAAACAAAAAACAAATTTGCTGCTTTTCTCTGTTTTTTATACAGTTGTAAACTGAATATCTTTCAACACGTTATTTGAAGAAAACATGTGGGCCTCTGGGAATTTCTATTGGACCTTTTTAACCTATATTTTATAGACTTAAAAATAATTTGATTAACCACAAAAACACTTGTCAGATTGATTAACGGAGATAAATCGTTAGTTGAAGCCCACATATTGTGTGGCCCAAAAAACATAACAAAGCCTAAGGCCTTGAATATATATTCCAATTCATTTCACATGGAGAATATTTCCGTAATTGTGACAAATCAGCTGTTCTGTGCAAGTCGACAAACATTAGTCAATGTGGGTCTCGTGTAAGTAACAGAATACTGGCTACATGTGTGAAGAAGAAATGATAACACTGTTCAATGGCACTTTTAACAGCACACAGGTCTTGCATAAGGCTGGAGGCATTGGGGTGGAGCAGGGAACAGCCCTGTTCCTTCACGTACAGTATGACTTCATATATAAGCTAATAACACTGAAACACTGACTCAGAACTAAAGTCAACCAAAAATAAGGAGAAGCTTGGTAAGAATGGACGCGCGTGTTCCTGGAACCACAGCCGAGCCAGGTCAGGTGGAGTCTTCACCTGGAGACTCCACCCGCCGGGCTACGCCGGGCTGCGGAACATGGGCGCCCGATGCTGGCTTTAAGGTTGTGACTCCACCTTCCCTGATAGGACAAATTTGGTTATGGCGTACAGGATCCACCTTCTCATCCCGGACTCCCCATCCCGCCCACAACCCTCCCCAAGAATACTTTGTTTTCCTTAAGGCTAACAGTCAAACCGAAAACAAAAGTAATGCTAGCTAGCAAAGACTA
Source organism: Eutrigla gurnardus (assembly GCF_963514095.1). Taxonomy (NCBI): domain Eukaryota; kingdom Metazoa; phylum Chordata; class Actinopteri; order Perciformes; family Triglidae; genus Eutrigla; species Eutrigla gurnardus. The sequence goes on from NC_139918.1 coordinate 14,698,647, forward strand.
ACACTAACACAAACAACATCTCGCTAGCTAGTGTACGTAAATAACACTGAAGGGCATACAATGCATGAGGCATGTATCCATAGGTAAACCAGGAATACTGTAGTGCAGAGGTTTTTGTTCGTAGAACTCAATAAAATACTGATTTAGGAAACTTCATTGGCAATAAAAAGGTATAGAAATTTTTTTCTCATCTTTACAGGTTAAAATGTTTTTAAACGAGAACACGATTAGTAACACTGACCAAATGAAAACAAACAAACAAACAATAAAACAACCTGGGATGTCTCAGTAACAAGTCTAACAAGTTGACGGGTGAGTTCTGCTTTAAAATCTGTACTTCTATAAACAATTTATAACACTGATATTTCATTGCCACAAGAGAGAAAAAAAAAAGTCACTGTTTTGTTTTGTTTTTTTTCTTTTTTCAAGTTCAGGCACACCTGGGTTTTTGTACACAGTAGTGGACCGTTAAGATCAGGCAACCGCCGTGACTTTCTTGACTTTTCTGCGGTTTTGTCTTAATCAACTCGACTTCAATAACCGAGGCGTTCGAGCTGACCTCAAGGGATTCTCTATCCTTTTATTTGGCGTTTGTCACCACTTCCTCCGTGGGTTCATCGCTTTCTGACCCCTCCCTGATGCTTTTGTCCGCATTAGCTTCACAGTCTGCCATCTCCTCTGTATCCGCACTTGCCTCTTCCTTCTGTTCTTCAGCCGTTTCCTCCATCTCGTCGTCGTCCATGTGATCGTCCCCGACCTCGATCTCCATCACATCGCAAACGAAATCCTCGTCCACCCTCTCTCCCTCCGCCTCTTCCTCTCCTGTCGTGTCTTCCTCCACAATCTCTTCTACCTCGTCCTCATCGTCGTCGTCCTCAAAGTTACCCTCGTAGATCTCGCACTCGCCGTCATCCACCTGCACGACCCGGATGTCGTCCATACACATAGCCTCATCGTCCTCGTCCTCCTCTTCCTCGCTCTCCCTCTCGTCTGAGTCCAGTTGGGAGGGCGGGGTCGTGGTCCGACTGTCCGACTGCAGTCCGGTGCTGGGGCTGCCGAGCTCCGACTGAGCCCTGCGTGGCCCCGAACTGGAGCCGGAGTTTGGCCCGTCCTTCTTGCAGTAGGAGTAGCGGTGGTTCATGTGCTGGGAGTACGAGCCGGAGTGAGAGAAACGCTTCCCGCACTTGTCACACTGGTAGGGTTTCTCTCCGGAGTGCAGCCGTGAGTGTTCGATCAGGTGGTGTTTGTGTTTGAAGGCCTTCTTGCAGATGCTGCACTCGTGGGGCCGTTTTCCTGCACGCGGGAGCACAGAGAGTCAGACATGGACTTGACTGCTTTAATCGCAAAAAACTACAGCTGCTGATTATAGCGGAGTAAAGATATTATCATAGGTATTACGTCCATTCTAAGAAAGTGTCCAAAAAAACAAACCAAAAAGGTTGTAGCCACTGCCCCTGAGGTAAACAATTCCACAATAAAGTTATATTTTCATAATGAAGACATAATGTGAAAGTAAGCTGGTTGTTCTCTTTATGTCCCTGTCAAACCAAAAATAAGAGCGTCTATAAGAAAATAAGACTATTCTTATTTGAGTGTTGCACATTTACAAGAAGGATTTAAATCAAAGCCTTTGCATTTGATTGGACCGCTAAACAAATTTAGCTTCAGTATAACATAACAAGAGAATGTGTTTTAGATGTAAGGCGTACCTGTGTGTTCATATTTGTGCCTGAGCAGGGAGCTGCCCTTCTGGAAGACTTTGGAGCAAAGGTCACATGGGTAGACGCCATTCTCCAGTCGTCGCTTCTTCAGTGCAGCCGAATCGGAGTCGTTCTGCTCCTCCACCGCGGAGACGGCGTTGGAGCTGCTGTCCAGCTTCGTCTCCTGCTGTAGATGGAAGACAATCACATTTACCATCAAATGATGTAATGGCATGTGTCGAGTGACCGCAAAAATCTAAGAGTGAGCCCTGTTTGAATCGAACTGTCTGGACGGTGAATGTAAATGTCCTTTGATTGAATCGTCCTTGAAAATGGTACTTCAGTTGCTGCAGTGGAGCTGCTCTGAGATCTGTTGAACCGTCATTATGACACGTTCTGACAAATTAGAAAATAGCCTACATCAGCAACCTGTAGCGATGGAATCCCAGCGCTAAATCACACTAGTATTGCATTGGTAAAGAACAATATGACAACATGATTATTAACATAATGTAATGTTTGTGGTTATAAACAGACTAATGCGACCAACAGCGTCTGACAGGCCGAGTGCAATTTACTGCTGAGCCGAGGCAGACAAACCCATGAAATGTCAGGAGAGGCTTTGTTTGTTTACGCCAAAGTTCATGTGTTTTCTGGGGCAACGAGACAAGACAGGTTTCATTTTACTGACTAGCTGCTCCTCTGATATTTGTCTACTGAGCCAAGTGCGACACCTAGTGGTAAAAGTTGGTATACAGCTCCACTTTAATACTGATTTGAGGGTTTTGACACAGGTCCAACCTGGCTACCAACCTTATGGCCGTTCAGGACGACAGTCTTCGCTCCAGTGGCGTTGCCGGCTGTAGTGGCGTAGGTGTAGGTGAGCTGTGGGATGAGGATGGTGCGTTTGGTCGTGGTGTTGATGGTGTTGAGACAGCTCACTGTGCCCTGACTTGCGATGGCCACTAACGTGGGCAACTGTGCGGCAGTGACGATGTTGACAGCTCTTCCGGTCTGAGGCGTGGTGACGTAGATGGTTCGACCCTCCAGGTGCTCCTTTCTCAGGCAGGTCAGGTTCAGGGGCTGTTCCTGCAGCTTGACGGGAGGTGAGGTCGTTTCCAATGCGGCTCCGATATGTTTAGGCAGGGAGAGGTCAAGCGGCTCGGCCTGGGAGTCCGGTGCGTCTGGGTCTTCTGGCTCGCTCTTAACGATGACGAGGTCCCCGGTGTTGAGGCTTAGTGGTGAAGAGTCTGACGGAGAAGCGCTGCCACAATCGGATGAGGCTTTGTTGGATGTCTCTTGGGAGCTGTCTTCCTCTGCCTCCCCATTCTGGTTTGACATTTCTGAGCTGAGATCAGTCTTTTTGGGAACCGCTTTAGCTTTGTTGTGGGATTTGTCCACATTTTTCCCAGAATTCATCTTTGCAAACCACTTCCTGACCACATCCACATGAATACTGACAGACTCTGAGATCTTTGTCAGCTCCACCTCGCTTGGGTTGGCATTGGAGGCGAAGTAGGTCTTAAGGAGTGAAAGGAGGTCGTCCACTGGTGGCTCCTCTAGTGTCACCCCCGCCTCGCTTAGCAGAGCAGCGAACGAGGGGTCCAAAGCAGCAGAGTCAACAGCCTCCCCATTGGCTGCTTTGCGGTGCTGGAGGAGGTGTAAAGCCTCCAGGTTGTCGGGACAGTCATCACATAGTATACATGTACTGGTGCTGTTTGGCATCCGAGCTGTCTGGGCCTTTTGTGTCGGTGTGGCTGCCTCTGTCTCCATGTCTGTGATGGACACTGATTCTGGCTCTGCCTTTACAATGGAGAGGTCGGTCACCTCTGGGGTTGAGGGTTTATCTGTCTTGGTGGGGGTGGGGGCTGCAGCAGTGGTGACAGTGGGGAGGGGAGCAGGGTTGATTTTGGCAACAAGCGGTGCAGTCTGGGTAGTGGCGGCTGCAGGGGTGATGCTGTAGTTGATGATGATCTTCGTGGTGCCGTCGTGATCCACGAAGGCCGGCAGGCTGATGATCTGCTGCTGGGGCTGCTGGACTACAATTCCCTGCTTGCCCTGCGTCACCACCCCGTTAGCTGTACCCAGCACCTGCCTGAGCACGTTTCCGTCCATCGCCACCTTGAGCACATTCTGCAAGTCGCTCAGATTGATGCTGATGGGCGACATGAGGCCGACCGTTGGGACGACCATAGCCATACCCTGAGGCAGGGTTGTAGCCGGGACCACGCCGGGCTGAGCCGTCCCTCCGTTCACCACTCCGTTGGTAACGGCTGAAAGTGCCGGTGCCGCCATCACAGGCTTGCACTCGTATTCCACAGGTTCAGATTTGATCTGGGTGACGGGGAGCTGCTCCTGGAGGGGTTTGCTTTCACTCTTCTCTTTAAGAATCATGCGGGCCGGAGCAATAACGACCGGTGTGGTCTGGGTGTTTTGTGGGGGGGATTTGATCGACGTTCGAGGGCCGCCATTGGAAGGTGCTGCACGCACACACTTCTTACTGCTGATGTGAGAGCTGTAGGAACCTGAGTGGGAGAATCGCTTCTTGCAGTTTGGGCATTCATATGGTTTCTCACCTAAGGGGAGCACAGAGAGAAATGACCAAAACAGTTAAAAAAATAAGCTCCATCACATCTTAAATTTAAATAAATAAAGACCAAAGCTTATTTAAGTTATGAGATGGGTATTGTTCCTCTATTGGTAACGACTGAAACAAGTTTGTGGCACACATACGGGGCAGAAATATGAAATTATGAAACTTGAATGATTGGATTGAAAACTGAATCTGTGTAGGATAATTTGAAAATTGATATATAATTTTGAATCTGAGATGACTTTTTTGCCCTGTCTACTTGATCTTTGATTAGATAATTCCTGATTTCAATCACAATTTGCCCAATTTTAGACCAAGTTTCACTCGTAGCTATTGTTTGTGTGTTAAAAGTTTCGATGTAGTCATCCATGTATGAAGGATGGATTGGATTGTCGTCACTTTAGTAAATCCACTGTTAACCTAATGCTCCCAGCTATATCTCAAAGTGTCTAAATGTTATCAGAGGCTGAGGAGTCTGGATGTCTGGTTTGTTGCTTAAGGATAAGACACCAGTGACGTACTATCTCTTTTTCCTTCTTAAAGACTCAAGTCACTACACTGATTTGAGCACTTTCTCTGTAGCACCCTCATACGTTGTTGCATTGTAAACTGCTCCTCTTGATCAAGATTAAAGTCAGGCGTCGACTTCACTTTTGTCTCCGATCTCCTCCTTGGGTGAATTTATTCGTTTACGAGAAATTCTTTTAACACACGTGATCTTTTTTCTAACTGAATGAATAATGGGTATTTTGAAAAGCCTGATGTAACAGAGCACCAAAGAAAGAGATCACTAAATGAGTACAAATCCTCTTCAGAGAGCTTTGATGGACTGGTGACAACAACCATCAATCCACTGCAAACACAGTTTGCCGATAATAAATAACTGCTACAGGACTTGAGTAGCCGGGAGCTTGAACTCTGTTCAGGCCATTGACTGTGTGAGTGTGCAAGTGAATGAGTGGGAATGGCCGTTGTCGTGGTAACAGCTCACCGCTGTGAATGCGTAGGTGCTCCTTCAGGTGGTGCTTGTACTTGAAGGCCTTGGAACACTCGGTACACTTGAATTTGCGGGTTCCACCTGTCCCTCCAGATCCACCTGTCGACTGGGTAACGTGACGCTGAGACAAAAAACACAATAGTCGATGAGGATGAGGAGGAGAAGTTGCTGCACAATGTGTCCAGATGGTTTCCATAAGAAGGAATTCTTGATTTTTCTATCGTTAACATGAGCTGTTTCATGCGGGTAAAGTATCAAATGTAAACAGCAAACACTTTGACCCAAAAACACAGTTAAGATTTATATTTTCTTCACTTTTATTGTAGCTCAAAGGTTTAAGAGGAACATTGATTATCTATGAAGAGGTTTTAGTTTATGACTAGATTTGCAGATTGCAAAACTGCTTGTTGATTTTGAATGAATAATAAATCACAGGGAATGAACGCAGACCCCAACGTCCATGAACTTGTCAGATTTCACTTTAAACACAGCTTATTGCATGCATAGGAATTCCCAAAAAGTGCTTCATCAGGAACGATTTGATCCTGTGCCTGACGGTCGGGGTCTTCAGGTTCTGATGTTACCTGCTCCCTGGTGCCCCGGTGGTGGCTCATGTGCCTCTCCAGCTGCGAGCGGTAGGTGAAGGTGTAGCTGCAGTGCGTGCAGCTGTAGTTGTCCTCGCTGGTCTCGTGGCGATACTTGATGTGCTCCTTCAGCGAGGCGTTGCGCTTGTAGCCCCGGGAGCAGTAGGGGCACGTGTGCAACTGGGAGAAGGAGTCTGGAGTGCCTGTGATAGAGAGACACATGGATGTTGTGTTTGAATTCGGCCATCTTTCTTCAGCTGCCAGTTCGTTTCATCCGAGGTGTGCGTCACATGGTTTAATAGCTTCTGAAACAAACACCCTGTTGCTGCCAAACAACCCAATCACACGTTTTTTGACAGGTCCACATCCCTGATGGTATTGCTTAACATTTCTCGGGAGACCTTTCCGTTAGTGTCCACAGAAACAAACAGAAAGCTGAACCTTCCTTCATTTAGTCCTCCAAAACAGAAAGAAGTGGAAATTTAATAGGATTTAGCATAGCGTTTGACATTCTATAGTAATCATTTAATTATAACTTTTGGCTCAGTTGTAAACAGTGGACATACATGTTCTGCTTTCCAGTCACGTGTGTTTAAATGTTACCGTTTTCATCAGCGCCTCCTGTCTCTGCCGGACTCTGATCATCCTCAGGGGCTTCAGGGTAGATCACGGCTGTGTCTCCCTGCTGGAGGATCTCATCCACTAGAGTATCCTTGTCAGCCTCCTCTTCCTCTTCTGACACATACTCCTCCTTCACTAAAACACAAACACACAAATGGGGTCTTAAATCCGGACCTCGGGATCTGCTGCTACGACGGAATCAGCAGCTGAATGTGCTGTTGTTCTCCAGCGCCACCACTAGAGAGCACCACAGGGCCTCTTAATCACCCTCTGATTTGCATGTTCCTCTCATGAACATTTACATTCCTGAAAGCAAAGCCTGGAGAGCACATTTAAAAAAAAAAAAGACCATAAACCTTTTCAAAGCAACATGCTCTAATTTTGGAATAATCCTGATTGTTCCCAATTATCTAAAAAAAAATTCCAATCATTTATGTTTTGAAGGTACAGATCTGTTATAATATCATCAACAGTTGTTAGCTGTTAGGAAATATGGATGAATTCAAGAGGATGAAGTACAAAAAGGAACATGTTTCTTGAGAGCTAGATATAGGCAAAACATTCAAAACTCTTCACACCATCAGGAGAGGCCAACACCCATCTAAAGGGCGGGGTAAGAAAGGTGAAAAGAACATGAATTTAACCACTTCGACTTTCACGCCTCTCCTCGACCCCATTACTGTGCTTACAGTTTAAAGACACAAGAAAAAATCCCACTAAAATCAAAGCTTGTCCCATTGACCTTTTGGGGTGCAAAATGACTTACAGTAATAGAACCTAGAATGCTGTTCATGTGATAGCTGTACTGTGCAGAAAGCCATGACTTTAACTAAAACAAACAACCATTCCTTCCTGTAATATTTACTTTCCAAAGAGCATTTTGGGATTGTGTAAGTCGTATACAGCTGATGTTTTAGTTCCCGTGGAACAGCTGGTTTGCTGTAAAAGAGACGATATCTGTTTCCCTGTAACTATAATGAGCTTTACGAGGAGTAATTCAACGGCTGAACATAATTCTAGTTTGGCACTTGAGAGGAGACTGTGGTATGACACTGACAGTCTGTCCTCCAGCCAGCATTTCCTCTCATTAAAACAAATGAACTATTCAAATGAACCTCAAGCAAGAGACTCATAGACAAACAAACATATGTGCATAAGCTCAAAACTCATATAAAAAATGGCATGTCAACAGGCAATAAGATGTAAACAAGTTTGCCATGAAGGCAGAAATGTGCTGTTATTACCTGCAATGTCATTACAGCGATATTAAGATGCTTACAATGAATGTGTTCAATTAACTATATCAAGATCTACAATAGTAGATGTTGCGTGTATCAAAGTGGCTGAAAAAACATTACGTCGGGAAAATGTCAGTTTGGGAAAACAGGCCTTATTTTGAAAAATTACTGCAGCGTAAAGTGACTAAAGACGATAAAGCATTCTCAAGTTGTCTCTTATTTTGTAAGTCCATCCATTAATGCTTACAGGATAACAGTTTCACTTAAACTACATTTTTCTAATGACTAGCAGAAAAAAGACGTCCAATTGTATAGAAGACTATGCCAAAATGAGCCGACTTTATTTAATATCGTCGCAAACTTTCCAATAACGAGTTTATGGCCTCAATCACTACTTTCATGAGTTCAGCACTGCAAGATGTTCATTTAGTAAATGCTGCTCCCATTTAGAGTCAAACAGACGATAAAGCAGGGTATGCTTTAGGGCGTGGCTACCTTGTGATTGACAGGTCGCTACCACGCCGTTGTCCTGTCTGGGTGTTGACCACTCGGCTCCTTTCATGACACTTCTGGACGGTCAAAATGCCAAACTCTTCAAAACGGTCGTCAACGAACCAACAGGGTTGACTACATCCACTTCTTATATGTCAGTCTAAGGTCAAGCTCCAAAACACGCTATCATTCTACACCCCATCTCTCAGGTTTAAAGTCTAGTAAGTCTACAACCAAGGCCACATCATTTCATTGATATTAGTTACATGTTTACACGTTTCCTTATTTAGTTTTTGTAATTTAGTACTGAGATTTATTCCATTTGCTCTATGTGATTCATGTTCTCTTGGTTTTCTGCCTTTATTCTCTCCTTTGAGCCTCAACTTCTCTTACTCTTGATGGTTTACATCATACCTGACAAATCGCACCTTTCAGGTCACATGGAATGGCTCTATGTCCAAACCCTGTTCTCTGGACACGGGTGTCCCTCAAGGCTCAGTATTAGGACCGCTTCTGTTCTCACTATACACCAGATCACTAGGTTCTGTTATCACATCGCATGGATTCTCCTACCATTGTTACGCAGATGACACCCAGCTGTTCCTCTCTTTTCCCCCAACCTCTGACAGTCACATTGCAACTCGCATCTCGGACTGTCTGGCTGACATCTCTGTCTGGGCAACTGCACATCACCTCAAGCTTAACCTGAATAAAACCAAACTCCTCTTCATCCCAGGGAAAGACTGCCCTCGCATGGACCTGTCGGTCACTGTCGAGGGCATCACAGTATTGCCGTCGTCAACTGTGAGGAACCTGGGTGTAATCCTCGATGACCAACTATCCTGCACCCCCAACATCACTGCTGTGGCCCGATCCTGCAGATTTGCCCTCTACAATATCCGCAGGATTCGGACCTTCCTCACAAAGGATGCAACGCAACTCTTGGTCCAAGCACTGGTCATCTCCCGCCTTGACTACTGCAACTCTCTCCTGGCATGACTCTCGGCCTCTGCGATTAAACCATTGCAGTGTATCCAGAACGCTGCAACACGCCTTATCTTCAATCTACCCAAATTCTCCCATGTGACCCCCCCTCCTCCGTGACCTCCACTGGCTCCCTGTTGCAGCACGCATCCAATTCAAGACGATGACACTGGCCTTCAGGGCCATCAATGGAACGGCACTCTTCTACCTTCAAACACTGGTCAAACCTCATGCCCCGAAGCGAGCACTTCGCTCCTCTACTTCAGCTGGCCGGCTGGTACCACCATCGCTGAAATCAAACAAATGTCGCTCAGCAAAGTCCAGACTCTTCTCTGTTCTGGTGCCTCAGTGGTGGAACGAACTCCCAACTAACGTCAGGACAGCAGAGTCATTTGCCACCTGACTCTACATAGCATGACCCACTAACACCCCCCCCCCTTACCTATAGCACTCTGATCATAGCACTGTTGCTCTTGAAGTACTAGTTTACTCAGATGAGGACCTAACACTTGTTCTATTTTTAGCTCTTACTTTATCAGCAATGATACGTTGTGGTTTCTTTGTTTCCTTCTTTTGACAAATGTACTTATTGTAAGTCGCTTTGGACAAAAGCGTCTGCTAAATGACCTAAATGTAAATGTAAATGTAAATGTACTCTTGTTTGGCCTATGTAAATCACCGTGTTTTGAAAAGAGGAATGAGTGTTACTTGTTATTTTTGAACAGCGTTTCGTCACTTGTACTGGATGCTGTCAGTTGCCTCCTATCAGATCTGCGTTGTATGATATAAAATGTTCAACCGCGGTGGTAAAGTATCTGGGGCAGAGACGTTACCTCACTTTCTGTGTGTAAAAACATTGATAAGAACATGCAGCGAGGTGTAACTGGGACCAGCGTTGCCATGGAGATCAAGCATTTTAAATGCAGGCAGGACCAGTGCCAAAGGCCACGCCTCTTCCTGCTGAGCCTCGTCAGGGACAGGTGCAGCTGTGTGTGTGTGTGTGTGTTCATAAAGGAGAGGCGGGACCAGGCCGAGGCCCGTTAAGCCTCATTTTAAACACACAGAGACTCTGCTTCCCATGATCTCATCCGAAAGCTTTCCAAATCTCTCTTTCACACACTCATCCAACTTTCATCATGCTTTTTTTCTCTCCTTATTCATCCCTCTTTCTCTTATTACGCCTTCCTTTCTCCCCCTCACCTTACTCGTCTGCTGCTTCCTTTCTCTACTCTCGTTTATCATCCTCCTCACTTTCTGTGTGCTTCACTCCTTCCTCCCTTTCTATCCCTCCCCAATCCCTCCCTGAGAGCATCCACACTAACAGCAGCAGCAGCTTCAGGCCTCCGTCTGTGTCTACACGAGATGTGTGAAGGCACATTATTGAATGTACGTAAGCCAGCTAAATCTAAAAGCACACATTTTGGTCTTTTAAAAGAGCTTTTTGGAAGTGACTCAACCTGAAAAGTTAAGAGAACAACTTTCCGACTACTTCAACACTCTGTAGTCACTCCTTTTAAATGCCAATAATATGTAATAATAATATCCCAATAAAGCTGGTGTTGTCATTAACCTGTATTTACTGTACACTGATTTTTTAAGATTGATTGACGTGATTGATTGCTGTTTCAGTGCAACAGCAAAAGAGTTACTTTTTTCCTAGTTGTTCGGTTGTTTGACAACAGAACAAAAAAATGTGGAAATAAGAAACACTCAATAATAAGATCAGCTGTATGAAATCACAGTTAACGTGATCCAAGAAGGCAGCGGGGAACAGACCAGCTAAGATGCTATTACTTCCACATATTTAAGTCTGCAACTAACAATTCGATTCATAAATGAATGAAAAAATCGTTTGGTCTATGCAATGTTATATATTGTCTGATCATCAGTCAAAACCCCACAGATGAGCCTGTCATGATAATTACATTATCGACTTAACATACATTTCATATGGATGGAGATCTTTACGAGAAGTTTTCAAAATGATTTGGGTTTGATGCCGTCTCACTTACGACTTAACCTCCCCTCTTTCTCTCTTTTGTCCTGCACCCTCTGGCTAACTTCACTTCCTTCCATCACCCGTTCCTCCTACCTTTTCCTCCATGTTTCCTCTCACTCCTTCTCCCTCCTCTCCATTTTCTCTTGTAATGTCTACCTCCATCTGTCTCCGCCCCTCCATCTTTTCTTTGCATCCCCTCCCTTGACTTTCTTTGTTTCTGCCCCTCACCTCCCTCCCTCCCCTTCTCATATACCTCCATCACTCCCCCTCCCCTCCCTCGCTGATACACCTCTGTTTTCCCACCACACTCTACAATTACACTTAATGCCTTACAAAAAGTCATGCAGTAATGGCGACCAGGACACCCTGCAACACACATGTGGGATATCAAAAAGGAATGAAAACAGGAAATCATGTGGTGCACTGCACACACACGCACGCACACATTTGCACAAACACTGGCGGAGGTATTCCCGAGCACAAGCACCCAGTAGAGACACGCATACAGAGAGCACTGCACTCGTATACCTTGCCAGAACCTGTCACTGTGAGTCCGTGGTGGATTTATAAAGCGAGATGGATTAGAGCTGCAGTGCGGCCCAGACTGCAGGGGGAGTAGCGGATACTAATCTCTCACCAGAGGACCAATTCGACACCAGCTGCTCTCCCTGCTTTCTCCTCAGACGGGGAGGAAAGAAAAGGAGTGAAAGTCAGACAAATCCAAAAATATCACACAGAGCCTTCGAGGGGTTCCCAGCGTGGCTCGACAGCAACGTTTCATGACTTTTCCATGACTCTTGCACACTCTAAAGATGGTACTGCGTCCTGGTTTGTTCATGTTTTGCTGAAGGAGTAAAACAACAGGTAATGCCATGAACATGTGACTCAAGTCGAATAATGCAGTACATATTTGTACTCGGTCCCCAAAACTACTAAAACAATTAGTTCCCCTCGGTCATTCCCAAACACGGGGCTGATTTTATTAAGGGCTCCAGACAAATAAGCAGAGTTCCTTCCAGTCTTTCATTAAACATTAATTTCTGCAGTACACCTTTAAGCCACCTGATGTGATAATTGTAGCTCACTTATAACATTGACTTTAATATGAAAGGCTGGCGTACATTGTGTTGGTTTTATTGATAGGAGGAAATGAAAAGAATATGCCTGTTAATTTAATGCAGTGATTTAGTTTCATTCATAAAGCAGTGAACACGTTTGTGTTTTCAATAACAGCTGGATGATGTGGAAATAAGGTTCATTTACGCACAAATTCCCTCTTCTTATGATTCATAGCCTGTTGTAGCCAAAAAGTTTGGGAAACACTGTGCTAGAGCAACGAAAGGATGAGGCCGAAAAAGTTTGAGAAGTTCGTTGGTTCAACAATAAAAAGAAGCAAAAAGTCAAATAAGCGATGCTAGTGGAGGTTTACCGAACAACAACAAAGCTGGCAAACTCTCTGTGGATAATTAACAGCTAATAATATCCCAAGTCTAAGCACCACCTATCACTTCAAACACCGAGGCTTTCACACAATCTCCGTGGTTGGATTCTGAGTAGAAGAAGAAAAGGAGGAAAACAGGGAAACAAAAAGGCAAAGAAGGCATAGAAGAATACAAAGAGATGAAAAGAGGCCGGTGAGTGTAGAAAAACAAGTACACAGAAGGAAAATGGAGCGAGCTGAGAGAGGGAGAGACATAAAGTGAAAGAGAGCGAGCAGCACTGCTCACACCATGTAAGGCTTTATTCAGAAACAATGAAACAAGCTTCGAGAGCAATATCTCTCAGTGTCACATTCTCGCCGTCTCCATGGTTTTAGTATTTCCTGCTTGGCTGTAAGTGACTGCTGTTGAGATGAAGGCAGATGCTTGCGTAGGCTGAGCTGTTTGCAGGGAATGGAGGATTAAAAGGGCCATTGAGAAGCGGCGTAAACACAAGCCAATCAACCTCTGCCATTGAATGCAGACTTGGTTCTGCCTCTGCTTATTAAATCTTGTGGTAGTTTTGTTGTTTGGTTCTTGTGCTAAGGTGCGTCACGCTTTTGAGAGCGTGCTGATCCGGCAAACTGTCGTAGGATCTGGAGGTTTAAATTCTTTCAGCTTTCTGGAAGTGAAAGTTTAACAAACAAAACAAAGACAGAAAGCTTCCAAGAGTCTTTCTGTCTGCACTTCCTGCAACTGGTGAAACTTCTGAAACAATGCAAGGGCAGAATAAGAGGAAGGACAGCAGGAAGCTGATTGATAAGCAGAGTTTAATGAAGAAGACCTGATGCTTCCTGCGTGACTAAACCTGCTCTGTGTTAAACTACTAGTGGACAAATAAAAACACACGTGTAACTGACTCAACTCATCGTCACACACAGTCCCGGCACTGCTAATGAGGAAACTCATTAAAAAGTGATTTGTCACTAATATCTCAGGCAACATCTCTGTCTATACGCGCTACATAATGTTCACGGAATATGCACCGAAAAGTAGAGCTGAAATAATTGAAAAACAACTTGCAAAAAGTGTCATTTTTTTAAGCAAATTATGCCAAATATCCTCTTTTCCAGCTCCTTAAATGTGACATCTTGCTGTTTTTCCTTGTCTTATGTCATAGTAAACAAATTATAGATTCTTGGTCACACAAAATAAGGCATCCGTACTTCATATCAGGCTTTTGTGTGACAAAATAATCTGCAAATGAATAAATAATTAAAATAATTGTTAGTTGCATTCAAAACGTGTTGCAATGTGATGCATAAAAAAAGTGCATTAGCACATTAAGTGTTTGTTTTTCCTCAATATGTTAATTTATGCAGCAAGGAACATCACATTCTAATGAGCATAGAGCATCTGCAGACAACATGTGTCAAGATTTCTTGTTACTTTCAGTTGTTGTGTTTCATTTCCTGTTTTATTTTGTAATTTCCTGTTCCCGGCCTGCTTGATTACCCCTCTGCCCTAATGTGTCTCACCTGTGCCTCGTCGTCTCCCCGCCTCCTGCTGGATTTAGTCGGAGTCTTCCCCTCACTTCCCTGCCACATTCTCTTTGTTCCTTGAGAGAAAGCTTCCCGGAGTTACTTTACATGTTCTAGTGTTTTTTGACCTCGCTCTGCTGTTTGCTCCGCTGACTGCCTTCCCGTGAACCCATCATTTTTGCCATTAAAGGCTTCACCGACTCCCTCCAGCCCGTGTGGTTTGCGTGTTCGGGTCTCGTGCCTCATTCTTGTGTCACATGGATACGTGGCAAGACATAAAAAATAAGTCCTATCCTTTTTATGACACCCTTAACATTTAAATACCTCACATTTGGGTGATGTAATATTTCTTCAGACTTGGCACCTTGATAGTTAGGCGGGCTCTGTTTTTTGGGGAAAAACTGAGTCATTCGTTTTAAACAGAGACGCCAGTCTGAGGTCAGAGATGACAAGGAATGATGATGAAGCTCATCCTTGTGTTTTATTAGAGAGGGATGGAGAGGAGGAGATTCAGTAAGGAAGGAGGAGGGGCTACGTGTGTGTGTGTGTGTGTGTGTGTGTGTGTGTCATTAGCCTATAGGATGCAGTGTTGTACAGAAAGTCAGAGAGGGAGATGAGGGCTAAACATCTGGCTGTGTGAGCGAGCAGGCGTCCCCCAAGGCTGAGAGAGGATTGAACTAATCTGATCAAAGAGAGAGCAGGCAGATGTACACAGACAAATAAATCATCAACGCTTAATAACACACCCACGCTGTGTGAGAGCAATAATATGACAGGTTTGCATCGCGAGATGGATCTCATAAATCCTGGCGAATCCTAACCAGACTGTGTAAAATAGTGTGAAGGATTTGTAGATTTGTGTTTGTGTTGGAATGCATTGCATCTGCCTGCTTTGAGGCACAATAAAAGCAGTTAATGTGTCATTTATAAAGTTGTCATATGTTTACATTCCCGTAGTGAGGTACGTTTATTCAAATAACATCTGTTTGGAAATTTGCTGCAACCTTTTTCAGAGATGTGACAGAGCTGCTGGCGGGCCGGTGCTTTAAGCATTTGAGTGCCAACAGTGCCGGGTAAAATCATACTTGTCATTTTGTATGCAGTACGCAGTACATACTGATTGGATGTATGCAGTACGTTAGTACAGGATGAGTTGTTTGTTGTGCTGGTGTTATGTTACTTCCTGTGTTCCCCTTGACATCAAGTTAAGGTCAGAACAAGATAACATACGCGTATACAAGCACTGCAGCTTTGTCAGCCTGTCTGCAACTTTTCATGCTGCGTTCTGATTGGTTGCTTTGTAAATGTGGTTCACAGCAGCAGTTACATCATGAGAAGCTGGCCCTACACTTCTGCCATGTCTGTATTTTGATGAAACTTAATTTTAGTTTCATCAACTCTTATTGGCCGCTGGTCTTCCACTACAATTACTGAACAATAACGTGGTCTTTTGCATATGTTCTAAATGCCTCACTTCTCTGCTTCAAAGCTCTGACGAGATTAGAGTTTCACTCTGATTTTCACTTCACCAGACGCTAACTTCATCTGAGCAGCGGTTCAATAATCTGCTCGTGTTTGCATTGTGCCTCCTGCCGTGTAAAGCAGAAGAGTAGACGGTTGCCTTCATACGGAACGATGAAAAGTGGAGAAAAGAGGTTGTAGTTCACACAGACAGTGACCCAGATAACCGCACGTATCTCTGCTCTGTTTGGTTCATTATCTTCTGTCAGGTGCATCGCACAGGTGTTGAGTTAATATAAAATGATATCAGCACATACTTTTTTTACATTTTTAAAAGTCTTTTTCATACTTTTTTTATTGTAATTTTTCTATTTCCGTTCTTGATTTTTGCAATACTTCCCCTGTACTTTTATTCCCTCTTCATGTTTTTGTATCGTATGCACCAAACAAAGTGATGCTGTAAACCTTATTCTGATTCTACGGCGCTCAGACCACCTGCTATTTTATTGAAAGGTGTTATCCTTTCAGGGAATGTATGGGATTTGTAAATCTGGATGTGAGAACTGGAGATTACACAGAAAAACCTCTGCATAACTAGCAAGATTATACATAATTGAAGCGTGTCTATTCCTCAGATGTGCTTACTTTCCGTTCTTCCGACTCCTTCTGTTTCTCTGTATGCATGCGTCGCGTTTTCACTGTCGAACGCTCTCATTTGTTCCAATCCTCCACCTTGTGATCGCTCTTCACGTCTCTGTTGATCTGAACGTGTCACACACCGCACCGAGCTGTGCATCGCTGACTCCACACACTCGCAGCCGAATGCTTAGTTGACATGTTTAACCTAGGGGCGTTTTTCCATCACATTACTCAATTAACCAGCAGAGACGGGAAAACAGCAGTTCATATACGTTAGCTAATGTAGCACTGTTGCACAATAAGGCACGACCAGCATTGTGAACATAAATCTGCTTCTGCCCTGACTTGGTTCCACTCGACAACAGTTGCTTGAATAATCACGCCACCTGTTCTAATGCATCTACTGAAACAGAAGATATCACTACCATACACTGAGCTCAATCACTCCATTATGAATGTACATCATTATGGTTTTTGTGCACATTAGCAACTATGCTAGCCCAGTTCGATTACAGTCCGGAACCTGATTTGAGTTCAGTACCGTTGATTCAACTCTGCAGGCGCTCTGGGAGAATCTGTGCAATTAACGCTCCCTGAACTACAACTACCAAGGTGCAGCTGTGTAAAAGTTGAACTTTCAGCTCCCGGCTGAGAATGTTTGTTGCTGTGTGAATCTGAAAGAGGGCGCCGCTGGGACAGAGCGAACATGCTCAGCAGACGTTCCCAGGATTAACAGATGAAATGAAGATCAATGTAGAAAGCCCAGCCTAAAGCCCGGGATCGTCTGACCCACATTTACTTCTACAAAGATATGTCTTACATACTACTGTCAGCACCTCCGACACACTAATGTCTCACCTCCGTTCGAAGGGCCGTTGTGGGGTAATACTGTGGTGGCGTCATGGCTGTCCTGCGCTTTGGTCCCGTCGCCGTTGGCGACCTCAGGCTCTTGCAGGCTGTCCTCCTCCACAATGTGTAGCTTGTCCTCGTCGTCTGAGTCTGAGCTGGCCTCCAAGCCATTGTTGAAGTCTGTCACTGCAGAAAAGAGACACAGAGATGAAGACACAGAGATTAACAGCTACACTTCTTTATTTGTATTTTTTTAAATAGCCCTCATTCTGAATCACCAGTGCAGTGAAGCCGGCAACCTGCTGCTGTAATCAGTGTCGGATTTACATGGATGGAGAATATAGGTAATCATCTACAACGACTGCCTGTCGGTGTGATCTGCATCCGAGCTGGATGGAGAAATGTGCCTGTGTTGGAAGGAGCTGCTGCTAGATGAAAACCAGAAACGGTGTGTGAAAGAGAACGCTTTCTTTAGCGTAATATTTTACGGAGATCCTAACATCCCAACGCCCAATTAACTGACTGAAACCACAAAAAAAAGAGTCTCAGCTCCAAACCAAATTTCATGTCTCCAGATCTTCTGCCTGCGATTTACTCCAAACATTGCAAAACATAATCTTCATCACCACAATCTACCACTGACTCGAGGTACACACAATTTCCCTCCCTTCAGGTACACGGAGCAGACATAAAAAAGGACAAACCGCAGCCAAGGGGAAAAATAATCACTTGTATATCAGCCTCAGAAAGCAAATCTATTTTACACTGTGCTGCAGTCAGTGAGTTTGTCTGTGGGGTACACTTTCCTAATGGAAGCTCAGGATGAAAAATGGACCAACTGGAGTGGTCTGAATGAATTTAGCAGGGCGTGTGTGTGTGTGTGTGTGTGCGCGCACACACGTTTAGCACAAAAGTTGTAGATGATGGAGACGTGAGGGTATACGTGGATGCAAGTGATGATGAGCACTACACACTAGGCATCTAATTGCTTTTTCGTTGTCAGCATGTGTGCACTCATGACTGTGTGAACACCAATGAGTGTGCGTTTGTGAGTGTGTGCGAGTGTGTGCGTGCGAGTGTGTGTTTGCCCGCCGTGGGGTAGCTGTACGTCTTGGCAGAGGTGCTGAAGTCACCTAATGAGGAGGAAAACTCGGGTTGTTTGTTCACAGGTGACAGGTGTGCGTACACACACACACACACACACAAAACAAGCTCTCTGTGTGTGCACCAAGTGTGGTTCATGAAATGGGAAGCTATTCCAGGTAGCGCCGTTAAGCTCTCACAAACTTTAAACACGACAAAAGGGACATTTTTAACGGAATTCTCCAATTGTTAGTTTACTTACATTAAGACACTTTGTTTTTTTTGTGTTACAGGTTTTCTGAAAAATGATGTTATTATACATGCAAATGAGAAATTATCTTAATAAATGTGCTCATTTGTTTTGAAAAAAACCCCTCTGTTTAAACCTTCACAATATAGACAGGAATGATACTGGGAGTGGGAACAAAACGAAGTAATAGATAATAACTTTTACACTTTATTACCTACATTAAACAAATATTTATTTTCTGAAATATGTTGAAATATGCATATAAGGCATTATATAATGCTAACTTTTGGTGAGGTTAGGAGAAATGTACAGAAACAAAGAGACAAACTAGTATAATAAACACTGATATGTTATTGTTTTCCTCCACCCTCGTTAAATGCACACACTGCAGACCTGATGACACCCACCTACATTCAAGACACACCCTGAGCACGCTGACTTTCTACACTAACACAAGCACGTACACACACACACACACACACACACACTCCAGGAGTGATGCGGTGCTTTCCGGAGACGATGCTGTCACTGCTCCAGACAGACGAGTGGAGATGTGAATGCAAAACTGTGTGTGTGTGTGTGTGTGTGTGTGTGTGTGTGTGTGTGTGTGTGTGTGTGTGTGTGTGTGTGTGTGTGTGTGTGTGAGTGTGTGTGTGAGTGAGAGAGAGAGATCAATTCACGTCTGGATCGATGTAAGAGGCAGGAGCAGAAAGAGACTGAGGAGCATAATATGTTTGTGTGTGCAGGTCTCTCATTTGTGATTTCATATAGGCCAGATGACGGAGAAAAACACAACATGCAAACAATTTTTGCTGGTTGCTGTTTCAAATCAAATTAATTCAAAATTTGTATGTTAAAGGTTGTGGTATTATTAGATTATATGAGAAATTAGAGTTCTATATGACAATTGACTCTTGTTTTGTCCAACCACATTTCTGTCCATCTACAGTCACCTAAAATAAAAACACAGCAACTGCATCCTCATACAAGTTCAGTTACACATGTCATCACTCTAAAATTGACATGATGGGAAATGTCTTGCTGCAGATAAGAGTAACATATGACTGTCTGTCATCTAGAGTAGCAGCTAACATTTGGCCTTTACTCTCTCGAAAGACATATTTTGATTTCAAAACACAATCTATTCCAAGACAAAAATGTTATCAGTAACAACAAAATATTGATTAAAAATAGTCACATGGCTATTTGTCTTGCTGCGACCTAATCTAACCCCGGAGGCAGAATACATCTTACGTATGACCTGTAGCTCAGTCTCCTTCTGGGTCACACATCACAACCAGACGACAGTAAACCGAGTGTAAAAGTTGCATTGTAGTCGTACAAAGGTCGTGTTTACAGAGCACACGTTAAAGAAGGTAAAGCCACTATGAGGAACTTTTATTTTGTGTTGATTTTGGCGCTCCCTGTGGGCAAACAAGGTAGTGTTTCTGAGCACCAGTGTCTGTTTTGAAAACCTCTCATTTTACAGGGTCTGACAGACTGCCCCCACGTAGTCCTGGTTTCAGCTTCTCCAGCATCGGGTGTTGCTCTGGTCCTGGTGGGACCAAAAAGCTAAATGATAACAGTGAACCGCGATGGTCTGACCGGCTGCAGATCAGCTGAGCAGTTAATAACTTCCCTGCAGACAGTCGGCCAAAACACGCTTCCACTGCAGGCAGCGACTTCTTAAAGCTCCACAAACTGTTTCTCCCTTCATTCAGACAAGAACACACATTATAAACCAGACAGGCTTGTGGCAATTCCAATATTAGAAAGGTCTCTACTAAGGCCTACGTCTGTTCTACACACCAGAGGGTTCCTGTTGCAAACTGATGATGAGTAATTCCTAACAATGGTGGCTGGAGGCAGCAACAATCAGCTGAGCTCCAGATATAACACAGAATGACTGAGAAGGCACTCTACTCTTAAATGATATTCATTCCGCCATTGAATTTGTAGATTTGGGTCAAAATGCTGTACAGCACACATGTCTTGACTTGAGTCAGATGTTTTGCTTGGGTTTTGCTTACATATAGTGATAAAATAATATTTCAAATGCAATTCCTAATCATTTAGCAGTTTTCTCTACCTTTTACTTGGTAGACTTGAGCAAAATCCCCAAGGATGGGAATGAGAAAGACGTCTGCTGCTTTAAAATACACAATGAAACTGTTCTTCTTCAGTGCATACGATATTACAATGAGTCTCTTCAGTCAGATAATATTCTCATTAAAAAATCATCCAGTTATGTTGGATTTGCTTCATTTCTCTTCCCCACCAATTTAGATGCTGTTTGTTCTATCTGCCTAAATAATATTATGCTGTCAGGTATGTAGGTCACTGCAACTTTCCACTAGCGAGTGACAAAGAAAATCCTTAAAAAGAGAAGCGTACTCTGTGGTAAACAAAAGCAAACTAGTGCTCCGAGTGCAGCAAAATGAGATCAGATTAGAGCCTGATCAGGTTAGCACACACGACCGCGCTTTGTGTGACTTCTAAATGTGGTGAGGCAGCCAGTTAGGTCTGGCTGAAATTAGAAACATGGTGTGCAGACAATATGTGAGTGCACCCTGACTGCAAATAAGCCAGAGGTTAATGATCATCATCATGTGCTTTCTCTGCTCTTTTCGGTGCAGTTACCGTGACATCAGACAGGGGGCTCTACTGAGCAGAATGGAAAAGACAAAAACACAAGCGCTTCCCAACACACCTGATGTAAACATAACATCCAGCCGCACAACAACTTCCCTCTGTGTGTGTGTGTGTGTGTGTGTGAGAGAGAGAGAGAGAAAGAGAGAGAGAGAGAGAAGAGACGTGTCCACCACGCCATCATGACAATGCGTCAAATGAATTGTTAATCCTCCATCTGGAGGAGAGGCCTGCTACGAGAGGAAGAGGGAAGTCTAGACGACAGCATTCCTCCCTTCCTGCCATCCATCTCTATGATTAAGTGCTTGTTTCATAACAGACCCTTTCATTATTACCCCAAACTAATATTTCTTCAGATTTCTTTTCCGATTACTCACTGGATTTCTGCCACGTCACGTCATAAAGCGAAGCCTTCCCCCGTGACTTCTTCTCTAGTCTCTTGTTTTGTCTCTATTGTTGAGTGAAGCAACAGCACTTTTCTGACAGGGTGACATTTTCTCCTCAATTAAAACAAGTCGGAGTTTGCAATTCATAATATCCAGGCAGTCTCATCCCACTTTATTACATCCGACCTTCATTTAATCAGACCGTCTGACATAAATAACATTTAAAAAAAAAAAGACCTCAACAAGGAGGAAGCACCAGTGACCTCAACAGTTAACCCAAACAAGTTGTTTTAAGAAATACAAAAAATACACCTGAATCACAGGAACAGGAACCACTGCTCTAAATAAGTAACCACATTTAATCCCTTTGCATCTACTCAAAGTAAATACGAAGTAAATATTGCCTACAAACGGTTCCTCTTCATATAAAACTATACAGAATACAGCAGCAGCAGTTCAGCCAGCGAGCAGCAAAGCATCTGACTTCATCTGTCGGCATCAGTGAGCCAGACACACATCAGCACACGTGACCCTGGAGGGCAAATCATGTGCATCTGACACACCACAACATAACCCTGACTGGACCACATGGCCTGATATCTGGGTCAAAGGTCGCCTGCTGTGCAGCAGGAAGAGGGGGAGGGGGTGACAAGCTAGAAATAGACAACTATCAGTCTGTAGATACATACATCAGGACTATATTGCACTTAATAACAAGAGGGATACAGCTAGGCTAGCAGCATGTGAATCTGTATTTAAGCACAGCCTTGCTTTGAGATAAATGGTAACATTGTTATGCTAGCATGCTCACAACGAAGATGCTAACTTACAAAGGCACGTTCAAGAGTCTTAAGGAAGTGACTCAGCATGCATAAAGGGCTCTTATCTTAGTTTAGCATGTTAGCATGATAATTCTAACTAAATGATGCAGCTGATGTCAAATGCCATTATTTTCAGGTATTTGGTCATAAGCCCAAGTATTGGACATATTTGTTTTGACATGATAATGGCGTTACTTTAAAAGATCACCAAAGTTATGACAAACCCACATGAGCGGGACAGGAATGTGTATCCACAATTTCATTTAATAGCAATTTGTCTGGACCAAAGTGGTCCAGACCACCTCATTTGCACATCTGTAGACAGCGCGCTACTTGGCTTTGCAGAAGCTTTTAAGTGGAAAAGGTACAAAATAACAAACAAAAAAAATAGTGAATAACTCATCACCATCAATCATTACCTAAACACTCGCTGTTCACCTCCTACAGCTGAGCAAACACTCATTACACTGGACATGAATGAAAATTAACTCCTGCGTTATTGAAAAGTCCTGACCAAAGAAAGACGTGAGCAGAACGTCACACAGCCTGACGGGACCACAGCTACTTCGCTGGGTGTGTGTGTGTGTGTGTGTGTATTGACCCAGTGCAGCTGTGCAGCACGGGACCTCTGCCAAGCCCCTAACAGACAATTACCCCACTGTGTGTGTGTGAGTGTGTGTGTGTGTGTGAGTGTGTGTGTGTGTGTGTGTGGTACACCAAACACAAGAGTGAACATCACTAAAGCTGTCTGTCTGCTACTAGATGTGACCAGACTTTAACATGGTGAGCAGCTGCAGGAAGAGTCCGCCCATTTAAAGGGGCAGTCACACATTTTCTCCTCCCTCATATTATTACAACTGGCTTAAGTTGAGGGAGGAATTCTCTACACTTACAGGTAACATGTACAGTGTTTTATTTTGAGTATAAACATACATTCACTTCAAATAAAGATGATTTTCATTATTGATTATTGTTTGTGTTTTTTTCATTTATAATTAATATAATCTCAAAATGTTGGCCCTGTGATAGACTGGCCACCTGTCCAGGGTGTACCCTGCCTTCGTCCAATGACAGCTAGGATCGGATCCAGCCCCCCCGCGACCCTGAATACAGGATAAGCGGTAGACAATGGATGGATGGATGGATGGATGGATGGATGGATGGATGGATGGATGGATAATCTCAGAATATACTACACTATGTGCCTCCATCAACCAGTGTACATTGTCTGTCCAAAATGTCATCACGTCATGATTTTATCCTATGAAACATTTGTGATTGATGGATTGCATATGGATTCTTGAGTTATGGCCAAATACAACCAATCTGAAGAAAATATGTTCCTGAGGTATTTCTTTGTCGTATATGAGTGAACATGTTTGGGTTGTAGATTGTTGGTCGAATGCGAATGATCTCAGGTAAATTTGAACTAGTCTTTTTTTTATTTATAGACAACATGATCTATGAATCGATCATCAGATGAATCATTGATGAAAATGTTAGTTGCAGTCTTATTGAAGTTTATATGATGAAGACAAACATCTCCCATTTCTTTCTGCTTCCTGCTGTAAAGGGGTTGTTATTCCCACATTTCCTGAAGAGGATAACATAATACATTTGAGGTGATTTCTCCGTCTGATTAAACTACTGTTAACAGCAGGATAGCAGCATTGTCTTTCTGTTTGGTCGATCAATCATCAAAATGCAACACAAATACCTGAAGAGGTTTACAATCTTATGTCATCATCTGTTTGTGTTGCATGTACACATGCCACTGCTTTTGAGTGCCTTCCAGGTTAAAAAAAAAAGGCTACCTCAGTGTAAAAATAGTCCCCGTTGCAGGACTGGAAGTTGTTAACTATGAAGCACTGACTCATATTTCTGAAGTGTCTGTTAAAAGTCAGCATCATGAGGTAAGACTGAGGCTGCGTCATCTGCACGGACAGGAGAGGAGGGGTGTGGTCACTCATTATCCTGGCACACCGCGTCGGCTTTCCATGCCCATCTTGCTTTAATACAGCCAACAACCTCTGGACACACACACACACACACACACACACACACCGCAGAGCTATAAATGCACCATCGCCACACAAACACACGGACAGGAAAGCCCCTCATGTTGCAGCCAGCAGTGTAAAGCCAGGGACTCCCCCCTCCTCCTTCCAAAGAGACATGAGAGCATCTGCCACATGTATGTTCCTACGTGTGTGTGTGTGCGTGTGTGTGTGTGTGTGTGTGTTACAGTCAGAGCGAAAACCTCAGTGTGCCTGTGTGTGTGATTAATAACTGTACAGTGAATCTGTATAATTCTCCCTGGTAAGTCACTGTAGCCTGACGTGTTTCAGGAATTGTGTGTGAGTGTGTATATGTGTGTGTGTGCATGTGTGTGTGTCCACAGAGTAATCAGGACTCTCCAGCTGCTTCCTGCTCAGCCCAGGTGCTCAATCAGACCCCATCAGACCTCTCCCTCTCTCTCGCTCTGCAGGGTTGGACCTTCAGCAAAGAATAGTAGGAACTGTAGAAAATCTGAAGGGCCTCACCATTCTGCACCAGGGTTACCAATACTTTAAATCAGATGCAGGCCGGACCAGAGCTTAAAGGGGCCGCTACAATACCATAACTGTAAGAAAGTATCATTTTATTATCATTATTATTTGATGGAAGAACGGCATCACGGAGACACGAATTAAAAAAGAGCATCCACCCTTTTTTCATCCTAACAATAACACCAAACGCCGTCCCCAGCTATTATTTACTATCAGAACGCCACAGACATCCATGGGAACTGGACTCAAATTAGGGAACTCATGGGAAACTGTATTTGACTACATGAAAAATACAAATAATTGTTAAAAGGATCATTAATAACAAACAGTAGAGGGCAGCAATATGCCATTGCGCAGCGACTAGTCTGCCAGATCCAAAGATTTACGCTGGCATGGGGATAAAATAATCCAAACATGCGGCTCTTTCCAAATGTCATCTGACCGAATTGATCAAATTCTGAAAGGGAAATGAATCATTCTGCTGGGGTTGTGACGCTCGAAACCATTTATCCACTGTTTTTCAGCTGCAACATTAGTGAAGGACTAAAGCTGCTACGAAGGAGCCGACAATCTCCGCTATCCATCAGTACACGTACAAATCTATTCAAAACTGCTGGATTATCCAAAACCAGCCTGCTTATTTTATCTAGAAGTTAAATACCTGATGACGAATCGAGATACGGGATCACATTCTGCAAAAACCATATGGAATCCAATTCTGCTCCTAAATTGCCAGCATTGTCTAACACACCTGGACATATGACAGCAGCACGTTTGCTTGAGACAGAAAATGGAAAAAATGACACACAACAACAACGCAGTTGCATGAAAACCAGCATCGTGGCACTTCCTCTATTATTTACCATCACCAGCCTTGGCAGGTTACCAGAAGGGTTAGTTTGAGAGACTGACTACCTGCTCCTCCCAAATCCCAAGTCTCTCACTGTAGGAGAATTATCATGAATCTAGGTTAGTCCCACTGAGATCAAGGATCCTCCTTTACAAGGTAGACCTTTTAGCACACTGCAGTGAGTGTTGAGTGTGAGCGATGGGATTTTAAAAAGAATCATTCCACTGTGTGGAGGAAAGACAAAAAGCTACCTAAATCCACATGCCAGTGACACAGCAGTAGTTTTCAGAATGTTGCGTTCAAATAACCTCGGTGAGGACTTGAGTAATCAGAACGCGTTTGAATAAAACAGCTGGTGGTAAAAAAACAAAAAAGAAGTCGAGGGTAGGGGTGGGCCATATATCGTTCACGATAATACCGGTATATTTTTTTACATGATAAACAAAAATCATATTGTGATATTCTGATTGGTTGACGTAATAATCATGCAGACAACATTGCTGAAAGCAATACTGCAGAAGAAGTAATTCCCAAAAAAGGAGCTACTTCGGTGAGTGAATGCTGTTTACAAACTAAAGTGACTACCCCCCCCCCCCCCCCCCCCCCTCCTCGGGGGAGCCTAACGCCACAAATAGAATCTGATTCTGAGGGAATCACTGCTAAACTGAAACTTAACTGAGCAATATATGTTTGTTTTTACTGAATAGTTAAAGGCAAACTGTTATGTTTACCCTGACAAATAAAATGATAACATTTATTTTGTTGCATTGTATGTTCTTGAAAAGAATAACAACCTATTTTTCAGAATTTTGTCATATCGTCAAGTATATCGTTATCGCCTAAATACCCTGAAATATCGTGATATTCTTTTAGGGCCATTTTGCCCACCTCTAGTCGGGGCTAATACTTGTTTCATATCTCAAGAATCTTCATCTCCGTTAAACCCACTGTCCTTCCAGATCAGTAAATCACTGACTTCCATTAGCCTCGAAACAAAACTAATTACTCATCCGTGGATTACAGCTCCTGGACAGTAATTGGAAGAGCAACACTGGGTGTCATATATCATATCCAATAACAGGACGCTCTTACTGCCCGAGTGAACCAGCAGCACTCGGGCGTTATCAGTTGACCACACCAGATTCTGCCATCAAACTTTAGGACTTGGTTTTAAACTCGTGTAATATTTGAAAAGGGAAGATCTCTTAAAGTAGCCACTCAAACACGATTAAGATTTCATGACTGCATTAAACATACAAGAGGCAGAGAGAGACATAGAGGGGTAGATTCCAATATAACAGCGTCCCTGAAGATGATTTGTGACTCTTAATAACCCTTTTACAGCACAACAAAGCACACATATGCAGGTTTATTAAAGACGGGAAAAGAGCGACTCCTTGGAGTGTTACGGGTTTCGGTTTAAACTTTCAAACTGGGGATTGTTGGAAGTGTGTGACGACTAACAAAAATGTTTTGATGAGATTTGTTTTGTAACAGTCGAGTTGTGTTTTAAGACGATCAGCGGGGTAAAATTACTGTTGTGGGTATTTTGGGGAGAGCACATTAAATTGTATGTTTTGTACGCTAATAAATCATAATAACTGTCCAAATCCCTGCTTCCATGACTGATAAATACCCCTGACTACTGCACTCATTTGTGCTTGGAGTGAATGCTGATTTCAACCTTTCCCACTGAAGACACAAGCCAGATGTTAGTGGGTGTTTGTGCATTTTTTTCCAGTGGGAAAGGTGCTTAATAGTAACATATTATTTGTGTGCCAACAATCCTTTTCTCAAAGTGCATTTTAATGTTTCCAAAAAAAGTAAATATCACTTATGGAAATCTATTCTGGCAGAGTTTCTTAAAAGCCACCCTTAAAAGCAGAATACAGGCCTGAAGAGACTCTTACATCACTCTCAAACTTCCCAGACGTTATTAGGTGACTTACAGGTGACAGGTGGTACAACACCGGGGCTGATGTAATTCCCCATGGCTCTGGTTTACTGCAAGTGCAGCTGACAAGGCTGTGACTCACGAGACGACACTGACAAACTACTCACATCAGTATAAATGAATGTATTGAGTGCTTGAGAAGTATGGAATAAAAATAAATAAACCAGCCATCAGGTTTTTAATCTTGTAAGTAACGGAATACCTTATTCCAAAAATCAAAATTTCAAACGTAAACAACTGGAATGTCTATGAAAGTTCATATGATCAGTCCATTTTGAGAGTGATAATATGCATCAGGGTGTGTGTGCGTGTGTGTGTGTGTGTGTGTGTGTGTGTGTGTGTGTGTGTCATGAGTCACGCTTGGCGGGGGGTGGGAGTACCGCGGGGTATTACATAACATTCTTAGCTCCGTTATAGCTGCCTGGAAAAACCACTGATTTGACTGCACCTCTGCGCTACATCATCAGGGCCTCGCAGTGAGGGTTGCCAGGTTGCCATTGGCAACTATTTTGAGAAACCTTACTTCTTGGCCTTTGGTTGCCATCGGAGGTAACCACCTTTTCAGGTATAAATATATATATATATATATAAACATATAACATACATATTACTGCATACTATCTTTCAAAGTATAATGCGACAAAAAATAGCAACCTTTCTTTCGGTTTCAAAACCCAAAAGCTGAAGCCTGGTTTTTCCAGCCTGCCAACCACTTTTGAAAGTCACGGTCAAGTCGTGATTATCTTCTGTCTAACCAACTGGAGTTCATCAGTGAGTCATGTCAACACTAACGGGTGAGGAGGCTTGGATTAAAGCTGCTCTCTGCCTCTAGGAGTTTTATATAAATATCCTGCTGTCTCATTAACGGCAAGATGCTCATTTTGCCCAAGTTGCATTCTGGAGTCAGTTTTGGGTATTTCTCTGTGAAAGGAAGTGCATTAAAGCTAGAGACCGAATCTTCAAACAGCCATTAAGTGAGTGCTATCTTTAGAGAAAGCTGGCCCGACCAAAACTAAATCATTTCCTTTTAATAGACAGCTGGACAGAAAGATGTGTAGATATGTTTAACGAGGAAGTCTTGCACTTAAAAGGAACACAATGAATGAAGTGCACCATCATTTTGTTATTTTTAAACACAGAGAGCACAGCTTCACTCTGATAGGTGCACTATGGGAAAGCAGGTGGGCAAACCTCCACAAATCTGCCTCTTTAATGCCAACTTAAGTAGGAACACAGAGACAGAACACCACGTGGACTTCAATGCTCTGTGAAGAGAGGAAAATAGTGGAAAACTGCCGGTTTCAGGTGGGAGGTGAAACAGGTAAAGACCATGAGCAATTAGTTTCTGTTTCGATTTATCATAAGAGTGAGTCAGACTGAAAGCGGTATCTTTGTGCAACACATTTCCAGAGCAGCGCTACTTCTCAGATGTGTATCAGCAGCGTTCAGGAATCCACAGATGTTACAACGAGCAAAACGTGTTCAGCACTTTCAGAGTGCAAAAGTTTACGTTTTACAGCTTTGTGTTTGAGTACTAACACTACAGGCTCAAGTATGCAGAATCAAAAAAGATGGGAACTTCATGTTTAACTCCATGAAGCCCATCTGTGTTCAGTAAAGCATCACTGATCCTCTACTGTGTAAATGTAAGAATGCCCGTGCTCTCTACACCAGACCCTCTAAAACTGTTTGAAATGAACATGAACGTATACAAAAGGTTGGATCAACAACACGTAAATCTTGAAGTCAAACTCTTCAGCTGCCAGTTCCATTGAATTTCCCAGCATGCGACCTGCACTCTGACCTCTGACCTCGTGGGTTTGTTTTTGTGTTGCAAGACAAAGGAAACTGTGCTTTTGTGAGTTCCACAGTGAAAAGCAGAGTTGGATTATGCAGTTTCTCAAGTGTCACTGACCATAAAAAGTGATCTGCAGACGAGATGACATTCACCTGCCACACTGACTTATTTCTACCTGCCTGACAAAACACACACACACACACACACACACACACACACACACACACACACACACACACACACACACACACAGACACACACAGACATACTCCAGCCACCGTTTGTGTGTGTGACAAGTGTAGGATCAGCAGGATTTAACTCTCTCTGACAACAACTGGGTCACACGCTAACACAGTGATGTTAGGAATTTACTCCCACACACGCAGTTATTAGACATACAGTATAAACAGCACTTTGACCTACATATCAACATATCAGAGGCTAATAGTCTAATAAAACATGTCAGAAACACACCTCTGGTTCTGCCTCTCGTTGGCCACAAATGTAACCTGTACAGTAAGTTCGCATACAGGACATGACATATAGGGAAGTGGGGGGCTTAAAGTGGTGAGCGGTCACTTCCTGTTTACCGTAGCAAGCCCCCCCCCCCCTCCCTTCTGAATCCGCTCCTCCACTCTCAGATATAGTCTGCTTTATGAGCAGATGATGTTCTTTACACAGTTCTGCATGGATGACGGGGGAAAACGTCAAACTGACTAAAGATGGTCTTCATTTCACTGAGAAGAGAAATATCGATGGACACTTACAAGTACAACTTTTTCCTTTTTATCTTTTAATCCAAATGTTATGGATGCACTGGTCCGACTTTCTCTTTCCCAATACAGATACTGTAATATCTCAGACCTTATTTCAGCCGACATCCTCAGCCAGAAACTGAAAAAGTGTTTTCCCAATGATAACCTAATTGGCTGCAGGCCTTATTTTCTTATTCTGCTTATTGGTTTAATTCCATTGTAATCCACTTCATGCACATTTCCTCACTACTGAAGAGGCATGTTATTATAATATAAGAGGCATTTTTTCATCGTGAAGTCACTTCTTTCTCAATATTTCTGTATCATGTGGTTGGGAACTGGTTGTGGTGCTTCTTCCAGATCAGCCGAAATCTTCGGGAAAGTACTGTATTTAAGTGAAAAGATTTGTAGAAAAGCATGTTTAGGCTGATCAAACAGATCATTTTCCAATACCTGACATTGACAGATATCACCATGTTTTATGACTATGACTTTATAACTCGGCACCACTATGAAACATTTTTGAAAAAACACCCTAAATTACCAGTGTTGAAAGTGAAAGAAGAGAGAAAAGCAGTCACAGTGTTGAGGCTGTAGGTCTGTAACTGTTTCTGACCGAATGGACCGATTCCCTTTTTTTTGCTGCCCGCTCACATCTGATTCACATCTCGGAAACAAGAAAATCAGAACAGCACCGGTCCGCTGGTGGAAACTCCCTGCTGCCAGTCCAGCTCTGTTTTAAACGCATGGGAGGAGAAACAGAAGTACTCACTTCAAAACAATGAGTACCTAACAGCCCAGTGTGTGTGTGTGTGTGTGTTTCTCTGTGTGTGTGTGTGTGTGTGTTTCTCTCTGTGTGTGTGTGTGTGTGTGTGTGTGAGGGATGAATCAGGGCAAGCATTCAATCACATAACCTGCGCTTTCATACTCACTCATAAACTCTCTCTCTCCCACTCACATACATATGCGTGCACACACATACTGTCTCTTCCTACCTACACACACACACACACACACACACACACACACACCATCCATACCCATACAACCACTCTGGCAGGGCGTTTTCCATCTTCCTTCGCCTGCGGTGCAGAAGAGCTCATATACAGTAGCTTCAATTTAATTTCATACAACAATGCATGCATTAATCTGCCGCATTAGTATGCACACGTACTGTACACAAACTAATCTTCTCTGCGAAAACGGCCATCCATACTGGCTCAACACCTGGATTAAAGGGGTTTAAACGGTAATCTATCACGGATGATTCGTGGTGTAAAGCTACTGTTTGTGAAATCTCCGGGTACTCCTGTGTGTCAAGTTAGTCACAGATCAGAGTGACAGAGTGAGTTAATGCTTGGCTGCTTTTTACCTGTATTGTTGAATGAATTTCCATTTGCATTGGATTATTTGACAAGATAGTGTGTGTGTGTGTGTGTGTGTGTGGGGGGGGGGGGGGGGGGGGGGGGGGGGGGGGGGGGGGGGGGGGCTTTGAGTTTACTTGACTTTCTGCTTTATTATGGTGTATTATCTCACAGCAGCACCAATACCTGCTTCCTGCTCACTGGAAGAGCCCTGTATGTTATCTTCTCTTGACATGATGTCACATCGGATACATTTAGCCAGCAAAACCCCCCCAAAAAACCACACCAAACCAAAAGGGCAGAGACACAGCTCTGACGTTGGAGACATGGAGGCTGGTCACTAGGCCTCCTTTTGCACTTTAGCTTAACCTCGGGACTTGTTTTAAAACACGATTCAGGACAAACAGTGAAGCTGATCGCTCTCAACTGGTGTCACATCAGTCACCCATGAGTAAGAGGCTAGCAGGCTAATCACAGTGATGCAGTCTGCCTGCCTGTCTGACCTGCTTCCCTGCGGTTTGACAAACAGCCTGGGGAACAAGAGGCTGGATTTTTGGTGAAATAGCTCTTTAATAGCCATCTGAGTCTGAGAGCTTAGATGGGGGACAGGTTTGGGGGCATGACCTGAAGTCAGGATGAAAATAGCTCAAGGAGATGCATGTGTGTGTGTGTGTGTCTGTCTTTCTCAAGGCTGCCTCACCAACTATGAGCGATTAAGAGGAGCTGGACTGACCCTGTTTTCTACTAGTCCCTGAAGCAGACCAGTGAGGATAAGAGACTAGGGAGGTTGCATAAGCTCTACTCCCAGAAGACTCTCACATATACAGTGTATAACAGAGACTGACTACTATACACACTTCTGGTGACAGGGATGAATCAGACAGAGGGGGCTCCTATGGGTCCAGCACACCATCAGCGATCTCCCAAGGCTTTCAACTCGGCTGGATGTAGCCGACTAGTCAGACCGTCCCTAGACCGCCAGGCTGAGCAAGGGGGAGGCCGACTGCGAGAGAGCAAAAAATCAATCTGATGGCTTGAGTTTCCATGCCAGGGGCCGCACAAGAGCCTGACCGACCGGGGAGCGACTGATTCAATTTACCTAAGAAGCCCAGCTGTTAGTCAGAGAGACAGAGACAGGTGTGTGTGTGTGTGTGTGTGTGTGTGTGCATCCAGAGAAACAGCTAAACTTGCACTTTCCTTTCTTTTCTTTCGTTTTAGTAATTCCATTTTTATGTGCTGTAGGTCTAGACATGCAACTCAAGCCTTGACCATTAAATCTTGCTGGATTTCTAACCGGCCATGTGCGTACGTGCGTTGCTCTGTCACGGTCCTTAGGCCCGTGACAGGCTATATAGTATCCATACATCACCTGCATGTGACTCTTTGATTCCATTACGAGCACAAATAGACTGCAGTGCATGCGCACGTCAGTAAACGGGTTCCTTTTGAGAACGCTGCACAACACTCGCGTTCCCGGCTCCGTTTCTTTCAGAGTGCCATTCGTCTCAGAGGTCCGCCCTCTTCACAGCCGAGTGTTGTGCAGTTTAACTCTTTATTTTGACAAATTTGGAGACAAGGTGCCTGTTAGAAGCAAGACCCGAAACACACAGCTCGTTAATAATGAATGTCCAATTGCAGTCATTTTTGCTGACTGTACACTTTTTTTTTTTTTTAGGGACATCTGTGG
This sequence comes from Eutrigla gurnardus, assembly GCF_963514095.1. NCBI lineage: Eukaryota > Metazoa > Chordata > Actinopteri > Perciformes > Triglidae > Eutrigla > Eutrigla gurnardus. The sequence goes on from NC_139918.1 coordinate 14,731,909, forward strand.
TTCTGGCAATTTCCCATCACATAAATTCATACTAATATACTTTGCTATGACACTGTAGCAACAGTTTATTAATGAACTTTGGCCTAATCAAAAGAGATGAAAAAAGGTTAGTTCACTCAAAACCTGTGACCCGTGTAACATCACGTTGTGAAGTGAAAAACTGAATGAAAAAGAAATCTTATTCAGGATCAAATGTGACTAAGCAAACAGATGATGATACAACTTTAAATAAAGCCAATTAATAATGTGACAATACTTCTACGCTTTGATTGCAGCCACTTGCTTTCTGTTCCCTGGAGAGCTGTGTGTCTCTCCACTACTCTCAACCTTACTTTACTGGGAATCCAACTCACCCAGAGGACTGTATCGCTAAAGTACACACCACAAGCACGGCCACCACACAGACGGATTCAAGGACGTGTTACACATATAAATCCTACCAGTGCAACGGAATTAGAGTCAGACAACTATGTTAACAACATGCAGTTGTCCCACAGTGAAACCAGTCTCCAGACTGCAGATCCCCTTCCATGCATCTGCTTAAAAACGCCGCTAATTATTACTGAAAGAAGATGAGATCTTGCACCGGGAGCAAGAAGAGATCAGGAGTCCTCCCAGCTTTGGAGTAATACCACACTGCACCGTGCTGCATTCGTTTCATGCTGGACGGTGTGGAGAAAAGCCCTATTCTGATACCATTAGAGTTAGTTAAGGACATCTGGGAAGGGAGCTTTTTTTTCCTGTATTGAATCAGCAACTGTGGGTTGGATAACAGTTTTTCTTGCACATGTTATGCTAATGGAAGTATTATTAGATCAATATGAGGTCCGACCTGCTGTTTTCTATCCTGTTTGATTCACTCACAAGACCTTCTTTTAAGGTAATGAGGTCAATTCGTTCCACGTACGTTGCGCTCTGCAAAAAGTTTCGTCTCCAGTAGGACACACACTGGGATATAAATGTGTACTTTTTCTCAAAGATTCTCTGTCTGGGCCAAGATTTCCTGAGTGCAATGTCTCTCCTCATATTTCAGTTTCAAACCACAGCTGTTTGTTCCTGTAGTAGTTTCTGTTAGTTATCCATACATCATCCACATCGTTTATAGTGAATCGCATCCCGTCCCTTACTTTTCATTATGGCAGGACGTTAGCTTGTGGTGCTCACTGGCTGCAGTGGAGAAAGCAATGCATCAAAAGCCACGTTTGTTGTTATGATTTGTTTTTAATGCATCGCTAATAACAAAGAGCCTTTAACCTAGCGGGCAAGGTAATGAGTGTTTGACAGGAGTTTATTAACCACGATTTAACAAAATGACTTAAAGTCAAGTGTCATTAATGTGCATCAAAACATATTCGGTTGCCAAAAGATGAGCATGGAGTGCAGCTGGTGACCGCCATGCGGATGGCTACCAACAGCCCCAGCCACCCCCCACTGAGCAGCCATGTTTCAGTGTAAGACCAGAAGAGAGGGTGCAGCCAAGCCAAGAGCCATGCTGCGCCAATCAGCGCTAAAGAGGTCGTAAAGGTCGCGGCCGACCCGGCCGAGTTGTGCCCATTGACTGGGAACGAGTGGAGACTAAGCATGGAGAGGCCACCTTATGAGGAGGGGGCGGGGGGGGGGAGTCTGGAGGAGGGGGAGCAACTCTGAGCACATGGCCTTTTTAACCACATGACACACTAGAGGAGAGAAGAAAGCAGGGCATCTGTCATGTGGTTGAGATGCAGCGTAGAGTTGGAGCTGCTCCTATTCATTTGAATATGAATCGGTTCTTACAGCAGCAGAGGAATCTTCCCTGGTGGCATCAGCACAGACATTATTTACACAGTAGCATTACACCAGACTTGGTATTCCAGCCAGAGCAGCTTAGTCGTCTGGAAAACTCCCACACGCTGTCCCAAACTTTAAATGACACCATATTAAAGGCGTAATGAGCAGGATTTAAAAAAACAATGTACAGACTCATACAAAAACAATCCCTCTCAATCATCACTTTGACCCATTAGCATGTGGTGTCTGCCCTCTGAATGTATTTTTATATTTAGCTGTTATGCATCGACCTCTATTAAAAACATAGCAACCAGGTGCCAGATTATATATAAAAAAAAAAGTGAAACGCCAAGCACAAAAAGCTTTCTCCAAAACGAAAGGGAGCATCCCAACACGAACAGGAGGAGTGTGCTTCTGGTGTTGTTGAGCCAACTCTGAATGTCACGTTTGACATCATATCCTACTGATTCTGCCCTTTTAAGATTTTAAGTAACTGAAAATAGTCCCTGACACAAACTGTACACCAGGAATGCAACTATATTCTATATACGAGTGTTTGCAGATGGAAGCTTTCTGTGTTCCTGGATTACTGCTCCCACCACACGGGCCAAAATTCAGCTACCTGACCAACATCACGTGCTGCTGTGCCTCCAAACAAACACACGAGACCGTTCACCCACATGCAATTATCTTTGTTATAATATTACTGCAGCCCAGACTTTCTGAATGTGGCTTTTTCACATTTCTTTTACTGGCGTCATCATCTTCCAGCTAAAACAAGCTTAGTATAAACTATTGACTTTATGGTTTTATGGTTTTATAAGACAAAGAACAAAGCAAAAGACAACTCGCATTTGATAAAAAATCTCCAGTATTTTGAGTTAAATTAGGAACAAAGATGTGATAACAAAGATATTCATTGATTTATGATAAAAGGTTTGTTATTTTTCTTTTAACCTATTAATCTTTTTGGATTTATTTATGCATCACTACTGGGCAATCCTTCCTCTGGCCAGCAGACAGTTTGGGCAGTGAAGAGGCCTTATCATGAACCCCCCAGAGAGCAGTCCATGTACCTTTTGTCCCCCTTTCCCAAACCAGCTGTTTCAGCCTGCATCACACCAGCCTGTTTTTTACTTTTCGTTGATTCAACTTCAGCCAAATCAATCTGGATGTGAACGTTAGTTAAATGCTTTACAAATGTCACCGAAAACAGAATGTCTGGTGCACATCTGCTGCAGGAAGTAGTCCCGTAACCAGCTTATTATCCAGCCCCAGATTCCTGTGAAATGAGGCGCCCACGCGACACGTTCCCCGCCGCAACACAAGCGCTGCACTGTGCGCCTTATGATCGACAAAACAAACAACACAAAAGGCAGACTGCAGCAGATGACACTATTGAAAAGGCATCAAGGAGGTTCTGGGATTTGATTTTTTGCAGGTTGTTCTGCTAATCTAGGTCATCACAGTGTTTTTGGAGGCTCAACATTAGTATTTGACCCGGTAGTTTCAAGGAATGGTGGTATTCCTAATGTTGTTGGCTGTGTGAGTCTGACCACTGCATTCGCATCTGCAGCCACAAGCTGAGGTAAGTCATCTCCTATATCAAGTCTGTCAGGTGGATCGACGGGTAATCACGTTTCACTGCTTCCTTGTTTCTCTCCCAGTGAGTTTCATATTAAACTTCATAAAGAAGAATATTCAGAGAGCAGTTTATCATATTAGTGGATGTCAGCTTGCCCTTCGTATCTGTGACAAATCAGGGAAATCTTGTGAATAATACTTTTTAATTTTTGACAGCGATTCCATGCCACTTTTTTATAAAGAAAAAAATTGTAACTTCTTCATGACTTCCTTCAGCAGGTACTAAACTTCAAACTTCTCAGGTTCTCCATGAGTGGAGGGGAAAAGGCAGAAGACTGATTACACTGGCCTGTTTCCAGGTCTGAATGGGTCCATGTGTATGAATGTGGGCTGTAGCTGCTCAGCTTGTGTGCTGAATAAACTTTCCTTGGGTTTAAAAAAGAAAAGAAAAGAAAAAAAGAAAAGCAATTTGACACAATACCTTGTGGTCGTATTGAAAAGAGAGGAAAATGAAATCTGAACCAGAACAACCGTTAAATAAGATGGCAGATATCAGACTCTGAGCAGGGCTTTTATTAAATAGATGTGACCATGGCTGCTCAGTGGAAAAACAGCGTGCATTGTTTTATTTAAATTAGTACTTTTCCACGGTCTACTACATGTCAATTCATCATTATGTGGGCTGTTTATACTGTTATTTGTGTATCAAGCAGGTCTATTCTGCATGCATCATGTCATCTGTGAGTACACCTCTCTAAGTATTGTTACCTCTTATTAAACCTACTCAACTGGTTGTGATTCTGATGCTGCTGAAACATGACGGATGGGTCGTTGTTTGTATTGTCAGGCACTGATGAGCAGCACATGTACCTTTTCTTTTTACATGTCAGTAGAGCTGAAACATCAAGGGTATGCTGGTTTTCTTCTTTCTCTATGAAAGTAAACTGAATATATCTTGGGTTTTGTTTTTTAAAAAAAAAAGTTAAAATATGTCTAACATGGGCTATAAAATATCAGAAAAAGCAAACATTGCACTTGCAATGAAAAACGCACCTTTTACAATCACAGACCTGGTCACAGAAATGTACAAAAACATGAGTTATTTTTATTTGTATATCAAATCAAAATAAGACCTGTGCTTCCCTAACCTACTACCGACTAATTTCAGCAAATAACTTCATGACATATAGGTGTGTGTGTGTGTGTGTGTGTGTGTGTGTGTCTAACAAAATGGCCAGCTACATCATCAGCAAGCCGTTGTTTAAGTTTTATTAGAGGTCATTAAATAGCCCTGAGAATTTGCTAACACCATTTTTTTTCTCCATTAAACAGAACACGGTGAAACAAAAACATTTGATTGGTTGATGTGTCGGTGGAGTGCTGAAAATTTTAAATCTCTTTTACACCCCTCAAATACTAGTTCTTCACCCGGGAATACGTCAGAGTACAGAAGCTAAAACACTCTTACTTCCGCTTCACTGGGACTTTAAACATTCCCTAAAGTCTAAGATGTCATCAAATATTCAGTTTTCCATCACAAAAGAAGAAGAAAAGCGGTAAATCCTCACAAATGAGAGGCTGGAACTGGGTCAAGATTAATTGATCAGCCATATACCCTTTGGATCGACTCTTTCATTAATTGTAGCAGCTCTAATACTAATAATCTAATTCTTCAATCAAGTTAATAATAGACAGATTAATTAATAATACAGCTCATGGCTTTAATGCAGCCTTAGAGGTTCAGATCCACTTTGCATGGCCAGCAGGTCTACTCTTTGATCCAAACAGCTGGGTTCACCTCAGCGAGCTCCCAACATGCTAAAGCATCCTTGACGGTAAATCCCTTATTTGTTCCAGACCTGTGACCTCCATGTGCAAGAGGTAGAATTTCCTGACGTCCATCAAGCATTAGCATGGACAACATCACAAAACGGAGTGAGGGGAAGGACCGGTCCTGGCTGCTCGCTGGACTGGGGCATGTGTCATGGACTTTCTTTGCGCTGTGAGTGCAGAAGTGCTTCATGACCTTTGAACACAACCCCCTTTTTCTCTGTTCCATCCTTCCCGTCACTCTGACTGCAAGCGGGGGTTGGGTTGATCTTTGGTGCAACAAGGTTAATATCCTCTCAATCAAGCCTCGCCTCATCACTGGGTGCTGAGATTGATCAAACCAGCAAAAAAGAATTGTGGTGCTCAGGAGGAGCTGCCTGGAAAAGGACAGTTTGACTCTTCACTGAAAGTGAAAACAAATTGTTCAGAGAAACACTGGCTGTGCTCGACTTCTGCTTGGTTTCAGCTCGGCGTGTTAATACCGTCAACGCTGACCTTTTCCATTTGAGACTGTTGGGGGTTATCGCACTGGAAATGTCATTCAGGTTCACCTATTAAGTCTTTAATCACACATAACACTCTGTCTACTCTCTGAGCCTCGCCCCGCTTGCTGCGGCCTTAAAATCAATTTATAATATAATGATAATCATAAAACATAATGGGAGCGATGGAGCTTCAAAACCGCTCAAATGACAGCTAAAGTGCAGAGTAGAGGACTCTGGTACCTCCCGTCTTGGGTTTCAAATCCACACCCGGATTTTCCAGACACGCTTCAGTTGCAACTCAGGGTGTATTTTCAATGTGGGATTCATTTAATACCCATTAGGGCTGTGCTTTCTCTTTCACTGGTGGAAAATGTTCGGGCCCAATGAAATGTGTTTTAATTTTTTCCTGATTCCGTTATATTTTTACCCAAATTCCGTGTTTTCCGTTTTAATTTTTTCTAAATTCTGTGTTTTACAATTTTAAAGCATTTTCCCCTCAAATTGTGTCTAATCATGTGGTTGATGAATCAGAATTAAGAAATTTACTGGAGAAACATTCTAGTAGCTCTAATTCAAATTCCTTGTCATTCAGACCAAAAAACACACACATTTTCCTTCAGCTTTTGCTTGTGAATGACGAGGACGAAAGACATGACCAAGGCATCAAGGACGTCAATACCGACTTTTACCGTGTCTGAAGTCAGCGCATCTGTTTAAGTTTCACTATCAGTTGTGAATCAGTTCGTTTCTGAACGTTTGTGATGTGAGATTCTGTTTGTAGCTGCTCATCACACGGATTCTTGTTGAAAAGTTAGAATAAAAGTCTTCGACATCGGTGTGTGTGTGTGTGTGTGAGCCCCGCCCCTCGGTAAAACAGACAGAGAGGAGAGACGCTGGATGAAGCCGTGTGCCGTTAATTACACTAAAACACAGTAGAGACTCTCAACAACGTGTTTTTTTCCTTTTTTCAGCTGAGGTGCGATGACAAACACTTATAATGTTGGAGAAAACGTGATTTTTTATAAATTGTATCCAGAGTTTGACAAATTCCACGGAATTCCGCGTTTTACTGTTGATTCCGCGATGCCATCCGTGTTTCCGCATCGTGGAAATCACAGGGCCCGAGGAAGCCGAGGTCAATCGGGTAACGTGGAAGCATTAAGCTAATCATACACCTGATCAATAAACTACAGGCAACATGTTTGCCACCTATTCTGTCCCCGTGGAGACTGAATGACGTGACCATGCACACATTTCTAAAGTGTATAACCCCTCTCCTCTGGAAAAAAAGCTTTTGCCAGAGGGTTACTTTTTATTCTTCACAAATACACGTTTTCCAAAGAAACCAGAAAACTTCAGTCGTTTGGTTTCTTTTAAATCCAACAGAATTTTTTCTCTTTTTTTCTTCACCTAGTTTTTAGCAGCATGCTTTGGGGAGGAGGGGGGGGGGGGGGGGGATGTGGCTCTCTCATTTGCTCTCTCAAACTGCTTTCATGTCCTGCCTGCAGAATTAATCTCCCCTCTCCCTTACATTGGTCACAGTAAGATTGAACAGGAAAAAAACACTTCCATCTTATCAATAATAATCTCCATGGGCCTGATTTATGCCCCAGCAGGTACCGCTGCACTGCTGTGGTCATGATCTCATACTTCTGGCTCCCCTACATTTCTCACCTGCTCAGTATTCATATCACACACAGTCTCTCACTCTCACTCTCTCTCTCCGGCAGAAAACTCTTTGGGAAATAGGTCGAAGACCTGTTTTGTAGACTTCCACCGGTTACAAAGGAGCAGCTTAGCATCAGTAAGAGCTGAGCATTGTGACGTGCAAAACATGACATCTGTGTGTTTAGCAGAGTCTCTGCTTGAGAGGGCTGCCTCTGCAACACAAGCCAGCCTGTGGGGGAAGCGTGTAGTGCCGTGAGCAGTTTCTGTTTCGGAGCTATGCATCACTTGGCTACGCTAAACCAGGCGCTTAGCTTAACGCCAGACGAGGCGAGCCTGGTGTGGATCTGCCGGGCTTCAGGGTGAGCATGCCGCACTCCTGCCGTCGTGTCCAAAACGCTCTCGGATCACACTGCTTGACCTCAGTCGTCTGGGCGGACTGAGGTCGGCTGGAAGGTAACATCAGTCAAAATGTTTGCTTTGAAGATAACGTACACAGGCCCTTTTATCAACGAGACAGGAGCTGAGATACAAACTCGACGGCTGTTTAATTTACACACAGGAACACATCACACAGGTTCCTTAAGGGGGCAAAATAACACATCAAATAAATAAAATCCATGTAGTCCCTGCATTTACTCTTCTAATATCTCTGGGCATATGGAAAATATAAATGCTCATTTTAAAGAATGAAATATGATTCAGAGTGAACGACTTCCTGATCCAACCACTGTGAGTGGTTGTGGACGGACAGTTGTGTCAGCAGGGAAACTCCATGCTGCATGTCCACTTTCAATTTGCACAAATCTGTCTCGTGATGATTATTAGATCATCTCTCTCTGACTGACTGATTACGTTAGACTACTTATGGTTTACTAAATAACCATGTTTGTATTATAGTAACACACATTAGGGAAACCACTGCTGACATAAATACAAACAGGTAATTAGCATTAACTTGAAACGCATCATCAACTATTCTGTATTATGTTTCTTGTCCGTATATTATAGTATTCATGATTTTATTGTAAATCATCTGACTATGTTTATGAACTATAACACCAAATCAAATTTCAGGTGTATCTAGTCAGCAGCCTAATTTTATAATCTCCTCCTCCCTTCCCCACCGACGATATCTCCAAATCCAGCAGGCTACTTCGCATCATGCATCACATTACTTTTAACAGACCTGTATTTTTTGGCACCGCCAGCACGAAACCAACCGTCTCTACTGTATGACGGGATTTGGCAGGAGTTGGGCGAGCTCCTGCGGGCAGCTCACTGGCACGTAGCCTCGCCTGGCGTGGCGTTTCTGTCCTCACTAAATGAAGACCAGCCCGCTGTCGTCTGGATGTCTGACGGCGAGGGGGAGCATCAAGCTGGGACATGAGCCTGTGCCCGAGTACCTCAGAGCTGGACGTGCCGGGGGAAGGCTTCAAGCGCGAGTGGCACCGAACCAGAGTGAGGTGGCGAGCTCCGTATGCTTTCAGCCGTTGGATTCAAAGGTCAACCGAAACTGGGACGATTGGAGGAGGCACAGCTACAGGCATGATATTATCAACAAACTTAACCTCACCACGCAAACAGCAGTGTGTCTGCTAGCTTTGGTCTTCACTGCTCTATCTGGGAACAAGAGCCTTTTACCACTATTGGTCTATCGACGTACATACGAACAGATCAAAGAGTCCCATTTGGTGCATTTGCACAACTCCTCCTGATGTCTGGCCGCGAGACAGAATACGCAGCAGAAAACCTTCCATTTACAGACGGAGGAAATGATGACCTGTTTGGAGAGCATAATGAGATGCTAACCTACTTTTCTTCTTTACAGGTGCGTTTAGGGAAAACCATCAAAAATAAACAAGTCAAGGCTGCTCTGCGCGTTGTCGGCAATAAAGACAAAGGCATAATCCTAAGCCTGCAGGCGTACAAAGCAAACTCCCCAGATGTATAGGCAGTCAGAGAGGATGTGTGTGTGTGTGTGTGTGTGTGCGTGCCTGTTTACCCAGTCACACAATGCAGGGAGGAGGGGAAGGAAAACACGGGGACAGGCAGGAACCTTTCCGAACGCAGTTTAGCAAAATGTCAAGCACGCTCAGATCGCCGGTCGACTGAAATGTCATCCAGGCGAGACAGCAAAGAGGCCAAACAGGAAAGCACTGCACAGGTATATCTGCACAAAGTGGATGCCAGACAAATGCTTATAATTCCAACACCTTCGAGCCACAAATGTGTCCAATTTACCCGAACTGTTGCAGAGGGATTAAACTCCAGAACACATTGGCCTTTGATGTTTTTTTGTTTTCCCACTGAGCATTAAATGTGATGCACACTTAATGCTTTTAAAATGTGCGTGTGTGTGTCTAAGTAACTGTGTATTTTTAGTCATGGCTAAAGTCTCAAATTAACATGTTGGACGTGCACTTTTAAAAATCAATTTTTTTTTTTTTTTAAGTTGATGCAAGTCAAATTAATTGGTGCACAAAGTGTTTTTAAATACAGAAATAAAAAAAGTCTCTAGTCACAAAGCATGGATGCTCAGACCAGTCCGTTCAGAGGTACTGAACTAAGGTGTAGCTTCCCCCCCTGAAGTGTGCTATAATATAATTGTGCTGAAAGGCTGCATGCTCACGCCACGGGAGGAGTTTTATATCGAAGCCTGCCTGCTGTAGCGGTGTCAGGCGGTATTTATGAGACTTGTAATGGGGCTGAAGCCCTGGCACACCTGCTTCACTGGGAAGGGTTTATATACTGTAAATGCATCATTGGTAGACAATCTTTGACTTTCTGCTTTTTTTTCATGTGTAGTCCTGTATTGCTAGACAAATCTGATGAGGGCAAAATGCACATAAATAAACTGGACTTGTCTTCACATGGATTGATGGGGAGAGACGAGAAGCTGGCAGTGGCTTCAACACTTTTTCCACAAAAGAAGTAAAAGTTGAGGAGGGAAAATTTTAGGTCACGTCCCATGAACATATTTCCACATACCTATCCTATTTTGGATTAATGTGTTTTACATGCACCCCTTTTTCCTCTTTCCAAATCAGCATGACTTAATTTTCAATGAGTTCAGTCACTCGTTAGTCAAATTAGGGCTTTTCTAAAAGATGGTGCTGGATATGAAATCTCTAAATTGTGTTTTTGTGAGGTTCAGCTTTAAGGTTTTGTGACTGTACAAACAAAGAGTCACCTGTTTGTCTTGTAAAGCGACTTATTACGTAATTAAATCCAAAATGTGCCAGAATGTTTGCCTTTTTTGAAGATTACTCTATATTGAAAAAAATATATATTTGTGATTCCTTTCATAATAGTGGAACATGTGTAATATTTTACTCACCCTTACTATACATGGAACAAGGATATTGAGGTTTGGTGAACAGAGAGTACATACTTTTTAATCTCTTGCTTTAAAGATTGCTCTTTCCTGGACCTCCGCCCACCTTCTCCGTTAGTCAGTTATGAGGCAACTGGTAGATAATGAGCCTCCGCACACGCTGACTACAGGTTGGTGAGATTAAATCCAAAGTATCTCTGAGCTCACATTAAGATGCCTGCTGCATAAGACCAGAGCGGGAAACAAACAGCGCCGTTGATGAAACCCAGTCGAGATGTGAAAGCTGCAGCCTCGGAGCTGCACCTGTGCCAACTCTCTTATACCGATAACCCAAAAAGGGAAACTGCAGCTCAGCCAGACTTCTGCTTGGGTTTCAAACTTGATGAGGGCAGGAAATTAAACTTTATGCGCAACGACGAGACTGACTTATGGTTTCCAAAGTCAACAGCTAATTTGGAGTGACACGGCTGAACCCCAACACCGAAGTCGAGATTTTAAAATTTGTATCAGGTCGATGTCAAAAGGAAAGATATTCATATTAAAACAGCAAAATCTGGTTACCTAGACTCGCCCTCCACAGATTCTTTGCTTTGGTCATACGGTTTGAAATTTACAGTGTGGAGTGAAGATCACAGTTTACCTGGGAAAATCACTGTGAGGATAATGCAACATAAAGAACATCTGTTTTATTTAAAATGAAGTAAACAAAATAGAAAGGTGTGCAACAAGCCCCCAGAATGACCCCACCCACCACTGCTGCAGCACTTTCACAGAGGAACCCCTGTAAGGACACACAGTCGACCGCGTCACTCACTTCCTGCCAAACAGACACACCTGCTTTGAAAGGAGACAAGCCACACAATCACACACACACACACACACACAAACATAATTGTTTATGGTTGATAACTCAGTCTTGTAGCCATTTTAACAATGAGGCCTCGCGACAGAGACAAGTATGGTGATGCAGATGGCCCGACAGACGGCTGTTTTGTTGTCCTCACACACAGCACCGTTTGCAGAGAGAGAAAAAAAACCCACAGATGACAGCGAGTTAGCCTTTTACCCCACAGGTTTCCCCCAAAGAAGGCAGAGGGAGCCAAAATCCCACCGAGTGGCAGCAGGAACACAACGATGAGAAAGCCTGCAGTGTCGTCGGTCCACGTCTCTTGTAGACTGAACAGCTGACGCCTCAGCAATCACGCCGCAGTGGCAACGCTGATGCCAAAACTGCTTTGATCAACAAAATCTACCAAAGTGGATAAGCACGGTGGAATTCTCCGTGACAGCAGAGATCCTGAATGCTCAGCAGAAAAGAGAACAACGATTACAGGGGGAAAGCCAACTGGATGTGATAATTAATACAAGGGGCAGGAATACTTTCAGATTTGATGATCAGTTTAAGCAAAATGTCTTGCAGATTGGACCGTGCACAACTGGATCTGCTGTGTCAATCAACTCATTTTTTCAGGAGATTCAACTCAAGAATCTATTACCAAATAGATGCTCAACATAACTGAATATTAATTCAATTAAAGCCCTGTGGAAACACTCGAGCCAAGTCACTTCCCTGAAAATATGAAGGGAAAATGAGATGCAATTATATATAAAAGAGGTCCATCAAATCACAATCATGACTAAGTGAAACTGTATTTTAATTGTATCGTTAAGCACCTTGTATTGCAATTTTGTATGAAAGGCTCTATGTAAATAAATAAAGTTGAAGCATATAGCATGAAAAATGGGCATGACAAGTTCAGAGAGCCCAAGCTGGCATTTCCAATGAGTTTGTTCTGTCTGATAAACATTTTAAATCCCAGTAAATTCAGCTTGCAATTAGTTAAAGCAAATCTTGACATTCGAGATGCTGGAATGTGTAAATATTTGGTATTTTTGCTTGATGAAGATCTGATGATCTAATATCAAGCATCACATTTTTACGATTTCATGGCCTGACTAAAGGCTGAGTCACCGCTGTGTCACATGCATCGGTGATAGTAGAATAACATATTCAGATATGACTTTCAGGCCCTGCCGATACCCTGCCTGGGGCCGCAGCGGGGCGGTAACGTGGTTATTATCACAGCTCCGGTGAAAACGTGTTGCTTCAGGCCTACGGCTCATCAAAAAAAAACAAAAAAAAAACAGCTCTCTTCTGGCTCAGCCGCCGCCTCAATTACAGCAGCATCACCCTCGGCTCCGTTGTCCCTCCATCCATCCAGTCTGACTGTAACTCATCAGGGCCGGGTGGCCTCCATTAGCGCTCCTCCGCAGGGACAGCACAGCCTCTAAAGCACAGCACTCAGGGAGCGCATTGGGGCCCCGCACTTTACCCTAACAGCTTCATCAACTCTGCATCCCTCAAGCCAGACACACACACACACTCTCACACCATCAAAAACACACACATACACAACCTGCCCAATTAGCAGCCATCACCTGGAATTCAATAACAACACTCCCTTTCTTTCCTCTGCAGCTCTCTTTCACTCAACCGTGAATTTGCTTCAATGATTTAAAAAAGGACGACTCCTAATGTTCTCCCGCATCAACAAACAGATGTAAACCTACACCGACGGTTTATTAACGGATCTGAATCGACGTGGTTCTGCAGGCGAGAGATGCCTTCCATATCCCCTCCCTTTGTACAAACCTCACATCGCCCCTTCTCCGTGAAGCCCACGGGATGGCACAGGATGAAGGAGACACAAAGAGAGAATCCTCCATTGAACATCGGTACTCAGCTTCTAATCAAATCCTCTGTTCCATTCCAGTGTGTTCACTCAATAAGCGTCCAGCATGGAGGGAGGGGGGGGGGAAGTCTCAGACAGCAGCTCTGTCCAACTATGACACAAATTAGTATTTTAATGTACACATTAATCAGTTTGCATCTCATTTCCCTCGGACAAAGGTGATATGTTCAAAGTGCTTGTTTCATTCGACTAACAATCCAAAACCCCGACATGTTTTCTACCAGGAAATAAAGCAGAGTAAAGGAGCAAAAGTCACATTTAAGAAGCTGCAGGTATCAAATGTTTGAAAGTGGTTCGTGATATATTTTTCTTATAAACTTTATGCAGCTATCCACTTGACACGTGGGAGCGACAACGACCTGCCGACAAACTGTCTCATATAATTCCCTTGGGCGGACAGTCACAGAAGCACAGGACTGTTTACTACAACTCCACTGCATAAAAGTAATCCGCTGGTGGCCAACAGACTCCCAATTCCCCTGAGATATGACTTCAACAAGCTGGATGAGTAAGCACAGAAACACATCCCTACAGAAAGTAACTGTTGTACACCAGAGCAGTGGCAACAGGATGAATCGCTGCCCAGTCACTTGAGTATTTAGATTACAACCCAATGCTAAAATTGCTCATGAGAGGCAAGAGAGAGCCTGTCCCTTTGCATGCATATGCCTGTACAAGAGATTAATAAGGACGGCCTGTACCCAAAATACCTCGCGACAACCTTGTAGTTAATTTTACCCAAAGGCAGGTGTTTAAATGTAGATTTCTAACCAATTAGCTTTTGAACAGTGAGGTTACTGTGCCTCTTTACTTAATGGATCAGACCACATATTTTCAATCCTGTCCAATTTTTTTTTTTTACTTCAGGCAAGAATGCAAAATTCTAAAGACGTTTCATCATATTAAGCCATTTCTGAGAGACTCTCCTCCATAATCGCCATAATCTGAGACGAGGTAGGGCTACAGTGTAAAAGAGGAGGATAAATCCGTCTGCTGTGTTTCTAATCTAATTCTCTATTTCACTCCCACCTGTCCTGCTGCTGCTGTTCCCACTGAGGTCTCTGGGGTGTCTTTAGTGAGTCCAGGCCCCTCCTAACCCACCTGTCCACCGCTCATTATTTATATCTCCGGAGACCACTGAGGCTGCTGGGAAGTCGCCTCCCCTGCTCCTAAAGTAGGTTTTATATTTGACCTTTTTTTTGTCAGCTTTATTCAATCATAAATAATTTGCGATCCCCCCATGAATGATTTGGTTTAATGTTGTGTCGGTTTGTTAAAGTGGTAAAATGTGAAATCAGGATAAATAAGCCACTGGTTCTTTCCGTTATTATAACACAGTGTTCCTATAAAAACAATCTGGTTCCTTGAAGAGGCATTTGAGCATAAAAGCTCTGAAAGTCATACGCCATGGTACATGCCTAAAGAAATATTTTCCATTACTATATACTGTACTTTTTCGTAAGCAATACATTGCTATTTTAGATTTAAAATATTTCCAATAGGGTCAAGACAGCTCAGACTAAAGGAATCTAAACAAGTCATCGAGTCTGAAATGACGAGATCAGTAATCAGAGCAATTTACAACAAGTGACTTTAGTTGAACTTTCTTAAATCAAGTATTAATTAATTGCACTTGTTGGTTCTCTGTCTTTTGTTGATGCAGGTTTACTCAACATCCCCTGGATCACCAGTAGGGCATATATGGATACTGTGTTATGAGACTAGATATCATCTTAGATTTTAAGTATCATAATTAGGTTTTAAAGGCCGTTAGTATTACAGTAAAGTGAAAACATTTTCTGAACTTACCAGACTGTCATTTTATGTACATTACTGATGAAAATATATTGTAGAAGCACAAATATTCAACCCTACAACATCATCTCAATAGCAATATCTATTTGGTTAAAAAATGTTACGATATTTGATTTTCAGAGGTCATCTGAGGTCAGACTCTAATGTTAAACTGAGCTTTATCTTTTTCTTGTATTTCTCCATTTCATTATTCAGCTCCCTCTCTCCTCTCAGCACCAACTTTCTTTTTGTTTCAGCTTTATTCCTTTTCGGTTTGACTTTGAGATGTGTCCCAATTTGAATGGAAGCGAATAAAAGTGAGTAGCCTATCATAAGCGAGCGCCACTCCACTTCAATGAACATGCACGGGATTATGGCTCAACTAAGTCTCTACTGTAGAGCATCTCCGTGGCTGTAGCTCGGTGTAGTGCCTGGAGGCAGGCAGCAGCTTTGGGCTGCGTTTTCACTGATTTCCTCTGAGCTCGGCGAGCCGGCGGCCTCTGTTCTGCTTCTCAGGCGGCATGAAAAAAAAAAAGAGAATGGAGGATGGCAGGATATGCAAATTTTACCACCACCAAAGGAGAGAGAGGAGTTTCCCACCGGTGTGAATAAGTGCTCCCCCCCTCTCCCATACACATAGGACTTTGAATGGGACTCTTTCTTTCTACACACACTGGCCTGCATGCGCACAAAACCCACAAAATCACACAAACGTATTAAACACTCACACAGATGCACGCGTGCATTTCAATATGGACGTTTTAACACACGAATGTGCAGAGTGCGAGGTGTGATGCTGGTCAGGAGCAGCAGAATTAACTGGGTCCCTTCACCGCGGGCTGTCTTTCACATCTCAGCCTTGGTCAGCACCTCACCGTGTAGATTAAAGTTTTAGCCGTTAGCAGCGGGGTGTTGGGGGGGCCTCTTGAATTCACGAATATTCAGGTGGGTGACTGGGAACGATGAAAGGCAGGTTACTAGTGGAAGTGGGTTTGGCCACCTTTAAGAAAAAGTGCTAATAAGAGTTTGGCAGTTCCTGCTGGGATTTCATGCACCCGAGGTGACGGGGGTAGATTTCAGTTCGGGTTCCACATTTGGCTTAGTTTTGCGCGTAGGTGGCAATGAGCAAGCACTGTCTTCATGACATCAATTTTAAACGGCGTTGTGTGTTCAGAGGAGGATTTGGCTTTACCATAATATTATCTTAATTTAACACGACTATACAGAACGTGGATGAATTCTGCCGCTCTACTGAGCTCTTCATTCTAGGCATGGCAAATGTTTTTCACCAGTTACTTGTTTTTAACAGCTTTAAAACTCTGAATGCATTTAAGTGATTTAGTCTTTTTCTCTAAAATCATCCAGAAATGGGGGGGCATTAGTAGTCTTCTGTGATTTGACATTATGGTGAATATTCTGATTTCTGCAGCCTAGACATGCAAAGAATAATTTGCATGTCTAAATGTGTCTTCTGCAATTCTCGTCTTGCACACTTGGCACATTTAAGTGTTTGTTTTTACCTGGATTGTTTTTGGTGTGCACAGACTGGCACTCCGGTGACTAATGATGAACATTATTACAAATGTGAGGACTGATATTTTCAAGCACAGTAAAGACATGTTAGGTTTAATATTAAATGCACACACGTTGTTATGTGATGCCAAGAAAATCCATTATAATTCCTATCTGCACTTATGTGTAACCTTTATGCAACACAGAGAAAATAGGCCAAAAACTGAAACTTTACTGAGCATCTTCATGCAGGTCACAGCTACAGTGCTTCTCAGCACATGTGGCTCATGTGCTTTCTGGTGTAGCACAGCTCCGGGGCTGCTCCATTAACCTCTGACCTCTTTGTGGAGGACGAGGTGAGGGGGTTATCTTTTAAAACGTGTCGTCAACACTGTTTATACGGGCAACACATAGTTTTGAGTGTCAAAAGCCACAGAAGTTTCAGATCTATTTCGACTCCTCGGTGCAGTGCAGCCTGAACGATACAGTCTGCTGCTCTCAACTTCGTATCAAACCAGAGGGCAGCGCACCATTTCCCTTCCGCCTCGACTAAAAATAGTTCTCATGTTGAGTGTCGATGAGTAGCAGGGGCAAATCACACCTGCATGACCACAGGCACGTCTATGCCGGCTTATGTATTAGTCATTTGATTGAGGCTGCTTTCTGAGTTTGTAAGCAGGACTAATAATAATATTAAACTTTACAAGTCAGACACAGGGGTGTATATTGTTTAAAGCTGACATGTATGCATTTTATTAGGCTGTTTAGAGTCATCTGCTTCAACTTTTCACATCTGATCTGTCAAGGTGCCTCTATCAGCTGATGTCATCTAATTGAAATGAAACAGCAGGAGCCGCTGATTTTCCCTAACAGGCCGCATGTTAATGCATGTAAATCCAAACAAGCAGGCCTCTGCTGTTATGCAAAGCCCGGAGGAAAGTAGCAGTTTCCCACCTTGATGCTAAAACACACACGCAGGCGCACACGCACACACGCACACACACACACACACACACACACACACTACTCAATTAGTCACAGCAGCAGCATCAGTAGCCCGGACGCACCTCCCCCTCTGGACCATAAAAGGCGATGGGAGGGGTTAATGCTGACTTGCTAAAGACATCCTGTAGTGCTTTGTCATTCCACAGGCCCATTTGTGCAAGGGAAACGACACACACACACACACACACACACACACACAGCCCCAGGCTCTTCAGCAAAAGAAGAAAGTAACATGAATGACCGATTGTCATGGATCAATTAACAGCTACTGTTGACCACAACCTCTCATACCACCGAGGACCGATTCCCTCGGACACTGCCATCTCCCTAATACACAACAAAGGTTCACATGCGCATAAATAGTCTCATTAAACAAAACAAAATGGTGTACTTGCTTTTACCAAACGCGATTATACGACAATTTAACATTGATTATTGTTTTATCATACTAATCTAATGAGCGAACCAGGGTGAACCCAGCCTGTGGCAAGGCCTATTAGCTACACATAAATGCTGAATAATATCTCCAGGCAGGCCGCTCACATGACCCCACTCTGTAGGATAGCTGTAACTGGAGCACCTTGGGGTGATCTCAAGACAATGGTTAATTTACGCAAAAACAAATTAAATAAGGGGACTATAAAATGCGCTGCACCGCTTATATTAAGCCTTTATTTACCGTGAGAGATTGCACGAAGCCACAGTCTATCATCTGATTGTGAAGCAGTAAGCTCAGTTGAAGTGCCATAGTTCTCATAAGATGATGCAAAGCGTGCTTGTACAACATGCAAGGCATTAATGGAGCATTTCAGCTTCCACGTCTACAGAGGAGAGCTGAATAAATACCAGGCACACAGAGATAATGCCGCTCATCTCGTCGCATCAAACAACAGCAAGCTGATCAAAGAGCCTATCGCCAAAGAAACGGGAGCGTGCGTCTTTTGAAAAACGCCAATTCAAAACACTTCCATATCAACAAATGTCTGCTTGGTTGACCTGATACCACTCACAGAACACAGCAGTCAGTGAACAGTCACTGAAAGCTGTCAAACACTACACATTTAAACACTGAGGCACCACAAAGGATGCAACTAAATGCACATCAGCAATTTAAAACCAAGGCTTGAGAATTAACATCAAATGTGAAAATGAAATAAGAATGTGCACATCCGCCCTAGAATTTATACTTAAGTGTTCCTTGTGGAGTTTTTGGGGCTCTAGTGCTATGGAGCTGTTTTTGCTGCGCTGTGTTTATTTGTTCTCACACACATGCGGTCGGTTGATGTGATACACATTCCTGCCAATGAGTTCACGTTATTATACTGATCTACAGGTGGCGATTATAATGTGCAGCAAAGCACCAGCAAAGAAGAATGTTAGCTGGTAAACAATAATATAATAGAAACATATTTCATCAGGAAGGAAATGCATTTAACACATGTTTTGCCTTGAATATGCACACAGCACACAATTTGGTGAGGGACACTGAAATAACGTAACGCCTTTCCATATTCCTCCAAAAAAAAGTCCTCCACAGGACGGGCGGTGAAGGCCCTGGCAGGTTTGGAGTTATACGAGTCGTCCAAGTCTGGGAGTAGGCTGCTGTGTTTATCCTGTTAAGGTATGTTAACACCAGGCTGCATTCCTGTAGTCCCTAAATTGCAGTGTTAGATTACAGCCCAGCTGAGAGCGCTCTCGTACACACATACAAACACGGAGCACTTTGAAGCAAGACGAAGGGCGCTGGATGACGAAGCCGTGACCAAAGTGGCAGCAGCAACAGGCGCCGTGCATGGAGGGCCGACACCTGACATTTACAGAGCTGCAAGCGATCGACGTGAGCTGGTGCCAAAAACAAGCTCATCGGAGAACTTAAACTAAGAAACTAACTAAAAACATTTCTCCTTGCTAAAAGGTTACATACATTGTTGCTACAACTCAGTCTGATGTGTGGTACTTTTCATTTGGGCAAAAACTTTTAAGCAAGAACGGGAAGAGAAAGGTGAACTCTATTGAGTCTCTGCAGGCCTTACTGGACTTTCATAGCAGCATGTTTACAGCTGCTGCCTAGTGGGACATCATCTCTGTAAAGAAGTAGAGCAAGGCCAACTGACTGACAGCTATTTACAGCAGGCAGGTGAGGGAAAGATGTTTAGAAAGGGGGACACTGCTACCTAAACTTGGGTGGCTGCAACAATACAGACACCTGAATATGAGTCTCAGTCTGGCTCATTATGAACGAGCTCATAACTACAGGAAATGACTCCAAAATACAAGGTTTTATGGGTAGTAAGATATGGGTGTTAACACCCGATTGCCAGCGTTTATACATAAAAGAAAATATTCAACTACTGCAACAACAGTCAATGTTAGTCGTTGCCTCTAACCAGCAACAGTGGCAGATTATTTAATCCATCTGATAATGATCTGCTAATGGTTTTGTTAACCGTTCTGCTTCGCTTAAACATAATTGTGCAATGTGAAACTGAGACCACAAAATAAAATCCAATGCCAACGCTGTGGTTTTCGACCAAAGAAACCCAGCGGTAGGCCCGAGTGTGCCCGTCACACAACGCTTAAGATGCTGAACTTATTCAGCGTTTACACGGCAGCTGTCAGCCTCTCAATATACATCACAGTTGAAGGTGCTGTAATATGTCCGAACCTGAGACTTAGTCGATTAGTCTGTTAATGTCAGACATTAATTGGCTTAACATTATTTTATGAGCTAAAAATGCAAAACATTCTCAGCCTCCAGCAGCTGTGACGTGAGGATTTGCTGCTTTTCTTTGTTACATATGAAATGTAATAAAATGAATAACGTTTAGGCTTTAAACTGTTGGTTTATTCAGGTATAACAGGAATTTTTCACTATTATATGCCATTTATAGACAAAAAAAAATAAATCTATCGAGAAAATATGTGTTTAAATGGTTAAATAAATAACCGTTTCACCGTTGTGTGAAATGTCTCCAGTCACCTCAGGAATATTAGTTATTATCACAAAAAAAAAATCGTTTTCTTATACAAAGCATAAAGTTTTGATTGGTGTATGTGTCGATGCTTTGTAAGCATCTCCAGCAGCTTTTGTGACGTGTTGTTCATATCAGCAGCTGTTAGCCACATCATGGTGACGACAGCCTGGAGGTCACGGTACGTTAGCACAGGCTAATGTTTGGCACATCAGCTCTTTTGAAATTCAAAAGGGGGTAAACAGGCTGTGAACGAGCGGCCTGTGTCATGCGGAGAAACTAATAAAGAGATGCACGTTCGGGGGGGAGATGAGACGAGACTCACTTGCAGCAGATGAGAGCGGCGCGCACTGAATCACAGCACCTTTTGCCATCTTGATTGTGAGCTCCGTTAGACGGACGCCTCCTCTTTCCACATTAGGATCTCATTTAACGCTTGCAAATGAAGCGAAAGGAGACGCTCGTGAACGTTCCCACCGAGTATGTCAGCCGTTTACCTCAATGATATCACGGGGAAGGCGGTGAAAATACACCTTTTTTTTATAGGTGTTGCATCACCTTGCGTACCTGGCTGCCTCCGGTCCAGAAAAAAAAAAGGCAGCAACCCCGCCTTCACTGCAGTAATGGTACTGACCGCCATTCCCTTCCGCGCACCGCTCAGGAAATTGTATAACGAATTACCGCAACACAATAGATGGAAACGAGAGGTTTGACGGTGAGCTCCGCGAGCACCGTTGTTGCGCACGGGGGGGGAGAATAACGGGGCAATAAGCACCTCCGCGCGCCCCGTTTTCCGTGCAGACACTCGCACGGAGCTGCACGGTCCACGAGAGCAAAACACGAGGCGACCGATCCACACGCGCACAAAACACATGAAAAAGGGGGAGATAAATGACATGCACAAGTGGGTCAGAAAAATGCGTGTCGATGAGATAAATCCCGCGAGAATGGAGGGGAGGCGAGTGTCCATGCGAAGCTGGGCATGGCACACGGTGAAGACTACACACACAAAAATCATCTCTACCTGCACAAGCTGACATTTGGAGCGGTTTTTCCTGGCTCGTCGCGACGCACCGAGCCTTGAGAAAACGGCGAGCAGATCCTGTTGTGTTAACGGGTCGAGAGCCGCAGGTGTTGTTTCTGTTTATTTCTAGGCCATTTGCCAGCCCCGTTATCCGCGTTCAGGTAAACATGATGATGATGATGGTGATGATGCTGGCTCCTGTACGGACGCACAGAGTCACCGTCGTGTCGTCAGCAGGAGGAAGAGAAAAAAGGTGCTTTCCAGCCCCTCGGCTCACACACATTATGTCTCATAACGGTGTCTAAAAATATATAAATATATGGGTTTACTTTTTTTATTGGCTGATGCGATGTCAGGGGGAGGGTGAGCACAGGTAAGAAACCGTCCAATAAGAGACTCTGGCTCTAAAAGGGTTGTGCAAATGTAAAGTTATTACAGCAGCCTTCGCCTAAATGCTATTACTTCATAACAGATGGACTCGAATAACGCTCAGTGGGTGAAAGGATGCTCCAAACCACAAACGCCTCTTCTCATATTCATTTTTATGATGATATTCCAGAGAAAAAACTCCATGTAGGCGACGTTAGAGGATTATCCCCATTTATAAAGATCAGCTCAATCTAATGCCAACACTGACAACTAAATACACATATGGTAAAAGTCCATATTATGTAACTAAGTGACTCGAAACCTATGTTTAAGAACAAAAAAAAA
Organism: Eutrigla gurnardus; assembly: GCF_963514095.1. Classification (NCBI taxonomy): domain Eukaryota; kingdom Metazoa; phylum Chordata; class Actinopteri; order Perciformes; family Triglidae; genus Eutrigla; species Eutrigla gurnardus. The sequence continues at coordinate 14,754,351 of NC_139918.1, forward strand.
TGATATGATGCCAAAAATGCAGAAAAAAACATTTATTTTCAGAAGTGCCAACGGTTAAAGAAACCCGAATTCACAGGTGCAACAAGCAACAGTCGAACATGTGCAATGTGGGCAATTTGCAAGACAATAGACAACATAAAACACGCCGAATAACTAAAAATGCTACATTGATGAAGCTAAACTGGTTCACGCAAGGAGGAAACGCATGCACGAAGATAGAAATCTACTTCGGGATTTTAAAAAACACAATTTCCACTCTTACCTCAACTAAGGGAGCATGTGGTGTTGCCGTTGTGGCAGGGAGGGGTGAAGTGGAGATAAAATAAACATCCCATCACTGCCAACACCGGGAGCAGCAGCGAACCAGACCAAACCCCATGCAAAAAAAAAAAGAAAAAAAAACCCCATGCATTCACCGCAACAGCCCGATCGCCATCCGGCCTCCAAAACAAACCGATAAAGTTGAATCATTGTGAACGGGAGGGAGATCCGCACCGCCCGGGGTTGAGTGAGCAGCAAGTTAGCGTGAAACTAAACCCCGCAACAACCTCGCCCTAAAAAAAAAAAAAATCATACACTACAACTACAAACTGCGATTAACGGGCCACGTTGTTATGTGAAAGCCCCGCAACCTGCCGCCAAGTGCTGTCGTGGTTGGAAAAGTGGCAGAAAGTAGAGCAACAAAGAGAGGAAAAGTGAGGAGGGGAAACTAAACAACGGCGACAACGACCGAGCGCTCCTCGGGTTATTCTAGCTGACGGATAACGGTCCACTTTGTCAGGCGGCCCCCGTGCACCGCTAGGCGGAGAGAGAGGCCAGCCAGGTATAACGGTACACCACCACACTGGGACATGAACACACCAAAACTCCCCGAAACGTGCTCCAACTCACTCCCCAAAAGTCTCCAGAAGAAGTTCACCGAGCGAACGGCTCGCCGACAGCCCGCCCGGCTCGCCCCGCGGCGGCTACGGAGGAGTTTGGACTTACCGCTGCTCCTCTTCGGGTTCGCCTGTTTTCTGCGCTTACACCTGGGGCCATCCGCCATGATCCTCTCGCTGAGTCTGAAGCGCAGCCGCTCGCGAGTCACCTCCTCCCTCCTCCTCCTCCTCCTGTCCCCCCCTCCTCTTCCTCACCCCTCCTCACCCCTCCCATCCCCTGTCCGCTTTACGACATCACCTTCCCCCCCTCTCCTGCAAAAACACCTGGTTTGCGACACACTGGTCGCTTTACGGCATCACCTTCTCAAACACCTCAGCGCATGGCCCCTCCTACTGGCCGCACATGGCTGCGTGTCTCTGAAAGTCGTTTCCAAACGGTGGTCCGACAGCCCTGTCAGGGTCGTCCCGGGACTCTCACTTTCTCTGCTGAGGAAAAACGAAAAATATTACAGCGAGGGGTTTCTCCACAGGTGGGAATGCAGACATGGGCGCAGAGAGTAGAACTAAAGGGATAACATTTACTGAGGGAAAAGCAGCAATTGCACTGTAAAAAAATATCCAGTTGAAAGTAAAAGTCCTGAAATTAAAGTGTAATTCAGGAGGAATATGGGCTAAAAAGTATTAATGTATGAATGCAGAAAAAGAGTGTTATGTTATGAGTGTTACACTTTTATTGGATTATTATGAGACACGTATTAATGTGTAATTAGCATTTCATTGTTGTAGTTGGTCGATATGGAGCTGAATTTAACCAGGCTATCATGAGTTTACCTGTATGTAAAAAGTAAAAGTTCTATATTTCTCCCTGAAATGTAGCCTGAAACAGAAATACTCAAATACAAGTAGGCTTCCTCAAACTTGTGTGCTAAGTTGCAGTACTTGAGTAAACCTACTTTTACATTTAATGATCCTCAAAAGAAACAATAACAAACAAATTGACAGTGTAAGTATTGCATTAACTTACTAAAAGTACAGTAGCAGGTGTAATACCACAATGTAAAAATGCTCAATTAGAATTAAAAGTAAAATTATTACTATAAGTGTGCCCAACTTCAGAGTACATATTGTATTATTATTACAGGTATTTCCACCACTTTTAGGTAGTTAAATCTAAAAAAATAAATTCTACATTGTATTTTTTAGAAACTGAGAGGGCACTTATCCAGGTAGGAATCAGACAACGGGGCAGGAGTCCAAAATAGGTAGGGGTTCAAACAGGCAGTTAGGGAGGAAGGCTGCACTTTAGACAATATGGTGGAAAATGAACAGTAACCGCTCTATAATTACTGCACGGCTAATGGGGAAGCGGGAGCAGGTGAGCAGGTGAGCAGGTGTGCAGGTGTGCAGGTGTGGGAGGGAGGTAAGGTGATGGGATTGGCTGGACTACAGGGGTTACTGCAGGGCACGAGGGAGTGGCAGGATCCGAGGGGACAGACAGGTGAGTTAGTCTAATGCAAAGGTAGACGGTGTGGCTGGGTCCAGATAGACAATGAAGCAGATGTATTGAGAGAAGCAGAGCTGTGGTGTTCCTAAAATGAAGACATTTCTATCTTGTTACCTTTCCTCACGCATACAAATACACAAAATATATATATTTATTGTCCCAAACTTGCTGGATGTTTACGTGTTCAAACTCCCCAGATCATTCTCATAAATCAATCACCATCTGCACTGGAAGAAAAGTCTCTCCTCGTCCCTATTTTCTGACAAATATAATCCTTTTCGCGATGTCAAATGTATCGGAGGCTGTAGACTTCCTCAGCCGTGGCAGTGTTTAGTTTACCGTAAACATGTTGATCTCCACATGTTACAGTTAAGACTTAAGAAAACCTGAACCCAACGATGGTCACAACCACACACACACCGAGCACCGTTTTGCCCTCAGCGGGGCCAGAAGTTCAGTGGCAGTTCACAGCGGGTCAGGGGAGTGGCCTTTACAGTCCCGTCAAGCTATTCTTGTACCTGCCGATGATCGGGTTTCCAGTTCGGAGACACCAGGTGCTGCCGGCCGCGAGCCTCTCAGCCAACGGGACTCCTCTGGATATCCTGACGCTGTGTTTGGGACGGGGGGATGAAACCAAACTGCAAAGGGTCAACAGTGGACACAAATCTTGAGATTTAGCTATTTTTATGTGGTTATTCCACTCAATAGTGACTCCATGACCTTTGATTGGAGTGTGAAGGTTATATACGGGAGGGAAAAGGGTAGCAGGAGAGGTAGTCCAATGTTTATTGTCATTGTACAGTTAGTAATCAAATATTGCTATCCCTTTAAAGTTAGTTGAAACAATAAGAAGAATGCCAGAAGGATTTTTAACATTAGCATGTTTGTATTGGGTTAGATATTGAAAACCAAAGGGCCATGCACTGATCTGGACTAGAATATAAAATGTGACATGACATAACATGTGTAATAATGACACAGCAATCAGAAAGACTGGACTTTAACTCAACTACATTTATCCAACATACATATGAGTTACCTTTGCAGATTATGTTTACATGCAAAACCTTTAACAGTTTATATTCTAGTGGGTGGTTTGATGTATAATCATATTTTCTAAAGCAGGTAAAAAGATGACTTACATTGAAAGCAGATTCACACGTTAGTGAGAGTCATCCAATTATAGAATACAGAGTGTATAATAACAACACTGCTTTTCTCACTGTGACATGTCAAAATGTCTCCTGTGAAACAGGCGTCGTGCAGCTCGGAGAGTGTCAGAGATTTCCGACTGTGTGAAGACTCCTGTGTTATGTGAGTGTGCAGCTAATGAACCACAAGGGTTACATACAGTCATCTCTGGAATGAAAAATAAAAAGATGAAGCCGTGGAGTTAAAGCGTGAGTGCATTCTTACTGATGCTCCGTAGCAATCAGAAATATAAAACCCCCCGTGCAACACACGGTGGTTCTTTAAATACTCCGCTGATGCATAAACTGATCGGAATAATAGAGCCAAAGATTCTTCCCCTCAGCACCTGCACATGTTGGTAGGATGATGATCTGCCCATCAGTTAAACCTACCCCCCAAACCTAAACCAAACCCCACCAGCATGTCAGTGCTTTAATTTAATCTCCCACTGGCAGGATATGAAAGGCTGGAGAGTCCTCTTCTATCTGGGGAGTCCTGTCCCGCTACATCACATTGTCTCCACAGGCCACTGCTGTCCTGCTGCCTGGGAAGTGAAAGAGGAAATAAAGGCCATTATTCAATGCTAATTTGGTGTTGACATGAATATTGTGCTCAGAGGGCTTTTGGGATTTTTTCCCCCTGTTTGGTTATTCATTTGTATTTGAGCTGGAAAATCCTCCTCAGTGAGTAGTCAGCCAATCAACTATGAGTATTGTTCTTTGGAGAAGAGGCGAACCCCTCGGGCTAAATGCCTCTTTATTCCTCCCTCAGCAGTTTCCTTTGTCATGCATCGGTTAGGGGTTCTATCATAAGGCTGAAGCTATCAATTCAACTGAGATATACAGGGGATTTAACCCCTAAACCTGTTGGTGTTAGAAGCTGGCTTTAACCAACAGTTCATATAGTTTTGTTCGTTTTTTAAGATTCATTTATGGGATAGTTTCACCTTCAGAGTAGTGACAGACTGGGAATGGGGTGAGGGAGGGGTATGATATGCAACAAAGGTGCCCAATATAGTTCAAAATCAATGGATGCCTTTCTTGTAGAAGCTATTTTGAAAAAAGATCATACATTGCAGTTCTGACTAATTGTGTTTCCTTTATGCAGCTGATAACGACGTCTGCACCGATGGCATCATTACAGAACAACGTAATGACCTCCCTCCTCGGGCAAACACTGTTAGCACAAACACTGTTAGCACAAACACTGTTAGCACATACACTGGTAGCACAAACGCTGTTAGCACAAACACTGTTAGCACAAACACTGGTAGCACAAACACTGGTAGCACAAACGCTGTTAGCACAAACACTGCACACAACAGCAACAGTGATGACAAAGCCGTTAGCACTGTAAGCTGCAAGCTGCCGGCTTAGCAGGCACCCTGTTAAGAGCCAAGGGGAGGCAATACATTTTTGCACCTATATGTTCAGATAAATAGTTGAATCAGGGCAATCGGTCAGATTTTCAAACGCTAACACAATGTTAACTTAAATGCTAATACAAACTATAATAAATCGACCTTGATGCTAAAGCCCTGATTATGCTTCCGTGTAGTGATCACGCAACGGCCACGCAACGGCCACGCAGTTGCTGGGAGACCGTGATGGTTCTGCTTTGGGTTTACGTGTCGAAATGCAATTCAAAGCCACACCGGTAACGGGCGCTATGGTTTTTGTAAAGACTGACCGACCGACCGAGACTCTTGACGTATATCGTCGTAGCCTCGTTATAGCCTATTTGTTTACTTTCCGGCTTTAAACGTCCACAATTTTTCAGAACTTGGTGTTTTATTTCTTTGTGCAAAAGCGACAAGGTGCAAACAATAAAACAAGGTGCAAACAATAAAAGTAGCCTTTTAAAAGTTTAAATGGCGGTGTTTATGAGTGGAAACCGGATAGCGGTCTCCAGCAGATGTAGTTAGCGGACCAATCACAGCCAATGCCGCTGCGTTGGTGTTGCGTTGGTGTTGCGTCGCCTCGACGCGCGTCTAGGATTTTTGGGAGGCACACGTCAGGCCCTTGCGTTGGACGTAAGGGGGGTCCGCAAGGACGTAAGGGGTCCGCAAGCCCCCTTGCGTTGTGTCGACGCGGAAGCATAACTCAGCCTTAAGACTTGCATAGATCTGTTTTCCCTCCTCAGCATTTTGCTCTAATGTTTGTGGGTTAGCGTGGTGTTTTTGATTGAAAAGTGAGGTACAAAGGTGAAGTGCAGCTCTCTCTCTGATATGTTAATCTGCCCAAACACGTTACATTTCCTTCCGAACAAATCAATTAACTCCAGCCATGCCGTCCTCTAGTTCAGCCCCATAGAGAGGCTCTGTGGCCAGCGGATGAATAATGTAATTTTTTGTCAGGATGAGTAATGCGGGCACAAATCACTTGTCTGGATGAGTGGCTGGGGAGTTGATAATGGTTGAGTCCTCACTTTGGGTTTATAAGGTAGGAGGAGGGAGTAGATCTTTCATTCTCTCTCTCTCTCCCTCTGTCTGTCTCTCCATTAATACTGTGATGCTGCATTAAGAATAAAGAGACGGGCATGAACCTGGAATAAAGGAAACTACCTGCTGGGAAATGTTTACTTTGTGACGAGGTTAATTAAAGGGTTCCCTTTGAAGCCCCGGCTCAGGTTTAGCCTAGCATGTAAATGTCTTCCACGGTGATATTATCATTTGAGGTGACTCACAGTGAAACCTACTTGTTGGTTTTCCTGCAGAGTACTGTGTTATTGATTACTTATTGATTGAGACAGTTCAATCTGAGCTTCAGATTTTCATTTCATCCTGTTACCTGAGATAAGGGCTGTGTTTGTCAGGACAAAGTCTGGAGCGGTGTTTTTGTTTTGTTTACCTTTGTAGACAGGTGTGTGTGTGTGTGTGTGTGTGTGTGTGTGTGTGTGTGTGTGTGTATTACTGTGTGTGCCTGTCAACATCAGAGGAAAGCAGGTAATAGGTAAAGAGATGAGACTCTGCTGCCTCTCGTTTTAGCCCACACATATTAGTCCAGTCTCAGAGATTCTTGTCAATATTACAGCCATTTCTTGCACAACTTATCATACAGAGGGTCAGAGGGTTAGATTTCGTCCTCCTCAATATTTACAACACGCAAAAAAAATCTCACTGCATTATATTCCATTATATTTTGAATTGTCACCTGGTGGCAGAATTTTGTGTTTTCCTTTAAAGACATAAAAGTCCCACTAATACAATATGAAGAGCTCATATAGAGAGCAATAGGGATATCCATAGCTGAATAATGGGTGAAGAAAATAGGGAGGTTGTTCCTGTCCTTTCTATTCCAGCAGACCAACAAACGCTTTAAGGATAGAAATCACCACAGAGCTCCTCAAACACACCAAGTGTTTCCCCCTCCGAGTGAATCTCACTCCCAATGACGCGGTAGCGCCCCCCCAACCCCCCTATTCTCCCGCTTGCGCAACATTCATTTCCTGCGCAGTGACCATCAGCCTCGTCACATCACGCCGGTGATCAATAGACCCATGTTCAGTTCAGGTGATGTGCAGCGATAACCTGGCTTGTTTGCTCACTCCCAGCAGTGATAATGGTGAGCCTTTAGCTGGCAGTGTAATGAGTCAAAGGCAGAAACGGGAGCCACCGATGTCATTTTGCATCTCTTCATCTCCACTGGGGCCGACGCACAGTCTTTGTGCATGTGTGTGTCACAGTATACATCTTTTTATTGCATGTGTGTGTGTGTGTGTGTGTGTGTGTGTGTGTGTAAAGCAGGGCCCGTCCCGAGGCGCTGCCTGCTGTTCGAGCCCATACCTGGAGGCTGACCTCATTTGTTGCAGCACTGCAGCTCCGGACACATGGAAGTCACATGACTAAGCCCTCCCAACTCCATATGGACCAAAAGCCTGCTGCTTACAGACCCTGCCGTCCTTATTATCACAGTATCCATTTTGAGCTTCACGCTAGGAAACTCTACTTCCTCTCGAGTGGAGGTGCCTAACCTTTTTACCTTGTTTCCTGTGCTACCTTTTATCACAGGAGTTAAAATATACTTTATTGTCGTGTACGTCGGTGAGTCGTGAACAGACTGATTTTTGGCGTAAAGAGGTCGAACTATCTGGTATTCCACGAGAAGAAAAGTGAGAAAACAATCTTCAGAATGATAGCAGCACAACATTATTTTTTTTAACATGAGTTGTGTTGTCTGTGGGGAAATATGATCCTCAAGTTTACCAGATGCCAACACAGCAGTATATAATAGTATGAGACATTATTTTAATGTCCGTATTCTATTAGTAATTCTTAAATTACTTTGATTGGCACAAGTCGTTCGTCCCAACACGACTTGTTCTTCACTTTTTTTTGACAAGATGTAACACATTGAACCTTTTTGTTTAAGATTTTGATGGCTTCACACTCCCGCTGCGCTGCTCACGTTACCGTGGTTACAGTTGATGACCAATCACCCCCCGGTTGTAAACACTTTTAGATCTGTCAGCACCCTTGTTTGCATTTCATGCTGGTAGCACTGTTAGCTGCTGGCCGTCGGCTCAGCTGTGGCCATGTCTGGAGCTGCGTGGAGAAATCTTTCAATCACAGCATTTTTCTGTACTCACATTTTTTTCCAACATGAAATATAAGGCAACATCCAGCGCCGACCTGCCCAACTGAAGCCTGAGCTGTCGTTCCCACAGGATGTCAGTGTTTGGCTGCGTGACACATAAACATCATTCCAGGTGGAGCAATCCCATTGTACTCTCTACATCCAGTCCAGCTCTCTCTCACTGTGTGTGTGTGTGTGTGTGTGTGTGTGTGTGTGTTCCTGCATTTTAATCACACCCTGTGCGTGTTAGACCTTTTTGCTGTGGATTGACTACAGGAGTATGAGCTACCTATTGAGTGTAAGCTCAGTGGGCAGATGCGTGGGAACATGAAATATTCTTTGCACGTGGGCTTGCAAATAGCATTCAATTAAACCACCTACTATGGCAAAATGTAAGCGCACCAATGGAATTTCTATGCATATGAGTGGAGGTTTATGTAACAGGCGGTACTGCAGGAGTTATGGCTCCACAGCAGTTATAGCCGTGCCAGCTTTACTGCTGATGACTGATACACAGGCTTTAGTACTTCATTTAACATTTCAGAAAAAAACTCATATAAGGTGTGTTTGTGTTTCTGTACTATGGATGGTGAATCCTATTCCTTTTTTTTATTGCAGGATTCAGCAGATAATATAATACCGTTTCTAAGCAATCCCCTGTAGTCTCACGTGCCGTAAATGATGACCTCACCCTGCCTCAGCCCCGAGTGTATGATGGGATGGGGAGCAGCGCGCTGTGTCTGAGTGGAGGGCAAGTCATTGCCGAGACGTCCCCATGACTCATCCAGATTGACATTATTCAAGATGATAGCCAGACTTGCTGCTTGTCATGCTTTCACTAATAACTGGAGGGAAAAGAAAAGGAGTATATTATTAATGCACAGAGCAGTTGATGGAATTATGACTGTAGGACTGATTTGAACGCTAGACTCACGCGGTGCAAGAGGGATGAACCTCATGTGTTGGTAATTTTCCACAGATGGGTTAAAAATATCCTCGATGAAGCTACATTAGTATATATACTATTCGTTACCCTACATGTGTAGATTATAAGCTCAAGTTCAGCCTGTTCAAGTTCCAGACTGTTTACAGTTTGTCATTTTTAAATTTAATGATGGTATATCTTTTTGACTAATTTCTATTGTTTTATCAATTTATTTTCTTGTCTTTTATCCTGTAAAACATGCTTGAAATGCATGAAAGTGTTAACAGATAAAATAAAGGACAAATCCAGCTGAATTCATGTAGTAAAACATGAATACATTTTTATGCATTAATTAATTAACATACATTTAAATCAATATAGCGAATAAGAAATTATGATCAAACTAGTTATTGTGATAAATATCAGTCAGGACCAAACTGACCGATCGACGTCATCCATAAAGCCATGCTGCAACTGAAAATGACTATTTACACAATGAATCACACACAGAGGAAAAGCACGAATCACGCAAGCACGGCAAAGAGGAATGTTGTTTTCTAGAATATAAGCCTCTATCCTGCTTATAGCTGTCACTGAGATGAAGAGAGATCGTATCATTTCTATTATCTCTTCCCATTAGCGCTCCATGTAGATCCACACATACACACTTAAACTGCTGCGTTTCAATGCACCGAGCACCATTCATCATCATACAGGTAACCCCCTCCCCCTCAGCATCACCCTGTCATCATCCTCAGATCAGCAGAAACCATCTACCCTCCACTCCACACTATTTTGACACTAATTGCACTTTGTCGAGATCAAACCGCCTCGCAGTGTTCTCTCGGCTCACCCCAAAATTCACTCTGACACTTGACAGTCACTGAAAGGGGCTTCATATCTCACACATCAGACAGGTATCTAGTACGAGGTGATAAAAGCCAAATTTAATATTCAAACTGATTTTTTCCCCCCCAAACCTGCCACTGTTAACCTCCTCTGCTCTTCTCAGCTTCAGAATGACACTTTAATCTACCGGGTCTTATTCAAAGTGGAACAGCGGGAAGATACTATTCAGAGGAATATCAATCATACATATAATTTCTTTTTTTTCATCATTAGAAAACAGACCTTTTTATCATTTTTATAATGTTTCTGGCATCACTCAGTGTGAAGGAAGCAACGTCCAGTTTTTCTAATTTAAAATGTTTTTTTTGTCAATATGATGAATGCAGAAGATTAACTAGACTTTCAGCTCTAGACAGTTTGTCCAATATCAACTGTGTCTTAATATTTATCTTTCCAACAATGATAGCAATAACATACTTGAGTTTAAGTGTTTCAGCTTCAAAAATCTTCCCGTATCACTTTTCTTTGTTGAAACTGAAGTTATTTAATGAGTTAGAGCAGCAGACAAACTTGAAAACCTTGAGTCAATGGCTGGTTGTTATTTTCATTAACCTGGATATATCTACTCTACTATCTTTCTTCAAGTGTAAACCAGGCTAAATCAAAAGGTGAAGTGATGAGACATTAGTGGAGAACATGTCTTCCAGTGCAGTAGTGAAGTGCTTCCAAATAAGTGCTTATCAATAACACAGGCAGTGAAGCTTAAACGCATCATAATACATGGAGATCCTGCAGGTCGAGCACTTCAAATCCCATCGTTTCTCTGATGCGAACTGAATGTGCTTCAGAAAGATAAGAGGGAGAAGAGAGGAGAGCTGACTGTGTGTGTGTGTGTGTGTGTGTGTGTGTGTGTGTGTGTGTGTGTGTGTGTGTGTGTGTGTGTGTGTGTGTGTGTGTGTGTGTGATGTGCAGCTTTGGAAAAAGTCAGATTTCCTTTTAAGAGAAGTAGAAATACCAGAGACCAACATGTAAAGAGGGCTCTTTTTTCAATAAACTTTACTGTGACAGCACTTTTCAGACAAATGAGCAGGGGCGTAACTACCCAGTGGCAGAGGGGTATGCAGTCCCCCCCCCCACCCCCTCCAAAAACAAAACAAAACAAAAGTGTGCAGGAAATCATCATGTATGGGCTTTAAATAATAAAGGTTATTTAGCCCCTGGCAGCTTTTTTGCTTTCTCCATCTTTTTCCATAGAAGACAACACACTACTACCTGCTCACTCAGCACTCACCACATCTCAGGCCCTCTTATGAGATAGGGCGCCTACTATATAGCCTGTTATACCTCTAAAATGTTATACAACATTAAGGGAGTGCAGAAATTATTAAGAAAGCAGTTTAATATAGAAAATACAAATATATATAAATTACCTTCGCTTTAGTGCCCCCCCTGGTGCAGTGTCCACAGTACCCTATTTGTGCACCACTGAAAATGAGAGACTCTTCTAATGAAGCACAAATAATTATCAATTCTGTGGCCATGATCCAAATCTTTGTGAAATATGTTGCATGTAGATGTGTGTTTGTATTGGGTCTGAAGTGTTGCAGTATGGGAGTTTTATTCCAACACCCTCCCCCTTTTGACACTCACGTAGCTTTACTTTCATATGTGTATTATTTATCATCATGTGATAAATGTGTCACATGTGTAATAAAATATGAGCTTTTGACTCTGTGCAAGTTTTTACATGCGATGTGGTAAATTCTCAGCCTTTATTTCATAATGAGGTTAAAATGTTTCAATCTGTTTTCTTGCTTTTGTTAAAAGACATTTCTGAAATCTAGTAAAAGAGACAGGATTTGGACTTTTTTTTGTAACCGATTTGAAAACCCCTCTCGTAAAAACACCCAGCGGCTCTTTTCCAGCTCCAGCCTTGACCTACATGTAAACATCACTACGAGAACAACCACTTTACCTGATAATTGACCCACAACAAAGCCGGCCGCTCATCTCTGTGCCTGCAGGACGTCGTCTCCTGCCTGCTCCTCTCTGCACACCTTGCCAGGAGCGCTGGCAACAAACAGAACAGGGGAAGTGCATAAAGGATTAAATTATGAATGGAGACCCAGCGAGGCAGAAGGAAATGGTTGTGATAATGGCATGACAGCATATTTAATTTGCAGATAATTGCACTGTAGGGGCTTTGGGGGGCTTTTTTCACACTAGCATTTTAAATGAAACAGGCAAATCATGGCAGTTGTCACCTTACAGCCTTTAAGGAGACTCGGCAACTCAAAGGACAACACCACAAAAGAAAAGTGACTGGATGGATGTGTCTGAAATGTTAATGTCAGATTGTCATTTGAAATGGAAACCAGGCTTTTGCAATGTCATTGTTAAAGGGAGGTAGCCTATTTCCCCTAGCCCCCTTTTTTTATTTATTTTTTTATCATTTGATGTTTTCAGTTTTCAGATTTTGCAGCAAAACAATGTTGAAATTGCAAGAATGTATCAGGCACTTTGGGGTCACAGACGTTTTTTGGCTCCTACAAATCTTTTTTAGTCACACAAACACATGACAATGTGAAGGCACGTTCATGTGCAGGCCAGTATATGAGAATATGCAATAAGAATTGCAAAAATGTGCGGACGATGGACAAACATTTGACTTTTTGACACTGACATTTTGAACATGAATATTAACCGTATTATCCAGAATATTTCTCGAACCTTGGGGTGGCGTATGTGACATTGTTATGCACATTCATGGTGCCCTTTTCCTTGTTTCAGGAATGAGCATCAAAGGACCAGTGTGTAATATTTAGGGTGAACTATTAGTTGAAATCACACAATCACACAAATGCGTTGGAGAGGAGGAGGCGGGGCTTACCTCAATGTAGACAGCCACGATGTTTCATCAATCATGGCTGAAATAACCACTATTGCTGCTTTGTGCATGTTGTGGAAGTCCCAGATACACCGGCTAATCAAACACCTTTCTGTCTGAGTTCATAACATCACCCAGAGGTGCTCTGTAAATTATACTGAGCTGTATACACTGTGAATGGTAAGACACACGTCAGCTGGTTTGTCTCCGACACGCTGTGAAACTGCAGTAACATGAGCCACAGAGTGCAAAACGGTGATACCTTCCAGCCGCCGCCTGCCTGCCGTTGCTCCTTAAGTAGTGATAATACGGTAAGGATAGCCTCTCGGAGCGAAGTGAACGGTGTTACCAGTTTTCCACTCGGCGGCTCACATTACTGCAGTCTTGGTAAAAGGAGAAGTGAGCAGTAATCACTTGGTTGCAATCTGTAACCACACAGCTAGATGCCACTAAATCCTGCACACTGTCCCTTTCAGGCAGATCATCTCACTAACGGGATGGAGATCATATTTAATACAAATAACAGCATTCTAATACCGTTGGCCTGAAAGCTAATCTAACACAGTTTAGGCTTGCAGTACCCGGGTTAACCTGTTGGAGGTGCTTTACAGAGCCACTAATCCTTGTGTTTGATTTTGTGTCATCTGTGAAGCCTGGGAAAGGAACGATGCCAGCTGATGTTGCTTACCTAGATCCGCTGGACACCTTTTTAGAATATCATCAGCTGTACTTTGTAATTTAGTACACGACAACAGTGCAGCCAGCGTGTCCTGAAAATAGACGTAATATAATAGACCGGACGAAACCCAACACTGCTCCACCTTCTGCTTCAGTTGTCGTGCAGACGTTCGTGTAATCTCTTCTGCGTCTGGTCAGCTGAACACTTCACTGGATGTGAACACAGCAGTAGAGAAAAGGTAATCTGCGTCTCAGGAACACATGAGCACGCTTGACGGCTCACAAGGGCTGAAAACGACTCCAGGTTGGAGATTCCCATTTTGACGATTAATGAGGTAATTCATGTAAACGGTTTGGTTTCTTATTAGCATATTGTAATGAGGTGAGCAACCCACTTCACTCGCTGCCCTCTTCTTCTCCTTCTTGCCTCAGCATCAGCGTGCTTCTCCGGCGTTTACAGACAAATTAATACAAAGAGACAGCCGTGACCTCCTGAAGTGTGTGTGTGTGTGTGTGTGTGGGGAGAGACGGTACTGTGCCTACCAGCTGTTTCATCCAGCCATCTGTGGTGTCAGATGTTTGTAAGGATGCTGGAAGTTTGCCGACGACGAGCACAAGTGCACGTTTTGAGCATTATTCAGCAAGCATGCATGCATATGAATACGTGCACGCACATTTCCTTCTCCCCGCCTGTATGTCAGTACAACTAGATTTACTCATTCGGCTCTGTTCAGTTGCTGCTTTCTTGGCGTGAAATTACATAACTGCCACAGCAGAGGGTGACAGAATTAATTAGCGTAGAACAATATCAACTACAACACATTAACATTATGCGTCAGTCTGCATGGATCTTGGATGTGATGTTAAAGTTACTAAGGAGCTTTTAATTATTTATGAAACCTCAATTTAATACGGATGCCTCAAAATGACAACACACAAAACCAGAATGGCCAGAAACTCCTGCGTGGCCACGGACAGACCCAGATGAGGCTTCTGCTGGGAGCCAACACCGGCCCTACGCTGCTGGAGGCCCAGGCCCTACTGCTGGGTGCAGGGAGGGAGGCACAGGAGAACCAGAACCAGGACTGCGTGCGGAAGAAGGTTGGACCCTCCTGTAGTAAACTGTCTCTGGGGCTCGGAAACACTACCATTTTTGTCCACAGGGAGGACCGGGATAAACAACTTTTGCTTCCTTGTAGTAGTTTTAAATAACATGATAATAGAAATGAATTGAATGTAATAAATAATTTCATGTTTTTTAATGCTGACGGACACAATATTTAATCATTTGCTTTTCAAAGTGATGTGCTTAGTTTGGCTTATTAGCCATCTAGCTAGCTGGCAAGCATGGAGAAATATTTGAATCGGTCCACAACATCAAGTGACGGGAAGCTAAACTAGCTAAATTGTGACAGGATAGCAAAATGTGTCATGTGTTTTCAGATACTAGCGAATCAAGCCATGAAGCCAGCCGAGCTAAAGCACCGGGAATATCTGGGCAAAACTAAGTCGTATTAAGATGATTCAAATTGAAATCTTATCACTATTACAGATACGTAGAGTGCAAATAGGAGTAAGCAATTCAATTCAATTCAATTTTATTTATAGTGTCAAATCACAACAGAAGTCATCTCAGGACACTTAACACATTGAGCAGGACTAGAATACGCTCAAAATTTCAAGAGTCAACACAGTTTCAAATTCCCAACATCACCCAGGGGCAAGCGTTACAGCGACAGTGGCGAGAAAAAACTGCCTTAATAGGCTTTTAGGCAGAAATCTCGTGCAGCCCAGGCCCTTGGGTTCCAACTGCATTTGGTGTTGGTAGTATGGTAGTAGTAGCATTAACAGTAGTGGTGGTATTAACAGAAGCAATAGTATCAACAGTAGTAGTCCATGGCAGCAGGCACAGCCACGCCGAGATGGATCCACCCAACCACGTCGCCGTAGACCAGAAAGCAGGAGTAGTTGAGCAGTCACACAGCGGGCAGGTGGAACTACAATGTGGTGTTTCCAGCATCAGGCCAGTTAGCAGTCTGCATTGGTCAGGACCTCAGTGGACTCTGCTGGACCAGAAAGCATAGCCAGACTCCCGGGAGTGATCCTGGGAGTAGTCAAGTTAGTGACAGTAGAGATGATGATTTTAGTCAATTACTTTAATTAAAAATACTGGCAGTAAGAGGCAAACAAGACCACAACATCGGTGCAGTCCGGATCAGGTTCCACCACGGTCCAGGGAGACCTGCTAGGCAAGAGAGCACAGGGACTCCGGGGGAACATACACGGAGAGAGCGCGAGAGAGAGAGAGAGAGAGAGAGGCTCAGTGTGCCACTATAATCCCCCAGCAGTCTAGGCCTATAGCAGCTTAACCAAGAGCTGGCTCAGGGCAAACCTGAGCCAGCCCTAGCTATAAGCGGTGTCAAAGAGAAAGGTTTTAAGCCTACTCTTAAATGTGGGAACAGTGTCTGCCTCACGAACCAGAACCGGAAGACGGTTCCACAGAAGAGGAGCTTGATGGCTGAAAGCTCTGGCCCCTGTTCTAATTTTGGAGACTTTAGGAACTACAAGTAACCCTTTATTCTGAGAGCGTAGTGCTCTAGGAGGACAGTAGGGTTTAATGAGCTCTTTAAGATATGATGGTGCCAGTCCATTAAGAGCCTTGTAAGCAGGGCCGGCCCGTGGCATAGGCCGTATAGGCAAATGCTAAGGGCGCAGTCCATCGGGGGGCGCCACGCCAGTGGCACAAATGGTAAAAAAAAATAAAAATAAAAAATTGGTACAAGAAATAATCCCACGTTAATTAAAATGCAAAGCAAAGCCTATTTAAAAGAAATAATATTTGTAACAACATCACAACCCACAATAACGTTACATGATTCGCTAATTGCTAATCAATAAATAGCGTTAGTTGACTGTTTTAACGTCAGTTTATATTGTGGAGGGGGCTAAGTTGTTATGGAAAGTAATAATGTAACGTTAGGTAATTACAGTACTCCCACCTTACATTCCTCAGGGACATTTTTATTAGATCTTTTAAGCAGGTGTACATTTGTTTACATTTTTATTGCCTTCTGGTTAGCTAACATTTGGCAACCATGTGTTTTGTTCCATGTTTTCTATGGTTGCCATGGCAACCATGTGTTTTGTTCCCTGTTTTTTACGGTTGCCATGGCAACCATGTGTTTGTTCCCTGTTTTTTTACGGTTGCCATGGCAACCATGTGTTTTGTTCCATTTTTTTATGGTTGCCATGGCAACCATGTGTTTTGTTCCATTATTTTTTTTTTACGGTTGCCATGGCAACCATGTGTTTTGTTCCATGTTACATGGTTTTGATCTTTGAAAGGGTGTACTTGCATTATTAGTTTCTTGTGAGTATATACACTACACTGCCGATGCAAGGGGGGCGCCACCTAAAATCTTGCCTAGGGCTCCAGATTGGTTAGGGCCGGGCCTGCTTGTAAGTGAGGAGAAGGATTTTAAATTCTATTCTGGATTTTACTGGCAGCCAGTGCAGAGAAGCTAATTTTTTTTTTAGTCAGAACACGAGCTGGAATTAGGCTACTTTATCTGATGAATCAGTATGATGATTATGAGAGGGTCTTTGGAACATGCTGTCCCCTCTAAGGGGGCCCTGGCCCCAGAAATTTTAGGTTTGCCATGCTTTTGCTTAAATCTTTATTGTTTTGGGATTTTACCAGTTCATACTTCAGTGAGGTGAAGACCCAGCAGGAGTCCCAGCTGAAAGAGTTTCTGGTTTCGAGACTTAATTCTGTCATACAGCTCTTTGTGTTAAAAACACTTTATTTCAGCATGGAAGTTGACTCTGTGAGGCTGTACTGAGGGACAGCTGAGCTTTGAGCTCAATGCTAACATGCTGCATTTGTTAATTAGTGCTAAACAATTGGCGCAACTAAGGCTGATGAGAGTGTGATTAGTTGCAGGTATTTAGTCATAAACCAAAGTATTGGACAAATTGAAATTTAAACTGATGATGGCACTACAGGAAAAGCCACTACAGTTAGTGCAGTTCATCCCAAGGGGAACATGAACCAAATGCCGTGGCTCCAAAAGTTGAGATATTTCATTCAAAACCATGAATGCGAATGTCAGCGTACTTTGTAAATATATGTATACGATTATGTAAAGATTTATTTAACAGATGGAGACATATTTCATGGATAAATGAAAATGTTCACCCAGCATGTGGTGCTAGGGGTAAAATTAGGGGATCTCTTAAGTCATAAGGAATCATCCTCTGGGGATCATGAATGTCTGTAGTACAGTTCTAAGCAATCCATCCAGTTGTTGATATTTCAGTGGAGCGAAGTATGATAACAGGTGGTGATATATTAGGGGCAGATGGTATCTTATGTCATCTGTCTCCAACCCTGTTTTGTATAAAATTACAACCCGGACCATCGCAGTTTGAAACACGTTGTTAATGAAATATGCTACAAAACGAAGAAGTTGAGGTTAAGGCAACAAACGTACTTATGTTTAAAAGCAGTCTCCTGGGTGACAGCCCTGTATTTTGACTCATCCATCCACCACCACAACCGCCTCCCTACCCAGTTTGAAAGTAACTAGTGATGCGTTAAGAGCAGTAATCCACGGCAAAATACATTTCCCCTGAAACGTAATTGACGAGTCAGTTCTATTGTGTGTGAACAGAAATCTTTGGAGACCTGGCTGCTTTCTCCAGCCATCCTCTGACTCCTGATCCATTACTTTTACCACTTCCCAAATTTGAGTCTGACATTTGTTCATTCAGTCCATATTTTTCTGGCTTTTATATGACGTTTCTTTGTGAAGATGGCACTGAGTTGTAGACTGAGTTGTATCGTTAAAAGACTGAATGATCATAGATATGCATTAGTTTGATTTCACTCAAGTCAGAACTGATACGGCTCATACTTTGATATTTGGGTTTTCTTCTTCCTGTGCTGACTTCCTCTCCTTTGCCGATCTAAACACCTGCTGTGGATCAACCTCGTTAGTCTTTCCCTGCTCCCCAGAGCTCCCAGCCAATCAGCTCCCTCCCTGTTCTCCTGCCTAATCAGCTCATTCCCTCACCTGAGCTTCTCCGCCGATCTCCCCAACTTGACTTCATCCCCTCGACAGATCAGTTCGTGGTTGTGGTTAGTTCAGTCTTTGTTGGGTACTTGGCTTTGTTCTGTTAAGATGAGACGCAGGGTGGGTGTTATAGAAGTCCACTTCAAGGGGGAGAATATCCATTCTACAAACATTCAAAAGATCTTTAATAAAAGACCACAAACGAGAGCACCTGATCACACTATCCCATTATTTTGAGCTCTGTCTGCTGTAACCCTCCAAGCCTGACCCCACAGCTCGAGACCGTCCCCAGCCTTTATTCATATAGCCTTGCGTTTAGGTTCACTCATTCTGCTTTCAGTCCAATGATGTTCCCCACAGCTGTTGTATGTGATGTCTGGATGAGAAAACCGGTTCACATATGTGACAAGTCATGTCTTTAGTCTCTGATTTATGACATCTTCAGCTGAATCAATCGTCATTGAATATGTGGAAAAATCATTTTCTTATCTCTAAACCCTTGAGCGACTGGATTGTGTCTTACTGGCATATTTTCAAATATGAAGCAGGATGATTGTCAGCAAACTGCCAGGATAAACGCAAGTAAAATAAAAAAAGCAAATTCCGTGATGCCTCTCAGTTGGACTCCATCTTGTCGAAAAAACGACTGCATAAAGCAAGCGGTTTCCCTTCAGCCAAAATGTCCAGATGATCACAGTGAATGCCAGGAGGAAACGCTGTAAAAGAATTACAGAGCTGTTGTCTGAACAGAACAGCAGAGCAGAGAGCTGACGAGATCCTTCCATGTACCTGTCAGCCTGAAATGATGGCTGACTTCCTGTGGGCTGGAGAAACACTAATAGTCTCCAGCTGGACAGGGAAATCTTCACCGTGTGTGTGTGTGTTTGCTTCAAGCAGCAGGAAACTTTACACCTACATTAGGTCAGAGGATGACTTAAACATGTGAATGCCTGCGTTCACCTGGTGCGGTACTTTCCCAGCAACAGAGACGATTTCACCGCAGGCCTTGAGAATCAAACGGAAGGTGACTTCATGGACGCTGCTGTGAACGTTAGTCTCCTCCCCGTCAGGTAAACGATACTTTGGAGGTTTCTTATTTTCTGGAGCTGCATCACAAATATCCTGCCAACATTTTCCCCCTACCATCATGCTCCACTTCAGAATAATGTGCAAATAATGGACACATGCGCTGTAACGACCAGGCCAGAGTTGGTGGGATACCTGAAAAGATTATGTCCATATGGCCAGAGGTGGATGTGGGAAAGAGCGATGGATCTGTCATGTTTTTGGACCGGCACGGTGTCAGCTGCAAGACATCAGCAGTCTGTCCTGAACAAACACTTAAGTTGAAGTATGACTGGTGGGGAGGTAGTTACTTCACCACTGGCTTAGTGATCCAACTAAGGGCGTTTTTTCACACCTGCCTTGTTTCGTTGGGTTGACTCGAACCCTGTTGCGGTTCGTTAGGACTGTGCAATCACACCCAGGTGCAGATCAAAACAGCCACACCGAGAGCTTGTTGAAGGGGGGGCTTACAAACAGACTCTAGGAACATGTTTTACCAAATGGCGTATGAATGACAATTACAACTCCTGTCTTGCTTTTTGAGTGCCATGTTACAGCATATAGTCCGTAGTACTGTAACGCTAATGCATACGCATGAATGGGCAACACTCGTAGTGTAAAA
Source organism: Eutrigla gurnardus (assembly GCF_963514095.1). Lineage (NCBI taxonomy): Eukaryota > Metazoa > Chordata > Actinopteri > Perciformes > Triglidae > Eutrigla > Eutrigla gurnardus. The sequence continues at coordinate 14,774,599 of NC_139918.1, forward strand.
AGTGAGAAATATGGTGGGTCAAACCAACACAGGACTTTCAACCAGGAGGATGAAGTTTGTTGAATTATTTTGAAGTTATGTTGGTGATGTATTTTTCGTACTCATGGTACGCTGTTTATACATTTTTACCTACTTTTTTCTTTTTAAAAGCCCAACCATGATCTCTTTCCAGGGTCTTGTTGCCTGAACCTAACCTAACTTTCCCAGTAACAACGTTGTTGTTCTTGGAAGGAACCATTGGAGGATTTGTTTGCTAGCCAAGTGCAAGCTAGGTGCTAGCCATACTTAGCTATGTGCCAGTGCTTGCAGAATGAACGACTTTTAAGTTCAGGCTTAAATTAAAGTCCTGGACATCCTAGAACAGTTGTGGGTGTGACGGGTAAAAGGTAAGACGGTTTACGTAACTGTCAACAAACTATTTTGTTGATCTTGAACTTCCTGGCAGACGGTGAATCCACAACAGAAATGTTAGCCTTCTGTAGTGAAATAAAGAGGCACGTGAAGATCTTTTTCTGATGGCTTATGTGGTGCGCTGCAGAGCTGTTCTGTGTCCACGTCTCATAGAGGACATCAAACACAAATTGCATCATAAAACAAAAAGCATTTTAATTTCTATTGAAGACTTTCTCAGGGAAAAAAGAGATTTAAGAGGTAAGATTGAGGGCGAGCTGTAAAAGCTGAGTGCAGGTTGTTAGTTTTATACGAGCGAATCCATGCTCACCTGCGGTCACGGTGACCTTGCTGTAATGGCATCTTTCTCTTTCAAATCACTCGAGATGAAAAAGGACATTTTTTTCCTTCCGACTAAACTTCACATTCCTCATTTTTGAGCCCGACTTTGTCTGCACATAATTTCAAATCTGTGTATTTGCACTTACAGTGTCGATGAGTGTCCAAATAAAGCAATACAAACATTCATCTCTGCGTTGTTCTTGAAGACAACACTGATCTCCAAACGTGGACAATGATTGGATTTTAGATCCCAGCAGCTTGATATTATAGAAATGTATCGCACACAGTACCATCTTGAGGTCATCTAACTTCACTGGAGTTGAATTAAACATCAATTCATCTCTCCACCTCTGCCTAAAACATTCCTTCTTTCTACTCAAGCAAGAAACTCATCTGGTAATCCTGTCATTTATGTTTCATAACCTTCCCTGCCTCCCACTAAATTAACTGGGATCTTAATTAGGTTTCAAGTTACGGTTGCAGTTTTAAACAGTTTGCGTGGAACGTTGTAAATTGAAACAAAAGCTACAAAACAACTTTATTGGGTTTCATTTTTTTTTTCAAAACATCATGGTTTGGCTAATATTACTATGAAATTAAAACGAAAGAAAAAAGCAACAAAACTTGGTTTTGTTGTTTTTTGACCAAACCTCTGTTCTCTATTGCTTATTTGTGATACATAAAAGAAAACGTTGAACTACACTTTGTTTCACTCAAGATGTAGTTTAGATTCATGGCAACGTCCTTTTTCAGAGACGGGACTGTTAGCAGACATCCGCTCAGCTCTGTCGTATCTGAAATCACAGCTCGGCTGCTTTGATCTCGCTGCAGTTCCTCTCTGGTGGACGAGACGAGCGTATCTCACAAATCTATAACATGTTTTTAAGAGTTCCCCCAGAAGACAAACTACAAATACGTCAAACAGCAGTTAATACATAAGTCTTAGCATTAATTTGAAGGCGTGTGGTGTATCAGTACTTTGGGATTCACACATGAACGTGCATCTTTATCTTGAATTCAATTTGATTTATGGTATCATATCACAACAGAAGTTATCTCAGGACACTTAACACATTGAGCAGGACTAGAATACGCTCATGAGCTTCAGAGTTAATACAATTTCAAAGTCCCAACATCACCCAGGGGCAAGTGTTACAGCGACAGTGGCGAGAAAAACCTGCCTTAGGCTTTTAAGCAGAAATCTTGTGCAGCCCAGGCCCTTTGGTTACAACTGCATTTGGTAGTATAGTAGTAGTAGCATTAGCAGTAGTGGTAGTATTATCAGTATTATTTTTAATTCTCTCCCTCACGGCTTTGCCCTAAAAAATATTCAACCATAATTTAACCCACGTCTGACCGACACAAACGGAGGGCATGAAGCCATGTTGGAATCATTACCAAACCTGCGTGTTTCGGCTGTGTTTCTCAGCCTCTCGCAGGTAAGAGCTGAAGTCAAACCGCAGCACATACTTGAGATATCTGGCTGGAGGAATGTGTGTGTGTGTGTGCCACACTGCTTTCCATCCTGAGGTGTGTTTTCAAGGTCTCCAGGCTGCGTGGAGGTCCCTGCTCCAGGCCTGCTCCACATTAAAGCCACATGTCTCTGTTTTTCTTTCCTACAGGCATGTCATACCTGCAGCTCTCACACGTGCACGCCGATGTCGTAAGGTGAAGACCTTGTGACTCTGCACTGGCGATTGTCATGGTTTCACTGGATGTGAAAGATTCTTTGGTTCACGGTCATTTTTATAAACATTTATAGCCAAGTGAAAGGTGATGACTCAGAGAAGATGTGAGGTAACCAGTCTTCATGTGGTAACAAAATAACTTTAAAGGCTTGTTGCAGAAATGCAAAAATATTTTCCTTACAGAAAACGTATAAAATGTTATACCAACATGTGAAGACAAAGAATTATTAATAATTTAAAGGCCTTTACGGAAAATGTTTTCAAATATTTATTTTTTATATATTTTTTTTCACATTGAATGGGAATATGACATGGCGAAAAAAAGGGATTATTTCAGAAGTGAGGACAAGCTTTCATGTGATATTTCTCCGTAAATGACGGCATCAACCAATCAGCTTGTCTGCACTCTATTTTATACAACAACACAGACACTCATTAGTCTGAACCAGGACAATAAACTTTATTAGTCCTTTCAACCCTGACAAAGGCAATGCATAACAGATAAACTCCTTCCGTACTTGCCTTTCAAAATAAAAGCCCTAGACACATACAATACATACTGTAGCTGTTTAACCTAGTAGGACCTCTAGTGAAAATACTGCACCTGTTGCAGATTTGCATTGCTGCATGTATGAGTAGTTCTGATGCAAAATATTTGCTGCATTGTATTCTGCATTTTGTTTATTCCTCAGGCCCCTGGTGTGTAAAGGCATTAAACCTGCACTGTCTGGGGTTTTTTGGCCACTTGGGGGCAGCATACACGCAAGACAACTTTTACGTTGATCTGTCCACCTTGTGAACAAAGTAAATAACTATATGAACCTCGAGCAGATATCAAGCAACTCTATTTTCACCAGCTAATCTCTAACTGTGTCTCCTGTGTAGAGCTGAGCAGGTTGTGCATTGTTGTTTTTTTATACTGAAAACAGCCTGCTGCAGCCCGAACGATGCTCTGTGAGCGGCGAAGTGAAGTCGTAAAGCCAAAGCAATGAGCTTAAAGACACTTAAAGGCTTCATGGAGCTGAAAGGAACTGCAGAGTTAGAATTCTCTGTGGTTTCATTACTTTGAGTGATCTTTTTCATTCAGTCATTTGACCCATTGCCAATATAAATGTATTGATTAAAGCAGCCTCAACCCTATGTGTATAGATGCACAGAAAACTGCACAGAAATCTGTAAGCAGCAAATGTGATTTAAAAAAAAACCATTGGCACGTAGCTTTGCATTACTTGTAGCTTGCAGATCTGGCCTTCCAGTCACGGCTGCTCAGGAAACAAATTCATTTTAAAATTAAAATGAAACTCAGGGACAATTTAATACCTTTAATACCAACAGTAATTCATTTCAAGTTATAGAGAAACAAACATTTTAGTTAAAGCTTAACTAAAAATCTGCAGTTGGACATGAAACCTTATCCCTGCTGGGTCAGCCCCGAAGGAAGCAACTTCCAGTTTTGAAAAGGGAAGGCCAAGTGCCTTACACTCACATTCTCTCTGCTGGCCAACAGGGGGCGACTCCTCGGGTTGCAAAAAGTCTGAGAAAATGGCCCTACTCCTTACTTGATTTATTGATCGTAAACATAAGTTCATGATCTCATCTCTAGTTTCAACTTCAAAACAGCAGAATGTTCATTCAGTAAACTATGGTCCATTTAGCTAAAAAAACAAAACAAGATGACGACGGCTCAAATGCAAGATGACAAAAGTCAAAATGCAGAACTCAAAATGCAGCTTCAAACCTGGAGACAGAACTGATCAGTGGGCCAGAGTTTGCCTGCGGTCAGTTGGATAGACCTGTTTCAGGGTAATATAAGAAATAATTTAAGCTTGCAGGATGAATTCAAACGGTAGGCTTCAGGTTGTGTTAAATTAGCAAGTAATATGAATATAAATTGCGCCAAAACGTATGTAAAACAGAGTGTGCAGAGTTATGATGCTGTTTACATGACAGACTGACATATCTGTGTTTTGCCGGCCAACAGTTTGAAAACGTGTGATACTTGAAACTTCCCTACAAAAAGTTTTAGGTAATATTCATTTCTAATGTCAAAAGCATTGTGTGATTTGAAGAGCTGCACAGAACAATAATGCAAAAAGTAAGCATTGTTTTTCAGTTTATGCTTATCGATTCTCACACCTGCTGAAGTGGAAAATATTATCTGCCTGGTAAAAACACTCTCAACCCATCCGACTGAGGGTGTACTGACATCGATTCGAGCCTGGGGCCGCACGTTTTACCTCTAAAACATCTTCTTCTTATCCTTTTTCCTCTCAGTCCCAACTGTAAGAGCCACCTGTCGTCCTGTCTCTCTCTTTTCCCTCCATCTCCTCCTGTGTCTAACTGTGTCTGTAATGCCGTCCTCTCTTAATGCTCTCCAATGCTGCTGAGGTGGAGTCGTCCATCTTTACGATGTGCCTGTTACGATGCCTCGGGGTGTGCCGTCTCCATGCCGATCGTCACCTGGAAACAGACACAGACCTGCTTGGCTGAGCACAATGTTTAATGGCAGCGCTGCATTACAAAACTGCAATGTGATTCAAAACACATCAGTAGGTAGAGTTGTGTCAGAAGGCCTGCAGCAAACTACTCGGCGGATGAAATTCAGCAACTAAACTTTTTATTCCCCGTTTCAGTCAGTGATTCACATGGGATGAAACGTTTTTACAGTAGCTGTGTTGATGTTCAGTGTAGCAGCTTCAGGCTTTTTGAGGGTTTACGTGTTGGAGAATATCAACTCACTGTGGCTGAAAGCAGCGCCGACACTGGAAAAGAAGATGCTATGCCCCCCCGAGTAAAGCCAGTAATTATGAGAGAATTAGCTATAATAAGCATCTGTCTATTAGAGGTAATTGACTGTATACACGGTTTGGTTTCAACTGACAAATGTTGATGGATTTTCAGAATAAAACCCACAACACCACTTCAATCTTTTGATTGAATATGAGAAGGATGAGGCAGTAAGTGAGTTCTTTTAAATTACATATTTATATGCAGATGGAAGCACATGAACTATAGAAAATGGCATCATTTGTGTACTTCAAAGGTCAAATATCATGAGTCTGCTTTAGAGTAGAAATACATAAGTAAACAGCAGATACCACAACACAATACTGTATATTATACTTGGAAAATCTGCTAATTCCAGCTGGTATTTTAAACAAAAAGATATATTCATATATCATCGGTTCCACTAATATAATCATTATTGCAACAATTACTATTCCAACTACTATTATTACAACTTTGACTGTTATTTCTTCTTTTACTACAACTACAAGCATTAGGCTACTGTTACTTCAACTAGTACTATGAGTACTATTTCTAATTCCACTATTATTACTGTGATGATATATAACACAACAGCTGAATCATTAATGCTGCTCAAGTACTAAATCATATTTAATTGTCATTGTTTATTTCGCCAACACTACCACAAAAAAATTGCCTTTACCTAGTTTACTTATGCTGTGATTATCATTGCCACTACTATCATTACTGCTATCACTACTACAAGTACTACCGGTATGATTACAAATTCTATACCAGCATTTCTTCTGTTGCTATAGCTACTAGTGCTGCAGGAATGAAACATGCCATTGGCTTCTTGTCGAGGGAACCAGTGCGATGCATTTGCTTACATGAACTTGCTTCTATTATATTTGCCTGTAAACTTTGTTTACAAATACAAACCAAATCTAAATCATCTTCAGACAATAGCCGGTGTGTTCTGCCTCTCTTGCTCTCCACACGGACCCTTTACCCGCATTCAACCAAAGCCTGCTCTGACGTGATTGGTCAACTTCGAGTACAAACAGAAACCAGAACGCTTCCACGACAACTACTGTGATTTAACTATTATAACTGTCACTACTACTGCAATACCACTGTTTTTACGCATATCTTAATCAGGTTGTCTGTACAATCTGTTTTCTATGTTTAGTTATGTGGAAAACGTATGAAAGAATCTCAGGTACGTTTCTTAGATACACACAGGAGGGAAAACAACTCTGCAGCAACAGAGGAATTGTCCTGCCTCTGAATGCCTCACTCAGCTAAATATAGCCGGGAGATGCATGTCTGTCAGCCTCCCCCTCCCTCCCCCTTCACCGTCCCCTCAAGCCCTTATCTTAATTATTTCCAGACCTTTCAGACACACACACATACACAGCTGATAAAAAGAAAATACCAGTGTTGTGTTTACAGGCCTTCCTGCCGATGTTAAAGTCAGGGGAGGGCGTGACTGTCTGTGTGACGGCATACACTTTGTTTTCTCTAAACTCGCATGCACAGGCATTCGTTTCTGTGTAGTGTTCATACGGATGAGGAATAAACTCAAAGCAAAAAATGCATTTCTTATGATCTTTTATTGTTTTCCCTTATTTAATCATCACCAAAAGAAGCATGAGAACACGAGTATGTGTTCAAGTATACATCGTTTTCCTCGGGCAGCTTTAGATTTGCATTCATTTCTGCATTGATTTCTTTCAAAAATCAATCAGCATTCTCCTGAAACATGCTTGGTTTTCTTAATTTATAATATAAAATCAGAATGAAAAGAAACAGTTGCATGAACATGAATTGTCCATCAATACTGCAAAGTGAAATAATGCAATTTAAGCAAAGATTGACCTTAAAAGTCAGCCAGATATCTTCTTTTTTTTATTACAAGCATTCTCCTTCCTCAAAAACCTGACACCGACATTACCCACAATGCAACTGGAGTGAGTGCTGACAGGCGGAGACTCTTGCGACTTCTTGCTATTTTAACCTACAGCGGGGCTGAGGAGTGGGCTGCACGGCACCTCTTTGTCTCCACTCTTTGTGAACAACAACAATGAAAAGCTTCAAAAAGCTGGTACAGAATGTACATTAAACACACAGTTCAATCTCAAATCAAGGTGAGGTCCCTTTACAGAGATGTGTAATGTACCAGGTTTTAGCCCGTAGTACCTGCGTAATTAGGAAAAATACAATCAAGGTTTTAAAATAAATTGTTATCTATGATTGAAACTATTTCATTGGCAAAAACATGGTCAGGTCTTTTCAGCTTTGACATATTAGATGTGGGAAAGTCTGTATCTGTGACCTGGGTGGTGCCCTCCTCCTTTGTCCTATAACAGGACAGCAGGTCGCACACTGGTCAGACACAGTCACTTTCTGCAGTTCTATTATTTTTCCATCCTGTTGGCACAATAGAAGTCATCTGTGAAGCCCAGGCTGAGCCTGAGTTATGTTAGTAATTGTGGCTATCTGGCTAACATAAGTCATTTCACACAAATTAAACTTTTGTTCTCTTTGGGAGTGTCTTTCGTTTTTATTTATTTATTTAACTTTTTTAGACAGAGGTTTTTTTTTTTTTCTACAACCTCACCAAAAACCAGCCTGAACTGCTTCTTGGTGTTATGTCACAATCTCACTCTGTGCTGTCCAAGACCCACACTACCATCCTACTTAGTATGCCAGTAAAAGATTTAGTATGTCAAATGTAGAATGTTAAAAAAAATCTGGTCACATGGGCACTATGAGCAAGCCATAATGTTTTTCTGGCTATTCTGACCCACAATCCATTGCACAGCAGATATATGAGCAAGAGGGTCAAAGTTCAAGGTGCAATGTCCTGAGGAAGTTGTTTGTCACGATAGAATATATACATGCAACAGTACGTACTTGAACAGCATGTGTTCTCCTTCCATCACTCAGACAATCACTACTGTACATGCAGTATTTGATGTTCTTTAGTTTTCTATCTTTATGCGTGTGTGTGTGTGTGTGTGTGTGTGTGTGTGTGTGTGTGTGTGTGTGTGTGTGTGTGTGTGTGTGTGTGGTAATGATTAGATTATGTCTCTCCTATGCTGCCCCGGTGTTTCCCCCGGTGTACAGAGCTCTGAGCAGTGAGGTGTGAGATCCACTTACCAAACCTGACTCTCCCAAACACCTGAGGAAACACTCCAGCACGCTCGCCCATGATGTTGCCGTGCAGGCGTGTGGAGTTGTGACTGCTGCCGGGTCCAAACCTTGTGTCTGCAATATGGAGAACATCAGCCTTCAACCAAAGTGCCTTCCAGCCACGGGAGTGCAAAGTCAGGAGCGCAATTTCGTGAAATTGTCTACTCATATTTTCTAAATACCTGTCAATTCTTTTTTTTTTTAAGATTATAAAATGCATTTGAATAGCTCTCATCAGCCCCGCTTACAGCTGTGTGTGTTTTCAACTCAAAGCAATAACACCAGATGAAGCTTTAATGATCTCAGGGAGGAAATAGTGTTGGAGCAGCAGCCAAGTATGAAATGACAAAAAAAAAAAAAAAAAAAAAAAACACAGAAAATGGAGGTTTTATAAACATGACAAAAAATAAATGTTAAATGGCTTTTAAGGAACTGTTGCCCCTGATAATGTCGGTAGAAAGCACTCTCTTATTATCTTTCCTACTCGACACATAGCAGATATCCACCCATCAATAATTCATTTCGTTTAGCTAATTAGCTGCGCTTTCAGAAACCACTGTAAATGTCAAACACATTGAAATAATTGCTACGTCTCTGTCATAGTAAATGAACATAGTGGTCCTGGATCCTCAAAACTGACAATTCACAACGCTTCATAATGAATGGGGGTTTAAAAAAGCATTTACCTCCAATAGATTTCACTTAACTAATCTATCAAATCTTGCGTAGGAGACAAAAAGAGAGCGAATTATGGTAAAAACAGATTTTTAAGCTTTTAGTCAGCTTGACTGTACAAAAGGGAAACATAAAGGAGCAACATAAGACATTCAGAGCATGAGTAGCAGCAAACGACTGTCAGCTATGTAAAGATACAGTGGAGTAATGTCTATGCCCTCTGTGTGTGTTGTTATCAGAGCTTCTCCTTGCGTTAGCATACATGCTTTTCGTGGCATGTCAGCGTGCCCTACTGGTGAGCTGATAACGCCGTACCGACCCACACCGCAGAGGCCTTTTATTTACATCTTTTACATGTCTTCTTTCCGAACATTCCTCTAGCTTAGTGATTTGCCTCAGGTTTCACATTTGCGCCATTTTCTGTAGCCCTGTGCCATTCGGTTATCGATGGTTTCTCCGTCTTCTACCAATCTAGACCTCCCAGAGATTAGGAACCAGACGTCCAAATCAGCCACCTTAGTAAAATCACATGGAGAAGAAACTAGAAGTTGTAACGGGGACAAGGCTCCGGGGAGGCTCCCCTCAGCTTCGCTTTTACACAACTGCACACAGTGGCACCTGGGAATCGACAACCCGTCGCAGAGTACACGCCTTGCTCAGGGGCACAACAACAACACTTGGAAAAGGGAGAGGAAGACGAAATGTATTCCTTCTCCTCGCTTTGGTGTCCTTGATGGTTTTATCCTTCACTAAAGAACACAAAATCCCACAAGTGACATGGAAAGAGCTTATGTACTTTATTTTCAAGCCGTGGGAGCGACTCAGTCATTTTCAAAGTGTCATTGGCATTGTCACCCCGTATGATCACATTATATAATGAAACGTTGTTCCTCTTGACACTTCCTCATCCGTCTTTCCTTTTATTGTTAAATGATTCATTATATAACTGCTGTACTCCCTCTCTGTCTTTTTAAACTGTTGTCTCTTAGCTGCCATGAGCTCTTAAGAAGAGGCCAGAGGATCAGTGGAGGCTCCATATTTTACACACACACGCCTTTATATCAGTAACGCTTTGTCTCATACTGCGTATGAAGCGGAGCTACACTTTGCCTCACGTTATTCCAACCAAAGTCGACATTTGTAGTAATAAATGTCAAGGCAAAAAGGAAGATATAGGTTTCAGTAGCTCGCTTGCCCGCTGCAAATGAAATGCCATGTCACGCTAGTAAATCAAGTAGCAGCTCACTTGGCTCAATCCAGTAAGTAGTAAAAAAAAAAAAAACCCAAAAGAGTTACGACATGTAGTTTTCCTCTGGAGCGGACGATGGACGTAGCTACGGAGTAATGTTGGGTCTGTATGCTCACAGTGGTGATGTTAACATCCCGATGTTTAGCATGTTCGCCATCTTAGTTTAGCGTATGAACACAGAACAGCTGAGGCTGATGGGAATGTCAGTTTGCAGGGATTCAAAGAAGTGACCAAATTGACATGTCCTGATGAAAAGTCACCAAACTGGTGAGTTTTCATTCCCTTAGATGGATATAAACACTTTGAGTTAGCATTCAGCAGCTTTACTCATGTATCAATTACACATTAACACATTTTATTTACATACTGCAAATGCAGAAAACTGTTTTCACTTTGTAATTTTCCACAACAGCAGCATCACTTTCTTCATTTGTGGTTCCACTTAAAGACTCGCGTCCTAATTCTCCTGTTGCACAGCAGTAAGGCCTACAGGGTTCAGGAGTTCACACCTGCACTGTCACCATGGTAACCTTGATCTGAAGAAGAAGTTCAAGCAAAATATTAAATTCAGTTTCTAATAACATTTACTCTCACTGTTGCCTTTGGATTGAAAAAAAAAATCATATTTATTCAACATTTATTCTTGGGAGTTTGAGAGCTTTGGAGGGAGCTGCTTTTGTACTTTGAATTCAGGAAAATTGAATTTAGGTCGAGTCTTATTTGAGTGATGCAGGACTCTTTAAAAGTCCATGCATCATCCTTCAAAACTGGATCGCTGCCACATTTGATGTTGTGTTGGAGCTCAAAGTTTTCAGCTACAGCACCCCCATGCGGCTGGTTGAGATACTACATCATTAGGTGAAGGCGTTTTCCACTAGAGGGCTGAAGATGACATGCAGACAGCAGTAAAACAGAGTCCTGACTTTGCTGAAAGGCAGAAAGCTGGCTTTGTGGATGTGATCACATGAGACTACATCAGAAACAATGTCGAGCTTTGCATTATTGTGTTTTTCACTAATCTGACATGACTCATGACTATAAATTAGCTTCCATGCAGGACATCCATGTTCCTCAGTCTCAGCGAACCTTTGCAGGTCTCACTGGGATCAGTTTTAACGAGCGTCTAGCAGAAACCTGGAAGTCTTTGATGCGCTGGTTTCAAGTCCCGGCCCACACGTCTACATCTTGGCGAAGGCCTGAGGAGAGTTGCAAAAACACAGGGGCCACTGAGACGCCAGGGGATTTGAAAATATAGTTTCTGGAATCATTGCTTCTCGGGTCCTTGTTAAATGAATTTAAAGGAGATGATACGGTGGCTCTGCTTGTTTCAGATGTGTGCAGAGAAAGAAATGAGGACCAAAGGTGGGAAAGGTTGCTCAAATCATAATGGGAGATTTATTTTCAAGTTGTATTCAGGGAACAGGACACTACAGTCATGTCGACTACGTTTTTTTCCCAAGTGAATGTGTTTTTAGAAACATGGGTGTGATACATACTCCAGATCAACAAAACAATATTACTTTTTCTGGTGGGGTTTCTGTCTAGACTTGTATTAACTGTCCTGCCCCTGAACACAATGTGTTGTTCTCCCCGGTGTTGTATTGTCTTACAAATAAAAAAATAAAAAAACATGGTTGTGATGGCCACACAATGATAAAACTGTCCACACTCTCACCACATTACTTCATAAAGTACACAGGTTCATTTCGGTCAGCCATTTCCACATTAAAGTACATATCACACGGTTTGATATGTAATCATTTATTAACTTTTAAACGTACACTGTTTAAATGGAGTGCATACATTCCCACTCTGGAGGTTTAAAACAATCAAGTTTCTGTATGAATTATGATTTCTTTGAGCATGTTTGTGGGGAGGGAAGTCCCTTCCTGGTGGAGAAAAAGGCGTGGCCAAAGGTGGAGGGCTGCTTCCCATCAGGACATACCATGTGCTGCCATGTTAGGGGGGGGGGGGGGGGGAGTAGGGATTAGTTTGTTTTTCTTTGTATTAGCTGTAGTTGACTTGTTTTCCTCTCTGTTGTTATTTGGATTGTTGAAGCCAGTATATATGTTCCTTAATGTCTTTTAACACTGCTATTATTTTCAGTATACTTCTATTTTGTTGACCTCCTTTATATCATATTTGTTGGTTAAATAAAAAACATATTTTTCCACTCCTGTCCTCCTCGCTGCTTGGTCCCTGACGATCACGTACTATTTAATTAGCTTGGATTCCAGTATTTATAGAATTGCGAGAACTTTCAAGTGAATTGAAAGATGAAATTCCAGAAGATGGAAATCAAAAAGCTTTCTTTAAAGCCGTTCTGAAATGCTGGAGCAAAGGAGGCTGACGTGTGATGCATTATTGAACAAAGTGCAAGAGATTCTTCTTACGTTTCAGATGAAAGAGTTGTGGCTTTCAAGAGTTACAGCTGTCAGCACCATGGGGGTTTCTTTTTTTTTTTAAAAACACCCCGTCATATCTTTTGATGCCAACATGACCTACAGACCAGTTTTGCTGATTCACAACATAAACAGAAGTACAGGATGGATAGATGTCCCCATCTGATACAAACATCATATGAATAAATAGATAATATGCATCAGGCGGGAGCTGTTTCTGGCTAATGACAGTGTAGACAGCATGTATGCAACCTAATAATACAGATAGATAGATAAATGACTAGCTGTTGAGACTCCTAATTTACCATAATTTGAATCAAAATGTGCCATGTTTGCTATTTACATAGGATCAGTGCATTGTTGCTCTCACTAGATTTGCACTTATTTGAATATCTTATTGTCCTAATATCTGTGTTATGGCTGAAAAGCTTTAAACAAAAGCTGAAAAAGAGGACAACAGTCAATCTAAACTCCTACTTCCAAGGGCCTGCTGGTGCATTACATTATAGTCACACATCAGGGAGAAAGAATCCAGTTTTAGTCTAAATGTAATAAACGTAGGCAATCAGAGCCGTGCTGCTTGGTTGTATCTGAAGACGTATCACCTGTAGCAGCATCATGTTTGCTCTTTGATTGTGTTTCTCTTCCAGCAACGCCTCCCGCTTCCTTGTCATTACTGCTCATTAAAAATACAGCAGTTATAGCTCGTGTGCACACAAGGGGCCTGCAGCCGCAATCACGAATAGCCGGCGTCGTGATGGATGTCCTGTCGGAGGCGGAACGGCATTTGCTCTCAATCAGAAAAGCAACGGCAGACTCCTGTGAGCTTAAATGAAAGGAGCGAAAACTGCAGCGTGGTAACAGTAGGAGTGGAGCGTTTCTTTTGTTTGTGCTGCTGGAATAGTGAGATTTATGACGCGGGTCCATGCGTTTACATCTTCCTCTGTCTCTGGCAAAAGTCACCATGTAAACACAGGGAAGACACAAAGGAAGTGAGTTAGATATGTGAACCCATGAATGGAAGTTCAAATGTGAGGTTGCAGAACGGAAACGAGCGCCGTTGACGTTGGCAAACGCACGAGCTGTCAAATGCTTATGTTAGCATCCGCCGTTTTTATCTGTGTTCGAATAAGGACGTGCTAAGCACCGAGAGAGTTTGAAATCAGAATCAGATACAAGGATTTGGGTTATCAGCCGAACGCACGGTTCAGAGAACAAACTCACAGGAAAGACGCCAACTCAGACATGCAGGTCAACAACTAACTGGACAAACCAGTTTAGTTCATTCAGCCCAAAAAAAGGGCTGAACTTCATCTCTATAGAAACATTCAACCCGACAGGCTCTTAGGGCTGTACGTCTTGTCTTTAAAGCCTCTGAGCAAACATTCTTTCAAATGACCTTCATGATAAATGTATAACTTAAAGCTGCACATAGAGGTCTGTATATCCCATATACTTTAACCAAAGTCTGTTTTTAAAGTGCGTTTTCAGCCCCTTTTGTGCATCTCTGAGGCTGCATTTCTGTGTCAGGATGCTCCAAAGCAGGAAATCATTTGTTGGTCATGATGTTGGTCATGTGTGGAAAAATACACGACATGACCAACATCAGAAACTACAATCCTTGCAATCTCCACGTTAGTGAATCTCTGCTGCTCTGCCATCACGCCCGAACATATAAATATACATCCACTTTCACTGAGGAGCTCAAACGCAACCTCAATCTTCTGAGGCCGGTGCAGGTACAATGGTGGAACGAATGCCTTTCAAAATCCAGAGGCTGATGAGAGCCCCGTCGAACTGAAATGACAGAAAGGGAGCAGGCAGATACATAAACGCGGAGAATAGAGGATAGGCAGTGAAAGAGCTTCTCCAACAATGCGGCTCAATAAATCGAGGAGGCAGATCAAGGCTGGGGCTGCTATCTTGATGAACTTGCACTGTAGCGGCCCGCGAGGAACAATAACATGTTATCTCTTGCCTCCGAACGGTGAGCGAGATGGGGAAGATCAGGACGTGATAGTTGCCAATAAGTCACGTTTTTGTTCCTCACCTCTCATTTCCTTTTTTTAGTTCTCTTCAATTCTGTCTTTGCCGAGGTTGTTTTCATGGCGGCGAGCCCCTGAGTGTTTGTATGGTGAGTCTGAAGGGAAGGTTAAACATTTATAAACCAATGGAAGCTTCACACATTTCCATCAAGTGTTCATCGAACGTCTAATGAATACGAGAGGGGAAAGGAGTGCTGTCTGGAAAAGAAAACATGCATTATGAAGGTGTTTAATATACACTATGTGTCTGGAATATTCCCTCCCTAGTAAACATTATAGCCTTCACCTATAGCAAGAACATTTCTAGTAAGCAGGGCTTCATCAGGCGCTGTAACGTTCTTAGAATCAAAGCTAGAAATCAGAGTCAAACGAAATGGCAGAAAGTAAAAATGGTACAGTAAGAAGCAGATCATATTTGAATTAAAGTACAGCCTAGAGTCAAAAAACACATTCATATGGCCTAGATACGATGTTAGAAATAGATTCATAAGTGTAAACAACATGAATGGAACAGTGTGTAGGATTTAGGGGGATTTATTGGCAGAAATATAATATAATATTTATAATTGTGTTTTCATTATGTGTGTATGATTACCTGAAAATACAAATTGCTGTGTTTTTGTTACCTTAGAAGGAACCTCTTGTAACTCCACACAGTAGCCTAGAACGGACAAACCTAACCTGGCTTTTTTGCCGTTTTACGTCTCCTGAAAGCCAATGTAGATCCCTGACACACTTGGAAAGGGAGGGGCGTTCATTTGGATGCAATCTACAATGGTGGCCCCCTCACTTCTGAAATGATGGCTACGCCCCTGCACATATCCAAGAGGTTAAAAGGCATCTTGAATGGATTCAGGCTTTGGGCCTGACACACATTTCAACCTGTTCACACGCTCACACCCAGAGAGCCCTGTGGATTAGTCAATCACTGTTTTGATAAGCAATATCAGTCAAATCTCATAAACATTCACTGTCTTCTACAATATTCCTAATTGTAGATGATCTATGACTTGCTTTATACGCATGCAAACTGAATATCTTTGAGTTTTGTATTGTTTGGAGAAAAAAAATAATTTAAGCATGTTGAGCTTCAGGAAAATTGTGAAAAGTTTTTGTTGTTATTTTCAGACATGTTATTTACCAAATGATTAATAGATGATGTAAAGCAAAAAACCAGCATAAACCAGCTGTAGTAACGTTAGTCGACCTCTCTGTTAGCTGAGGGCGTTGAGCTAATATTAACTAAGCAACTGCTAGTTGTCGTTTACATAGTTAGCTAACTGTTATATGCTTGTGTGAACTGTTTCATTTAAAGGGATCTTCTGAAAATCTAACCGGAAGTCGTTTCATGGATACAAAATAGTTTGTGTTCTATAGCAGTAGGATACCGAGCAGGTTAGTTCAAACCACCACTCTTAAATGCACCCTTTAATCTGGTCAACTTGGCTTCAATATAAATCTTTACTACTACTGTAGTTTACTTTAAGGCACAGAAAACACATCTGTCGAGCCTGCCCTTCACTGTAAAAGCCTTCCAGAGGTCAAGAAGCTTTTATTGTGAAGTGGTAGGAGGCATCCAATCCGCACAGCTTCGGTTCAGTCCTTTTTCTTTCCTAAACCAGGAAACAGAAAAGCGACTGCCGTGTTGAGTGTTGATTAGTGAGTTTCGTGGTTGCTAAGAGTTAACTCACTCTTAATCTGTGTGTCAACTTCTGGTTCTCATTTATTTTGGTCTACAAATTTACCTGTGAACTGTGAAAAGATGAGTTACTAATTTTATAGTTGACAAAATTATATTACTATAGGAATGTAATATTTGGCTGCTGTGATTGCAGTGAATCTGATATCAATACTGGACAAAATCCCATATTCAAAAATGTAACTTTACCCAAATTCTTTGTTTTTATGAAGGGAATGGAACATGTATGTCTTTGTGTTTCTCTAAACAAAAAAGGCTGTAAAAACGGACTGTAATCAATCACTTATCATCATTCCCTTGCATGTTATTTTCCCTCTAATTTTGAGTTCAATGTCTTCCTTTGGTATATTGTATGTAGGACTGAAGATACAATTGGGGGGAAGTGATGCCAAAGCTGAAGTGCCTTAAACTCTACTGGCCATCAGGGGGCGACACCTCTGGTTGCAAAAAGAAGTCTGACTGTATGGAACCCATTGGTTTCCTCAATAAACCAATGGGTGACTTCACAATAACTACGTCCACTTCTCATAGTCCGTGGTCTCGACCAGCAGCCCACTGAACTCAAACCTTTAGTCTATGTCGCTCTACATGACCACAGACAGCGTATAGCTGGAAGCTACTTGTATATGCTGGTAATTTCTCTATGCTTTAACATTACATATATCTCCACCAAATACATTCATGTATATGGCCAATAATACTGGGCAACACGTTAATGTGTTCTACTCACTCATAGCACGCTGATGTGAAAACTCAATTTGTTTTATGTTCCTTTCCCATGTATTATTAAAGGAGTCGTAATTAACGGCATTGAGAAACTCATTTGATAGAGGGCTGTTCATCATATATCGCTGACGTATAAGTACTGACTGATGACAACATGAGCTGACATGTGTTGTTCATTCGCTGGTGAGGTCAGAGGACAGGGTCCACCAGACGAGTCTTTTATCTTCTCAGACTCCACATGTGAGTTCCACATCACCATGCCATCCAAGCTGAAGGCAGGCGATGGAGTTCACCTGGTGGTGACATTGTTATTGACAGACTCTTTATTGTCTTTTCCATGTTGGTCCAATCAATGTTGACCACTTGTTGGACAGACCTTGGCAAAAAGACTATGTGACTACTCTCTGTGCTTTAATGTCATTATCCTTGTTGTTATTAAATATTATTAAGACATATTAAGTCACTTTGTGCCATGGAGATCTCTCACAGAGGATACCCAAAGTAAAGTATATACTGTACAGCATTGGCACAAAGTACAAAAAAAACCAAAAACCATATAAAGTTGCAATTCTTAATTTATACATTTTATAATTATAAATTTTCCTGAAACAATGGCAGTATCAGCACACACATGGCGCTTATTTAGAGGCTTATATCGCCACCTAGCGGTCACAATGATGATTGACGGGCTCCTCAAAGAAAGCTCCTTCATCTGCCAGTTTAGGCAATTAGAAAAGAGCGAAAAATCACCTGTAGTGTTGGTGAAACAGAGACTCCCGATATGATTTAGTGAAACATTTCACAACAAAATACAAGAGACATTATACTCAAAATAATACATGGCAGCCATAATGCCACGTGTCTGTATTTAAACCTGCTGAGTGTAAATATGGAAATAGAGGTTTCCAGCCTGAAGTTAAGCTGCACCCAGAGTCAAACCTTTGAACCACATTTCTGTTTTCTGAGGGCAGAACCAGGTCTACTCCAGTGCACTTCACATTGCAGTTCAAAGAGCACTCGTTCTGGGGGATCCCATTCAAAAAGGTGAAGAAGCTGCATTGTTTGAATGCTTTATTCTTTGCTTATATGCATTTAACTAAGTCGCCACTCATCGTCATCTTTTCTAGGGGTTTTAATCTGAGAAATGTGACAATAATTATCCAGCTTTGTGAATCGGGATCAATACACAGCTTTTTTAAAAAGCGGCAAAACATGTTAGAACATCATGTCAAAGTTCCCAAAACTAAGCAAAGTGAAACAATCATCAAGCTTTTGCAAAGTAACAAACCAAAAATCTTTTTTTTTAAACATGGTAATACGAGTCTGTGTATTAATTGTGTGATCATAATAATAAATACATAAAAGCTACGAGGTGTATGTTGTCAATAACAGGACTTGTGATGTTCAGAAATAGCCCAGAGATAAACGGTCTTGGTTGGCATTTTTAACAGCATCAGCCAACACTCAGCCACTGGCTGCACCTGAAACTCCTCACCAACATGATCTCAGTGTACAGTAATAACCTTGCATCAGGTTGGTCATATATATAATCAGTGCTTGAATTGGAATAAAAAAGGTGCCAGTACTCTAAATCAGCAACTGCACAGCACACGCGCTTGTGGCTCTCGTGGGTACCATGTGTTTTTGCCTGGTTTATCTAGATAAACCCTATACTAGTTGCTTAGATAAACCACATACTAGTTGATAATTTTCACACACACATTTCTCTGTAAAAAAAATAATAAATAAATCTTTTTTTTTAATCCGCGCACCTAGAGAGCTGATTGGTCAGTCGGCAGTGTGTTTCTCCACGTTGATCACTTATCAGGAACATGACCTGCTCCGGAGCAGGTTAGCTCCACAGCGTAAGTTACCATGGCGATCTACCCCGGTAAGAATTGAACCAGCGTCGTAGGACGGAAAACCCAGAGTTAACGCTTAAGTTACCTCGCTAAGCACAAATCCTGCTGCAGAGAACAGACCAAACAACAGGCTCTACATGCACGGAGTGCGTGGGCCCATTCAATTTTTTTGGTGCGCATATTTTGCGTGTGGGGAAACCGGAGCACCCGGAGGAAACCCACGAAGAGAAGGAGGCAGGCAGCTTTCTTGTCATAGAGGTAAACCGTCCCGTGTCCGTTGATGACAGAGGGCAGAACTCTATGGGGTCAGTTCAGTCTCATTAATAGTGAATGCACAGAGAAGGATTCACAAATGCATTTTGTGATTTATACATACATTTGTTATTGCCTGGCCAGGCTGGCGGAGGGGGAGTTGACCCTCTTTTGCAAGTGCAGCGAGGCACAACTGGTTCCTCTCTCCACCTAATCAACCTCACTCTAAAAGCCAGTCCTGACTCAAATCCTGTGCCAGATAATTTCTGTCTCATCGGTAGAGCCAGTCGTGTGTATTGTTAGTGAGAATTCTCCTGTTTCCCTCAGTGTATGGATTTGTTTACATTTTTACATACCGATATCCATTTGTGTGTGCATTGAAATGTATTTGTGAGAAGACAGTCATTTATATATAAATGACAAAATACATTTGCGAATCCTTCTCTGTGCATTCATTATTAATGAGACTGAACTGACCCCATATAACTCCTGGTGAGACTCTTGCAGAAACCTGCTGCTGGACCCGCACTCACCTGAGCTGGAAAAAAATGCGTGGTGGGCTGCAACGGCGCCCCGCCAGAACCCCGGCACGCATGGAGTGCAAGGGACTGAATTATTATTATTATTATTATTATTATTATTATTATTATTATTATTATTATTATTATTATTATTATTATTATTATTTTGTGTGTGCATATTTTGGGGAAACCGGAGTACCTGGAGAAAACCTATGAAGAGAAGGCTTGGCAGGGTCTTTAGCAGCGCCTGTCAAGCTTTACATAGAGGTAAATGGTCCCGTGTCTGTCGATGTCAGTTGGCTGGTCTCCTCGTGAGACTGTAATGCAGTCATCGTCCGCCTTGACGGTGATCTGATGATACTCGGAGAACAGATAGGACCACATGTGACCGTTGACTGGGCTCTGACAGATGACAGAGAGTATAACTGTACACAGTCTGCATCCACTGGAATCTCTATGAACTTAGACGGAGCGAGGGGGGCTCCGCATGGAGGCACGTAGAGGGTCACAGTGTCCGCGTCTTCACACACTGTACGTTTCTCTACTCTGGAGCCGCATGTTGAACAGGCTTCTTGGTTGAACCGCACTCGCTGGAGCTCAAAGACACGTTTGAGCAGAGCTGCAGTCGTGCAGAATCCACTTGGTGTGGGTAAATCATAAATGCTGCCCAGGGGCCCGTTTCACAAAGCAGGTTCAACAAACTCTGAACCTAACCCTGAACTCTGAGTTGATCAACTCTGAGATGGGCAACTCTGAGTTTTCGGTTTCAGAACAGCGGTTTTGAATGAGTTCAGTCAACTCTGAGTATGTAAACTCTGAGTTACGCGCGTGCCTGCCGACTCTACAAAGCCATCATCAATGGAGCTCCGATACTACGATTCACCATGGCAACGGGGAGAGCGTCATTAGATATTATTGAGTGTTTATGTAGAAAACGAGCTCATCCTGAGAAAGCGGAGCAACGTAACTGCAGCAAAGTAGCGATACTTGGCGTGGCAGACAATTACTGCCCGATCTAATGTGTATAACTGAATGAAACAGTCTATTGATATAAAGGTAATAATTGTTCATTTTCAGATTTGCAGAGCAACACTGTGGTGTAATGGTTAGCAGCGATGCCCCCAGTGCAGGCGACAGCGGTTCAATTCACGTAGTTCACAAAGTAGCGCAATGAATAAATTATCATTATCATTGGGTGTAATCCCCCCAGGCACAGAAAGAAAGTGGCGTCAGTTGAAAATTAAGCATAAGAATATTGCGCAAATAAGTTGACTAAGGCATATGATTTTAATCATATTTCACATATTAAACAGTAAATATAAGCAGATATTTCAACACAGGAATGTAGCCTACTTAAACATTTCATAAATCTCCCGTTCGCAAAAACATTACCTCCGCAAAGAATCTGGTTGCGGATTATGTCCGCGATATGAAATGTTGAAAATGTCGGAGAATATTGTTTAGATAATATCTAATGTGATTGGAAGGAAAGGTAATCAAAATCCTCTCCCGACGCAAAGCTGCTAGAATCACGTTTTATTTCCATATCGATTAGGTTGACGATGACAGGACGGCACAATTTTTCAGAGTTGGTTCAGATTCCGGAAAAAGGCGGAGACATGTAGGGAGAAACTCAGGGTTTGTTGAAGCAAACCTGCTAGCGAGCAGGTTAGGTTCACGGAATATGTTACCCGGGTAACTGACTCAGATTTATGCTGAACTGGCTTTGTGAAACTGAAAAACCAGAGTTTCCCTCATCTCAGGGTTAACTAACTCAAGGTTTTCACTAAACCTGCTTTGTGAAACGGACCCCAGGTCTAAGCTGTTGAACTTGGTGCATCCACATCTTCCACAGTTGCTTGTTTCCTTCACCCGGATCTTCGTCGACACCCCACATTCATTTAACCACACCAGCAGGTGCTGTAATACACTCCGTGGGTTCCTGTGCTGTAACGGGGTTGTCTCGGATAGTTCCTGCAGGACCAGAGCGAGTCCCGGCAGATAGAAGTCCCTACCTGGGTTTTGGAGAGCTCCTAGAAAGAGTCCAGCGTACCTTGGTGTTGTTGCAAACGGTGTCAGAGACTCTGGCTGTCGGTGCATCAGTTTGTCCCGCACCACTTTCGGGTTGAGTGGTTGCATGAAGCAGTATTACAAGCTGCATTGTTCTGTCCCTCAGGGAACCTGCAGATGTTCCAGCAGGGATCAGTTGATTGAAACTTCTCGTAACGGAGTTTCCTGGCGCTGATTTCTTCCTTTCTCCTCTGCTGCTGCTGCAGGAGCCGCGGTTTCTGCAGCCTCGGGTGCAGAAAACGCTGCGGGTCCTGTGACACTGTCTTCTTGACCCACGTATGTGTCGAAGAGTTTCCTCGCGGCTTTGGTGACTAACGTGCCCGCAACTAAACCGAGAATTATGATGGGCATGTTGCTGTGAGGATTAGTGTGGATGTGAGGAGAACTGGATGAGCTGTTCAGTGTGTCTCTGCTTGTCAGAACGTTGCTTTATAGGCAGGCGAGCTGGACCTGGCTTTGATGTCAGTGACGTAAGCATTCCATCAAAGGCATGCCACGTCACAAAGTAATGACTCTCAGTAATCGAACCGATTACCCCCCCCCCCCCCCCCCCCCCCACCTTGGACTTTGAAGTTCATGCCCATTGTTTTCTTTGTTTGTTTGTTTCCTCAACAATGGCCGCGTTTCCCAGATTCGTTAAGAAGCTCTTAAGTGCGTAGACCTTCTTAGGAGCGCTCTTAAGAACGCTCCGTTTCCCAGAGTCGCTCTTAGCTTAAGAAGATCTTTCACTAAGAAGCCTTTAAGATCGAGCTGACCCACTCTTAACAGCCTTCTTAAATGCTCAGTGATCAAGCCGCGTCAGGGAAATTTACATCCTCCACTTTTCGAAATAATAAAACAATTCTCAAATGCGTTGAAATGCGCTGTTGAAATGCGCTCATAGCTGCGGACCACTGGCGCAAGAAACATAGGCGAATATAAGGCGAGAGAAGAAAAACAACTTTTATTGAACAACACGTTTAAGTCTTCCACACACATCTGCATATATGAGTTTATAGTCGGCCTACATAAAAAACAAAGTAAAAAAAGCCAAAGTCCGCGCGTGTGAGAAACACGCTGGCTGCAATACAGCACATTCTCGCTGCGAACCAACAGCGTCGCCGTGCGTGAAGCCAGACGCTTTACAGAAATGCATACGTGCGTCAGCAATTCTCCCCACTGGACGTGCTGTCAGACCGGGCTGGTGAGGCAAAGTACCGGCTGCCCCGTGCGGAGATCCAACGGCTGATCTTTCTGGTGTCTCCACACATCCAGAGAGCAACCCGCTGCAATTTTGCCCTCAGCCCGGAGGTGCAGCTCCTGGCTGCGCTGCGTTTTTACGCAGTGGGGAGCTTCCTGGAGGTGGTGGGGGACGGCAAGGCATCGGTGTCACGGAGTGTGCCAGCTGTGACTCCGATTCTCCTGCGCCACGCCCGGACCCACATAAACATTTAGATTTAGATTTAGCATTTAGATTTAGATTTAACATTGAGTTATAGATTTAACATTTAGATAATTATTTACCGTGAAGTGATTGGTGATTCATCTGATTATCTTGCATATCATGAGACTTTATTTGTGTCTATAGTTTAGCTTTAGTCTGTGTAGCATCACAGCTCAGGTGAGTTCTGAAGAACTCCTGGATCTTCTTCCACATGAGGACTTCAGCTGCAGCGTGGGACTCGGGCTCACCCCCCCACAGGACCGGCTTGCCTATAACCCCATGAAGACTGGAGGGGCAGTAGGGTCCATAAGGGGGCTCGAGATAATGCCCCGCTCTGGGGTAACACACGCTCTCGAAGTTGTCCTTCCCATGACGCTGCAGTCTCTCCACCATCATCTCCATGTAAGCCTTGCTGTCCCAGTTGAGGTCGTCCTCCGAGGCCACAAAGAGGAAACGTCCCTCGGCTCGTTCAATGGGGACCACGGTGGCCTGGTTCTCCTCTGCCAGAGGATTATGGAGAGCATTCTTGACAATGATGGCCCCTGACTCGGTGGGAATTATCTTGCTGATGTCCGCCTGTAACGCAGGGAGGACTTGGCTCTTCTTATAGTAGAGGGGAAGGAGTGTGTTGGCAGAGCAGCCGTTGATCCACACTACGGCATCAACATCTGGCAGGAAGGAGGCCATCGAAAGTGCAACATCTCCACTTTTTGAAAGGGATATTACACCAACACCTTTACTGCCCACCTGTGCAAAAACAAACAGACAAACTGTTGACATTTTTCCAATTTCAGCACATGAAGTCATGGTATGACAAATATGTGGCAGACAGACAAACCACCGAGATTCAGAAGAATTCGGATTGTATCATTCAAACTCACCACATCTTGTTTTTTGAGAAACTCTACTGCTTCTTCAAAAGAATCCAGATGGACCTCTTTGATGTTCGTCGCCATGTCATCATGTCTGTACAGCGCTACAGTCAGAACTACAAATCCACGGCTGGCCAGCAGAGAGGCCCTTTTCTCCGACACACCTCCCCCAAAAGTGTACAAATCCAACACGGCGGGGAACGGACCTCCTCCTGGATCAGAAGACACATGAGAACACGACGCAAAATCAAAATAACGCCAGCATTTTCCTTTTAACTTTACACATTCAATTATTTGAATTGTGAAAGAGACATGGACCAACCGGGGGGAGTAAACAGGACTCCACGAATGTTCCCCTCTTTGACGGGCCGCCGGCTGACCCCATCTCCCATCAGCAGCCTCTCATTGGTCGCCTCAGCCAGCACCCTGCCCTCCCTCTCCTCCTCGTGCACGGAGAAGTTCACCACGTGGGGGTTCAGTGAATTGGTTTTCTGAAACCTTTTGTGCAAGGTGTCTGTCCTCATGGACCACAGCAGACCCATGGGTTGGACCCCGGTGTAGCTCCCACTGAGAGAGGGGTCTCTCTGCAGGTCGATCTGCCCGCTCCCATCAGCCTTGTAGGTGGCCGAGGAGCTGAACGCGGCTCCCTTCTCGTCAGTGGATCTGGCTCTCATGGTGACCACCTGCCTGGACCTCAGCCCGGTCACCTTCACCTGAACGGCCTCGTCGTACATGCATCTGGCACTCGGCAGCAGCCTCAGTCTGACCTGGGACGACATCTCTTCTGAAACACGGAAAAAAGCTCATGAAATGCAATGTGTTACAGGTCTAGAGGCTGGTACCACAGTAGAATAGTACAATCTGCAGAATCCAGAAAGGAATCAGCAACAATGAAGACACAGAACGTTCGCTTCGTCCTCCTGATTGGCCCAATTTCAATGTCCCGTTAAATCATTGAGGGTTTAGGGCTGTCCTACTGTCAAATCATCAGGTGCACGAGGGCTCGACTTTTTGAGCTCTTTATGTCCACTTTCTGTCAGTCAGCATCAATGCTGGCCTTGCCTGAGAGAATTACCCACAGTTCATATCGTGTGAAACATGGGGTTACCAGGGGAAGCCTGGAGAACTTAAAAAAACAAAGAGGATGGCACATGAGCAGCATATTTTACACGGAAACATTAACATCAAAAAATTCATATGGCACATAAAACACTTGAAATCATAGGAACAGGAGCATTAGGCTTCACACCTGGTTAATCCATCAACCATTTCTTTTAATTTTGCTTATTGAAGTCGTTTTAACTGAACCAAGTAAATACATTTGACAATTGCATCTCGTCTGGGATGATTAGAGCCTGGGAGATGTTCAGAACAGGCTGTCAGAAAAATAACATAACGATCTACACCTAGATGTGTTGTTTTTGGGTCATCAAAGTATAATGTGTAACAATGCCGTCCCATTTGTATTGCCCATTTCAAGCCCTCTCCTCCGCTCACACTCAACCATTTACCAGGTGACTTTAAGTCCCCGAGGGTTCTGGGTTTATGGCTTTAGGGGGGACATTGAGATCGGGCCATACTGGAATGGAGAGGGATCAAGAGTTCAAGGATGTAGGTCAAATTCCACTGGCAACAATAAGGCCCAGACCTTGTGTGGGCCTCCTGAGTACAGCAATAGTAATAAGAAAATGATATTTGGTTGCAGAATGAATTAAAATCATGACTAAGCTCAGTGGAATGTTGGAGTTTATATGCCATCTTGTGGCAAAAGAGACTAATGACAGTTGTGCATGAGTAAGTACATACATTTGTACTTTTACTTGAATAGTATTACTACTGGTGGAAGAGAGTACCTCATCCACCACTGTAGCTTATTTATATCTTATCTATATTTATATGAGCGAAACTTGTGTTTTAAGGCGTTCGTATCTAGTTTAGGATCAGCTGCACTCTTTTAAAACGCATGTAAAGTTTCAAGTCTAATCCTTCCGTTTTCATGGCACCCTTGGGTGAGCCTGAAACCGCTAACCCTGAATTCTCCCTTCAAGTAAGCCGAACACTCGCACGCGCTGCAGAAACGTCACGAGAAGCCTCAACAAGTATAACGTCACTTACCTTCATGAAAGCATAGTCCCGTGTCGTCAGACTGCGGTCAGACTGCGGTCAAACCAGCCGACATTTAAATCTCCGTTGTCAAGCCAGCCGACACTAAAATGGAAGTGCCCCCATATACTCACATTGACGGTAGACGCATGCAGATTGCCCAGATCGGGAGCGAGCGTCGAACTTTACAAAGTTAGCGGAAGGAACCAACAGCGACAACTTCCGGTTTCAAAATAAAAGCTAAACAAATCGTATATTAAAAGAAGCAAATAACAACTTCCGGTTTCAAAATGAAGCCAAACAAACTGTATAAGAAGCAAATATATTTTTATATATGAATTTGAGTTTTTATTCACATTAATTACAAACATATTGTCTGTCTCTTCACAGGAAATTGGCACTTCATTGTGAGGAAATTCTTCATTATGTGTGTTGCTGAAAAGATAATTTAACATTTTTTTCAGAAAATGCCTGGTAGATTTGTGTTCAGGACATCTCTGACTACATACATACTGGAAATCAAGCATTCTTACTGTACCAATGTGGAGAAATTCAAGTATAAAAGTCCCATATTTATACCTGGAGAATTGCATATTTGCCCATATTTGAGCTTCTGTAAAAACAATTTTCTCAATAATTCCTGGCTATGGGTGGTATATTTGACTTCTACACATAATTGACTACAAGTATGTTTAATATGAAGCATTTTTACTGAACAAATGTGGATAAATTCAAGTATAAATGTCCCATATTTATACCTGAGATTGCATCTTTGCCCATATTTGAGCTACTGTAAAAACACTTTGCTCAATAATTCCTGGCTATGGGTGGTATATTTGACTTCTACACATAGAGGACTACAACTATACTTTAAATCAAGCATTTTTACTGTAGCAATGTGGAGAAATTCAACAACAAAGTCCCATATTTATACCTGAGATTGCATCTTTGCCCATATTTGAGCTACTGTAAAAACACTTTGCTCAATAATTCCTGGCTATGGGTGGTAAATTTGACTTCTACACATAATTGACTACAAGTATGTTTAATATTAAGCATTTTTACTGTACCAATGTGGAGAAATTAAAGTATAAAATTCCCATATTTATACCTGAGATTGCATCTTTGCCCATATTTGAGCTACTGTAAAAACATTTTGCTCAATAATTCCTGGCTATGGGTGGTATTTTTGACTTCTACACATAGAGGACTACAACTATACTTTAAATCAAGCATTTTAACTGTAGCAATGTGGAGAAATTCAAATATAAATGTCCCATATTTATACCTGAGATTGCATCTTTGACCATATTTGAGCTACTGTAAAAACACTTTGCTCAATAATTCCTGGCTATGGGTGGTATATTTGACTTCTACACATAATTGACTACAAGTATGTTTAATATTAAGCATTTTTACTGTACCAATGTGGAGAAATTCAAGTATAAAATTCACATATTTATACATGCAGATTGCATATTTTACCACATTTGAGCTACTGTAAAAATACTTTTCTCAATAATTCCAGAATGACACTGATTGATTTGAGTTGAGGACATCTCTGACTACACACATACTGAAAATCAAGCATTTTTACTGTACCAATTAAGAGAAATTACAAAGTAAAAGTCCTACATTTAACGAATAATAGGTATATTTCTGAATATTTGGGGTGCTATAAGAATACTTTTCTCAATAATTCCAGAATGACACTGATTGATTTGAGTTGAGGACATCTCTGATTACATACATACCAAAAATCAAGCATTTTTACTGTACCAATTAAGAGAAATTACAAAGTAAAAGTCCTACATTTAACGAATAACAGGTAGAGGTAGGAATGTTTGAGGTGATATAAAAATACTTTTCTCAATAATTCCAGAATGACACTGATTGATTTGAGTTGAGGACATCTCTGACTACATACATACCAAAAATCAAGCATTTTTACTGTACCAATTAAGAGAAATTACAAAGTAAAAGTCCTACATTTAACGAATAATAGGTATATTTCTGAATATTTGGGGTGCTATAAGAATACTTTTCTCAATAATTCCAGAATGACACTGATTGATTTGAGTTGAGGACATCTCTGATTACATACATACCAAAAATCAAGCATTTTTACTGTACCAATTAAGAGAAATTACAAAGTAAAAGTCCTACATTTAACGAATAACAGGTAGAGGTAGGAATATTTGAGGTGCTATAAAAATACTTTTCTCAATAATTCCAGAATGACACTGATTGATTTGAGTTGAGGACATCTCTGACTACATACATACCAAAAATCAAGCATTTTTACTGTACCAATTAAGAGAAATTACAAAGTAAAAGTCCTACATTTAACGAATAATAGGTATATTTCTGAATATTTGGGGTGCTATAAGAATACTTTTCTCAATAATTCCAGAATGACACTGATTGATTTGAGTTGAGGACATCTCTGATTACATACATACCAAAAATCAAGCATTTTTACTGTACCAATTAAGAGAAATTACAAAGTAAAAGTCCTACATTTAACGAATAACAGGTAGAGGTAGGAATATTTGAGGTGCTATAAAAATACTTTTCTCAATAATTCCAGAATGACACTGATTGATTTGAGTTGAGGACATCTCTGACTACATACATACCAAAAATCAAGCATTTTTACTGTACCAATTAAGAGAAATTACAAAGTAAAAGTCCTACATTTAACGAATAATAGGTATATTTCTGAATATTTGGGGTGCTATAAGAATACTTTTCTCAATAATTCCAGAATGATACTGATTGATTTGTGTTGAGGACATCTCTGACTACACACATACTGAAAATCAAGCATTCTTACTGTGCCAATTAAGAGAAATTACAAATTAAATGGCCTACATTCACATTGATGAATAGTTTGTATATATTCCAATAATTCCAGAATAAAACTGAATGTGTCAAATTGAATTATCACAAACTGTTCACATAAAATCTTGTTGAAATTCCTTAAAACACGTTTAATTCACAGAATTTCTCAACAAGAATTTGACACAAAAGGTGCAGGGGGCTGTCAGAAGCATTATTATATAGTGAACAAATGAACAAACAAATAAATAAAAACAATAGTTCCCTGCAGTGTTATAAAGTAAAAATAAGGCCACTACTCCATGTGCATACACAGAAAAAAGTGTATCATAGGGGGAAAAAATAGGTTGTACACACTGTTTATCGATTCGTTACAGACACAGACAGCAATTCCACTCAGTAGTACTCATATTTGTAACTTGCGCTGGGTCCATCTGCAGGCACTGGACGTGAAACCAACGGGAACAGCTGTCACACTGAATCTGAAAAAGACCAAATTAGAAGTTTCACCACAAAAGCCAGTTTTATACAGTTTTTAGAGTGTTAATACACTTTTAAAACGTTCGATTGCTGTTTTCATAAAGTATCAACTCCTAATATAAACTGCACGTTCTGTAATAATTGAATTGTAAGAAAAGCTCATAATGTAATAATCAGCATACAATTTAAGAAAACAAAGAGAGCATAACATACAAACTGTTGTGCATTATTGAATAAGAATTTTGTCACAAGATGATTCATCAACTTGGGACTGATTGATGAAAATGTACTCAAGACCAAACTGTAACGGTTGTAATTTATATTAACCTGCCAAGGCACTAAGGGCATATGCCAAATGAGGAAGGTACTGAGTGGCATGCTGCTGATAATATCAAGGAGCTACTTTCTGTTGCACGTTATTTCCCATCTCTCTGCCCTCGTTTCATGTTTTCCTTATTGTCTCTCAAAAACAATTTACAAATGCACAAACAAACAATGACAAGAATAAAATTATAACTTACCCAGTTAGTGAAGGCAGGCCCTGGACCCGGTGGTTTTTTCGTTGAACACATGGCACAGTTGTTATCCATGTCAAACACTAACATAAAAATATATATTTTAGATCTTGATTACTACAGTACAATATCACAATATAACTATGAAAAGTTCTTACTCACCTGAGGCTACAAGTATTTGCAGCGCCAAGCGTTTACGCTGATGTTTAATGTAGGACTTTTACTTTGTAATTTCTCTTAATTGGTACAGTAAAAATGCTTGATTTTTGGTATGTATGTAGTCAGAGATGTCCTCAACTCAAATCAATCAGTGTCATTCTGGAATTATTGAGCAAAGTCTTTTTACAGTAGCTCAAATCTGGTCAAATATGCAATCTGCATGTATAAATATGGGAATTTTATACTTGAATTTCTCCACATTGGTACAGTAAAAATGCTTCATATTAAACATACTTGTAGTCAATTATGTGTAGAAGTCAAATATACCACCCATAGCCAGGAATTATTGAGCAAAGTGTTTTTACAGTAGCTCAAATATGGGCAAAAATGCAATCTCCAGGTATAAATATGGGACTTTGTTGTTGAATTTCTCCACATTGGTACAGTAGAAAGGCTTGATTTAAAGTATAGTTGTAGTCCTCTATGTGTAGAAGTCAAATATACCACCCATAGCCAGGAATTATTGAGCAAAATGTTTTTACAGTAGCTCAAATATGGTCAAAGATGCTATCTCAGGTATAAATATGGGACATTTATACTTGAATTTCTCCACATTGGTTCAGTAAAAATGCTTAATATTAAACATACTTGTAGTCAATTATGTGTAGAAGTCAAATATACCACCCATAGCTAGGAATTATTGAGCAAAATGTTTTTACAGTAGCTCAAATATGGTCAAAGATGCTATCTCAGGTATAAATATGGGACATTTATACTTGAATTTATCCACATTTGTTCAGTAAAAATGCTTAATATTAAACATACTTGTAGTCAATTATGTGTAGAAGTCAAATATACCACCCATAGCTAGGAATTATTGAGCAAAATGTTTTTACAGTAGCTCAAATATGGTCAAAGATGCTATCTCAGGTATAAATATGGGACATTTATACTTGAATTTCTCCACATTGGTACAGTAAAAATGCTTGATTTAAAGTATAGTTGTAGTCCTCTATGTGTAGAAGTCAAATATACCACCCATAGCCAGGAATTATTGAGCAAAGTGTTTTTACAGTAGCTCAAATATGGGCAAAAATGCAATCTCCAGGTATAAATATGGGACTTTGTTGTTGAATTTCTCCACATTGCTACAGTAAAAATGCTTGATTTAAAGTATAGTTGTAGTCCTCTGTGTAGAAGTCAAATATACCACCCATAGCCAGGAATTATTGAGCAAAATCTTTTTACAGTAGCTCAAATATGGGCAAATATGCAATTCTCCAGGTATAAATATGGGACTTTTATACTTGAATTTCTCCACATTGGTTTTCAGCAACACACATAATGAAGAATTTCCTCACAATGAAGTGCCAATTTCCTGTGAAGAGACATAGACAATATGTTTGTAGTTAATGTGAATAAAAACTCAAATTCATATATAAAAATATATTTGCTTCTTATACAGTTTGTTTGGCTTCATTTTGAAACCGGAAGTTGTTATTTGCTTCTTTTAATATACGATTTGTTTAGCTTTTATTTTGAAACCGGAAGTTGTCGCTGTTGGTTCCTTCCGCTAACTTTGTAAAGTTCGACGCTCGCTCCCGATCTGGGCAATCTGCATGCGTCTACCGTCAATGTGAGTATATGGGGGCACTTCCATTTTAGTGTCGGCTGGCTTGACAACGGAGATTTAAGTGTCGGCTGGCTTGACCGCAGTGTCGTACGACACTGCACTAATAGTCAGACTTCGGACCCTGAACTGAGGCTCAAAAGTCCTGTGTTTTGTTTGTTTGTCCCTGCTGTTTTTAAAATGTGCTTAATAAATAAAGCTTAACTATGCATTAAAATGCCATAAGCACCACTCCATTAACAAACTACACCGTGTACTAAAGCATGGAGTAAACCGGCTCCTCGTCTCGTCTGCCCACCAACAGACCGGTTCTTACCTTAGCAGTTTAATCCCTTTGGCACAGCTCCTGTTGTTTTAAACCTGCTAATATAAAGTTCTGCTTCAACGCTTCAAAACCGGCCGGTTCCGGACTTCCTTACGACTAGTGGACGAGTAGAGTCGGACTCCGTTCTCACGAAAGCAGTTCTGCGGGGACTCACAGTACGTAGAGCTACCGCATATAGCCAGTAGAGGCGCTAGTGGACCAGGGGACTAAACACCATAGAACAAGACGGGCTTGTCTGCACCTTGCCAGACGGTCTGAACCCATTATTCCTGTATTGTAAAATAATCATCTGAAACAATGCAGACGCAGGGCAGAGTAACAGAGAGCTCCTCCATGCAGCAAATAGACACTTTATTGTGTGGCAACATGGAGCACTGGGACCGGATCACAGAGACTCCCAGTTGCTGTGTCTGGAGGATATGGGATCGCGACCCAGATCCACCTGGACTATGTAAATATTTCATCCCAAACAGAGTGTAGTGAATACAGTATTTTGTTTAATACCAATGTGTATTCCTTGTTCTGCATGACCTAAATTGGTTGAATAAAAAAATCTTTAAAATCTTCAAGGCAGTTCCTTATTTGCAGTTTGAATTTACATTTGGCAGAGATCTGCACCCCGCCGAGTCCACCTTTCAGGTTTCATGTGTGCAGAATGTTTTTACGGGTGTCATTTGGTTCCTATGTTGAGACTACAATGTCTTCACTGTGTTAAATATTAGCAGTGACTGAAGTTAGGCTACGAGGGATGTTGGTGATGTGTGGATGTGCAAGACCTTTTAGTGATAATCACAATACGAAACAAAGATAATCATACTCCAAGTTTAGACATTCTGTAATCTACATTTCCACTGCAAATTATGTTTTTGTTGGGGATTTTTGTTTTTGCTTCAGTATAATGTCTTCTTTCAGACTAGTAGAAAGAAAGATCAAAAATATACACTGAGGTGTTTATTACATATTGTCTATGTAGATTTTTCCTAAATTCCCCTAAAGTTAGCATTAGATAATGACTCACTTGGATATTTGGACAGATCAGAAAATATGTAATACAAAAAATGATTGTCTTAATATAAATAATCAATTGGGGGAAATGTGATGTGAATGGGATTTTGCAATCCATATCTTTAAAGGCAGTTTTTTCTAAATTGTTTTTTCTCAGAGTCAAAACTCTCCACATCAGCTGTGCTTACATCCAACGCTTCCAGTTTCATCTATATTCTGAAGGTTTTTACAGAGGGGTTTGCTCATACATCATTCATAACCAGATACCAAACATTTTATTCCTAAAAACATGTTTTTTAATGCCTGTTGGTGGTATTTTCTGATTAATGGAGATATAAAGTTCCCTCTGTGAAGTCCTTTGACTCTGAAATGTCAACAAAATGAAACAATAATTTGAACCTGCAGGGTTCTGGATATGAAAGATAATGCCTATGTGCATATTTAAACATACATTCTCATCAAACTTGTAAATACAAAAAAGCTTTAATATAAGTTATAAATTATGGTATTAAATATCTATTAGTTATTACTTACAACTGGAGTGTAAATAATTGTGTTTTTGTCTCCAGTGATGGAAGAAGTATTCAGATATATTAGTTATTAGGTAAAAGTAGCACAAACACAGTGTATACAGTCTGTTGCAACTAAAAATACTGCATTGAAGTAAAAGTACAAACATAATAGCATCAAAATATACTTTAAATATCAAAAGTAAACAGAACATTTCGATATAAGATCTATTATAACTATCGATGCATCATATAATGTAACACTTGATTTATATTTTGTATTAACAATCTGAGTCTGCAAGGTAACAAACATTTCCAAATAAATGTAGGGGAGTAAAAAGTACAACACACCCTTTTAAGTACCTCAACATTCTACATAAGTAGAGTACTTTGCAGTTATACAACCATGTAAATGTGTGAAGCAGGAGACACAGAGGGACACGCGGTCTGAGTTGAGCATCACTGTGATTTAATTCACTATGTCTTATATCACAAAGAAAGTCTTTAAAAATGCAGACTAGAATTTCTGTATATAAACTGTACACAAAAAGCAAGGCACTATACATTCGGAGCTGCTGTTTTCTCTTCCTCGTAGGTCAAACCTTTTTAAAATGTCTCAGTCATCGAGTCATCGAGCAGTTTAACACGCCAGTTCCCTACGTGGCCTGACAGCA
Organism: Eutrigla gurnardus; assembly: GCF_963514095.1. NCBI lineage: Eukaryota > Metazoa > Chordata > Actinopteri > Perciformes > Triglidae > Eutrigla > Eutrigla gurnardus. Next base: position 14,809,002 of record NC_139918.1, read on the forward strand.
TCCAGACACTGGAGACAGAACAACCCAAAACAACAACTTTCCTCACAACATCTGACGTGATGGGTCTTTACAAAGCTACATATACACAAACGTTACACACACACACACACAAACATTATATACAACCGCACACACGCACACATACACGACCGCAGCATGGCACCCCGACAACAAGCGTCCTAGTGTGCACGTTCTCAATCCTACGTCCACGAGTGGCGACTTGGGTGTTTGGAGGCGAAGCCAAATACACACAGACACCATGTATGAACAAAGCGAGGTGTTTTTATCCTTCTCTTAAACCGCCTGGAGTTCACTTTGTTAACGTAATGACAAAGCTGAAAGGTAAAACACGACTAGAAGCAAGGCGAGTGCATCTCCAGGCTCATCCTTCATGTACGTTTCCTCCTGATTCAGATACTTTTCTATCCCCATGTCCTCGCCACCAAAACAGCTTCATTCCCTGTGTCTCCGACTCCGACTTCTTCTTTAATCCACGTCCATCGTCGATTCAAACCTTCTTTAAAACAGTCCTTTGGCCTTCTTTAAGTTCACTTGCTTCCATCCTGGTAAACCTTCATATTCCTCTCTCGTCATATCCAAAGCTTTCTGCAGTCGGAGAGAGAGACATGCAGTTAATTGATCAGGAAGATCACGGCAAATTCAAAAAGTCTTGGTGTTTTTCCTGGAACTGATGATAGCTGTGAAGCCGTCAACCATACTTAAGAAAAAATGACATTTTAAGGTCTGTAGAAATGTATTTTATAGCAACTGAAATAAGCTGTAATTATTTCAAATTGCAGTAAATGTCGTTGACTTCTATCAAAGTGAGGATTTTTATGTTAAATAGCCTTTTTAAAAATGTTTCTAGATGTCAACAAATTGGACAAATTATCTCTCCACCAAGTAACATTCAGCCTCAAACACGGGGTTCGTACAGCTTTTTAAGATTAAAATTCAAGCTATTTCATGGATCCTTAACCAAAAATGTCCAGGCTTCAAAGTCGTCATCATCACATCTAAATTGTTGCAATAAATTCTACTATGAAAAAACAGGTTATAGAATTCCACTATCCCTGCAGAAATCAATGTTTATGCTTTTTACCAGCTGTTGATATTAACTTTGATCGTATGTTTTGATTGTGATAACTGAATGTATTAGGTATCAGGTATTAGAAGTGTTTTTGGTTTGCATGAATGATGTGCTGATGCAACAACAGATTGTGAATACATCATCTGAATAAATGGATAATAGAATTATAAATGAATTCAAGCCTATTTCCTAACCTTGAAAACATTAATTCAAATTAAGAAGACGATCCCTGTGAATAAATTTAACAAAAGTGAATTCTTGTTTCTCTCTCTGTTAGATTTCAATTCTAAAATGAAGTTTCAGATTATTCATATTAAAGGTATAATATGCAACAATTTGGATTCATCTGTTAATTCACAGTTTATGTAATAAATCACTATTTAGTCAATACTGGGCTATTAAGACTGACTGACTGTCACGGTAGTAACAAAGTCACGCTCGCCGGGTTCTTACAAGGACAGCTCAGTTGTTTCACGTTTTTCACGCCTCCATTTTGTGCTCCAAAGACAGACAGTGAGTCAGACTGCAGTGCAGCTGATGGTGAATCATAAGTACAGAGGAGAGGGTCTCAGGTGGAAGGTGTGTGTGTGTGTGTGTGTGTGTGTGTGTGTGTGTGTGAAGGGAAGAGTGTCGGCAGCAGAGTAGTGTGGTGTAGTCGTGTACAGACACCTTGCAAAGAGGAGAAGAAAGGAACCATGGCTGCACAATTAAATGTTAATTCAATTATCACAACACTATTAATTTGACAAAAGTGTTCAAACGCCTCATTAACAACCTCAGTGCATATTAAGCAGGCGTGTTAAAAACTGCTGAATCTACGCCGATCATCCAGGGTGATACTCAAAGACATTTCTGCAATAAAAAAATGTAAAAAAGAAATGATAATGTATGAGATAAAGTCAAGTTGTTGACTTGCTGTTGCTGCAACTATCATCGAATCAGTTAATCAGTTTGTCTATAAAAGTCCCCAGAGTCTAAAGTAAACAAAATCATCTGAGTTTGTGTTGTTTCACTGAACAAAACTGTCATTAAAAGTCAGACCAGACTGACTAAAGAAGAACATTCCTCACATTGGAGAAGCAAACAATGACTGATTGCTGATTAACTTTCGGTCAATAATTTTGAGTTTCTATTTTGATCCTTCTGAGCAGGAATGGGGTCTACGTTTGTTATCTGCTGTGTGAAGAAGCTGAAGTGCTAAATCCTTTGTGACCGCGGCCGAGACGAAGGACTCGACAAACTGTAATCTCTAACGGAGCAATCGGGAGGATCTCTTCAGACGCAATCGTGCAGCCAAGCGCGAAACTTTCCCCCTCAACCGGCGGCGCTCGGGAGTGAAACAGGAGTGAAGTGAGTTTTCAAAGCACAGAAAGACAAAAGGAAAAGAAAGAAAAACACAGTGGTGACGTGCTGGAAAGGACAGGTCGCCTGAATGCTGGTGAATCACACGAGGGGCTTTTCTTACCTGCATCCACCTACAACTTGGTCTGCAAAGTGAGAGTTAGATGGAGTTAGGATGAGTGGCATGAACGAGGAGATGTAGAGGAAAAATCCACCTTTGAATACCAGTTTATGCATGAGCTACGATCAACTTGAATATGAAGGACTCCTGTTGCGTTTGATGTACTCAGTCTGCCTCATTATGATGGAGAATGTTAAGTCAGATAACTAAGAAACCCACCACTGAATAATAAACTCTCACCATCAGACAGTGGTAATAACATGGGGAAATGAAATTATTATCTCCACCTCCTTTCCCAAATCCTGGGCTTCCATCTTTTATTCTTTCCTCTCTAAATTGCTTTCGGGAGGTTTGGATGGAGGTGACAGTCTGGCCGGCTTCTCCTGATTAGACCTCTGGCTCAGGCTGACCCTCATCCCTCACAACCGATGCATTGCCAGTGCATTTATAATTTGCCACATGGCTCTTTGCCATCTGACACAAAAAAGAAATCTAATTTGATTTCAACCAGGTAGATATTACTATGTTTGTATGTATGTTTTCATATTTTTGTTCAGATTGCCTCTTTAAATCCTGCAAATCTCCTAAAAACTATAACCAGAGGAAGTCAAACATGCTCCCTTAACAAGTGTGTTTATTTTTATGTTTGATGATGTTTGATTTTTGCCTCCAAACTAATATAAAAAAATCAGACAAAAATCAGGTTTGATGCAGCGGTTTTGTTTGTGGGTTTGCTGACCTCAAAGTCCTGGTCGGTCAGGTAGATCTCCAGGCGGAGCGGGTCCACCCCCTCTGGGAGCGGCCGGGCCTGCAGCTGAGCCAGAGGGAAGATGTTCTGGCAGAGCCGGGCCAACACGTCCTCCACCAGGATGATCTGGTTACACACCTCCGCCTCCTGCAGCCACAACACACCACATGGCATGAAGTCCTAATAATGACAGCAGCTGTTTGGACAGTTAGTTTATTATCCTGTGTGTAAAGGTGGAAAAACGAGTCTGAAAACGAGTGTATTTTGATAACTTCCACCAATGTATGGTGTGTGTGTGTGTGTGTGTGTTGCTGACCCTCTCTGTGATCTCAGCCACGTCCTCTCTGTGCTCCCAGCTGGGAAACATGTTGGTGAAGGTGAGCGGCTCCAGACCGGCGTGGATCAGATAAGACTTCTGAGGCTTCTTCTCGTTCTTCCCTGCAGGAGAAAATCACTACAATAATTCTCAAAAAAGACTCTGAGTTCCACTAGTTTGATAGAAAACAGGGATGCAGGATGTTTTTCGTTTTCTCTTACAAATACAGTCTTAATATTTCCAGGTTGAGATAAATGGTATGAATTTGAGTACTTGTTGTGAACACTTCCTCAAAGTTAAAGTGACAGGGAATAAAAAAAAATATTTTCTGACAGTGTTCACCAGTGGCTATAATATTAAAATATTTGAATAACATATAAGCACATCTATCATCTGTCATTCAATGAAGCATTTCTTACCTTTGCAGTAGCGCAGCACCGTCTCCATTGCACACTTCCTGTCTGCGTCCCAGCGGATGCGTGCCGAGCCGGTGCACTCGCTGTCCTGAGGCCACCAGCCCTGCCACAAGTAGACCTCGTGGAAGTTATCCACCAGGAACAACGCTGTCAGGGAGGGACATTATTATTGAGACAAGCTGTTAACTGCAAACAGCAGTCCTCAGTTCGTCATGGTGTATTTATTGCGCCCTCACCTGGTTGCTGTGGTGTGTTGTACAGGTCTTCCTGCAGGAAGGGCAGTGAGCTGACCAAGTCTGGAGCTCTGGACTTGTGGAAGAACTCATCCGCCACGAAGTCTCCAGATGTGCTGCTCAGCTGGAAGAGCCGTGGGGTGAAGTTGAATTTGCCCGGATCTGAAAAAGAAATCCAGAAACCAACATGTAACAAAATAAATCATTCCTGATTCCAGATCTGGGTCTGTCTTAGGGGGGCTGGTTGTTGTCTGAGGTCCCGCTGGAGTCTGAGCTGAAGCAGTTTCTGTTGAACTGCATGACTTTGCTATAATTGGCGGCACTGATGACGAGCATTCAGAGTAACTACATAGAAATAACGAGTCTCGTTTACTTATGTAGGTCATACAGAGGCTTCAGTACTACATTTAGACGTTTCATAACCAGTTCAAAGTTCCTCACAGTAACTTTAAACAGTGACGGATTTGAGACAGCTGGCTTTTATTGTCGTGTCATAAAGGGAGCTACCATCATAAACTATTGTTCTTGGAATGGTAACAGATATCTTTAGTGTACTACTGTCATCAGTCACACCAAATGCATTTAAAAAATGTGACACCCATAACTTTATTTTTAAATGCCAAAATATATGATCTGTCAAAAAGGCTTGCAAGTAACCAAAGCACACGGGGACAGGCTGTACCTTGCAGCATGCAGTCGTAGGCCTTCCTGTCTTTTCTCCCCAGTGCTTCCCAGAAGCCCGGAGGCTCAACTCCCTCGTCACACTCATGGATGGTCACCTTACTGCTGCTGTGGAGACCCGCCTCCAGAGGACACCTGACACACAGACACAGAATTCATCTTTCATGGCACCCACCACCACTGACCAGTTGCAATCACTTGAATCAGCGTCGATGTATTGACTAGTATGTTGAAAGTCATCCTAGAGGTCGTCCTCGACACTCACTGTTCTTTGATCTTGAGTGCGGCCGTGTTTCCCACGCTGCGAGTGTGTAGCTGCGTCTTGCAGCCTTGCCACAGGTAGATGATGGCCTTGTTGATGTTGAGCAGGATCATGGAGGCTCTGGAGCGCAGGCTGCTGCAGTGGCACGCCACCTCCAGCAGGTGGCCCTCCACTGGCACCTCGCCCCGCACACAGTACAGACGCCACTCACCTGGGCACAGACGAGTGGGTGAACGTGGTCAGTGGAATGATGGCATATGTAAAACTAACACAACTACAAAAGATTACAAAAGATACCTCATTTTAATAACAATTTATGTCTTTTACTTTCATAAAAGTAAAACAATTCAATAAAAAACATTATTTTATATTTATTTTATATATTTTATATGATAATTCTGTTTTGAACGATTGCCACTTATAATATGGGAAGCTTCAGCAGTTCATGTTTTATAATCACAATTTAGTTTTTAATTGCTGCCTGAATGTAAAGAATGTGCAGGAAAAATAAGGTACTTTTGGCATAGGCCTACAAGCAAACATTGTTCACAGAACCTTTTGTCCCGGGGAATCATTTGCATAATTTAGATATTGAACAACAACCTTGTCTACAGCAACCTTGCAGACACAAATGTCAATAACTAGAATAAAAGCAGGATTGTTTACTCTGAGTGTTCTCCTCCTCCTCCTCCCTCTTGCCAGCGTGGACGATCATCCCTCCGTTAAAACACTGCAGGAAACACGGAGGCTCCTTTCCTTGCTGCACCTGAACCTGTAACAACACAGACGGAGGAAATCAGTGGCCAAATTAATACAAACAAAAGAATCTGGAGAATCTACGATGCTGCAAAAAACAGCATTGATAGAAAAACCAAGTTATTTTGTAATAGAGGAAGTCTAGTATGCAAAAGTGAACATTAAATTAAAGTTCAGTGTCTACTTTTCACTTTCTATTACATTGGAACAGTTTCTGATTTGATTATGTGGCTGGTGAGAAGCCTCGTCTCCGCTACCTGCGCCCCTCTTTCCTCGTCCAGCTCCACCGTCATCAGCGCTGACGTTCCCTTCTCGCTGACGGTGGAGTGTCGACCCTGCCAGAAGAAGTAGCAGCATCTCTCCTTCCCCGGCCCACTGCTCCTCACCTCGGGGTTCTGCCTACGACCAACTGAGACACGCGTACACAACAAGAGAAAATACATCAACAACATATTCAGAATCTTTAATAATACTGTTTGTATTGTATTATAGAGGTCATAATTGGCATCGCGGGCGAAGGAGTCCGCGGTGACTAACCTGAGGTGTTGACCATGTACTTCCACTTGACCACGTAGGCGTCGCCCTCGTGGAACTGGCCGATGCTCTGGCGTGGGAGACGGCTGTAGTCGAACTCCAGGATGTGCCAGACGTCTACCGACGCAGTGCTGATCTCCTGAATCCTCATGTGGTCCTCGGTCTCCACTGGGCCGTGGCCGCGGCCCACATTCACCCCGTCCAAGAGGGTGGAAATGGACGACTGGAGGACGGGCAGCATCAGGCTGACGTCGTAAGGCTGGCATTCTCGTCCCGGGGCCTCCTGAGTGGTCTTACAGAAAAGATGTATGATTTTAGAAGTGATAATGTCAAGAATAAGCCATTCTTATGACTACTTGTCAGTGGTAACACATGTGCTCATTCTTCTCTATGATGCTTTGTACAGCATCCACACAAAGGCATATTCTTGCTTACTCTTGTTTCTACCTGTGTTTAACAGATGGGGACATAGAGAAAACACAGAAAGCCTCTGTGATGTGTGTGACCTGAGTGAGTCTTGCAATTATCCTCGTGAAACAAGCGTTGGAGTTGTACCTTCTGCTCAGGTATGAGCTCGCAGCTTTCCTTTGGTGTTGGCGACTTTGCTTCGGTCCATTCCACAAACTTCTCCTTGAACAAGATCGTCTCGTTGTGCTCCGTCAGCCTGCCGAATATCGCCCAATCAGGACGGCCCTGGCCCTTCCTGTGTATGGATACACAGACACAAAGGAGAAAAGATGTCAGGATGAAACCGTATGCTTTGCTTAGTCAAAAATCTTAAGACAGTGTGTCTGTGTGTGAGAGTCTTGTATTAGCGATGTTGTGGGGACATAAATGCATTCACACAGTCACAATATGGGGACTCATCTCCCATCTGGGGACAAATGTTGGCCCACGTGAGAAAACCAGTAACTTAAGGGTTAAAGAACTTGGTTTTTGGGTTGAGATATATCTCAACCCAAAAGGCTTACTCAAACCTTAACCGAATCCAAATGTATACATTTGGATTCGGTTAAGGTTTGAGTAAGCCTTCAGAAAATGAATGGAAGTCTATATATAATATATAATATATGTGTGTCTGTGCGTGTCCCACCTGGGTATGAGTGTGTTGCAGCCTCCGGGGTCCAGTGGGTTGACGTCACAGCAGGTGTAGTCAAACATCCCGTTCCAAAGGTGTTTCGCGAGCTGGAAGGCCACTTTCCTCTGGGCCAGAGTCACCTCTTTACCGTGCCACACATACACCTCACTGCCGAAGTCAAACACCAACACCTGCAGCACAACACCAAACACAATGTGAAAGCAGAGGTGAGATGTTTGTCTACGCTAAAGGTTTGAGTAAATGCCTCTATAAGCATCATGTGGACAGTGCTCATGAATAAGTACTTTTTAATCCATCTGTATTACATGTAGTATGTAGTATGTACAAGTAAAGACTGTAACAGCATAAAGAGAATGAGTAAAATAAAAATAAATAATAAAAATTGAATTATTAAAGTATAGCTGAAATGAAAAATGCCCCTTTAACCCTATTAGATTGCACGTCCGATCAGGTTCACCTATTTATCAAAATCTACCAGATCAATTACGAAAAATCAATTTATTTATATTTTTAACTCAAAATCCATATATTTTTTTTTATTCCTGGAAAACAAATATGACGCGTGCTTACATCATGACATCCATCCATTAATCAATCTATAACTTCGGCTCTGCACAGAGCTGGAGACGGTCGAGAGATAATCTTTTAAATTCCACCGAACGTTATGTTCCACATGTTTCACTCATAAATACATGACAATACAGAAGCTAGATACTCTTGAAATGACAGCATACAACAGTAACAACAAACTCAAGTGAAGTGACATTAGAGTGAGAAATTAAGATTGAAAGACGCTCCATCATTAATATGCTAAATAGGCAATATAACTGCAGTGCACTCCTCTGTGTTATCCCCGCTGTCCTGAACACACTTAATTTTTTCAGCAGCAGCAGTGCACAGATGGATGTAGGAGGTGCTCGCCATGGCACCTGCTGTTGCTTAGCAACAAATTAAGACCAGCTTGAACCAGAGCTCGTCTTGACAACACTGAAATATTATAAATGTTGATATTAAGAGCTTGTTGCTTTAAAGGAAAACTCCCCGATAAGGACTCTTAAACGTAATTATTTTATAGAATGATGTGAAATCAAATTGCCCATTTACTACATTAAGTTGGAAAACACCAACCATCTATTCTGGCACAAAAAGTATTCAAGCACTTTCAAGGACGGGTGTCTTTTTGTTTATTTTCCAAAAAATGAAAGGCATTTCAATGCAAATTCACGACCTTTCAAGGACTTCAAAACAACAATAGCCAGTTGTCCGTTCTGTGTGCACAGCAGTGTTCATACACAGACCTGCCTCTGTAAATGAGAAATACACAAAGTGGCTCGGGCCAAGCCACACAACACTATTCCAGTCAATCAGCAATAGTGGGCGTTCAAAAGACCATGCATGTATACGGAGAAAGGCAGTGGGAGTGAGGGGGGTGGTAGATCTAATATTTGTTTGGATATTGAGTTCAAATATAAATAGTTCTCCAGTATCCACCTTTTAAAAGGCAGAACTTATGACGTATAATCCAAGTTAAGAACACACAAAAAGCAAACATGCACCTCCTTGGACGCCAGCAGAGAGCTGCGAGGCACCTTCCCCCACTCGTCGTCATCAGGAACCAGCTTGTCATCCAGCAGCCTGAAGATACAGTTGGTTTCCACAATGGCATTCTCAAACTGCTCATCCTCCTCTGGTGGACCTGCCGCTGGAGGCACAATCAGACAGATGTGTAACATCAGTTTACAACCTAAACCTTCTTGTCAAACCTGAATATTAGGAGCCCGTTGCTTACGTTGGTAAGCAGTCTGTCCTCCGAGGATCGTCCAGAACTGCTGGGCATGTGGACTTTGTGGATTGACCCCTTCCTCGATGGTCTGCACCTGGTTCGCCCTGCAGCCCATGTCCTTCTTCGTCTGGAGGAAGGTGGCCATATCTATTGCCTACAAGCAAGAAACAGAGATCTGATGTAAACAACAAGGAGCTTTTCTTGATTAATCCAAAAATGGTGAACTGACCTCAACAACATCCTGCTTCACTTTTATACACGAATGATGAGTAAAAGTACAACATATAACTACTGAGTCGGATACAGAGGACACAGTGAGGTAACTGGGAAGAGACTTGGCTGAATCATGTTCAATCTTTGGTGCATAAAATCATAACAAAATGAGGAGACAGCCCTGATTGAGGAGGCGGAGTAGAAGAACCGATGCTTATTACAAAGTGTCTAGACAGACATCCTTTGGGGAAATGGAAGAGCTTTAGTCTGAAAGCATGTGTTTGGTAAAGAGCACAGATTGGCATATTTGCCAGTGTGTGTGTGTGTGTGTGTGTGTGTGTGTGTGTGTTTGTATGGAAATGAGAGGCAGAATCAGTGAATCATCTTTCTCACACAACAATTCGATTCTAGATGTGAAAAACAAAACTCTTGAGCATAAGGCCCAGTCAGTAATGATTAATAATGGAGGTGCGGGCGCTCACCTTCGCCTTCTCGATGACATTTGAGAACTCTCCTATCCAGACGATGCAGTGCTCTGGAGTGACCAACACGAAACAGTCGCCGCTGTTCAGCGACGACGCTCTCGGCTCCACTAATCTGGTCTGAACGTGACGACGACCTGGAAAGACCAAGTTATTAATCGGCTGAGTTATAGAGACAAAGCACGATTAAGTCCCGCCCACACCGGGGGACAAAACAATGAACCGCTCTCTATCGACTTGTATTGCTTGAAGGCCTCCTTGTCATTTTTCTGTTGTCATGGAAACAACAGAAAAATGCCTAAAAGCTGCTGTCACAAACTTAAGTGTCAAAATAACTATGAGGTGTTTAACTGGTATTTCCAAAAATATCAAACTATTCCTTTAATTTGTATGTTGAGTCTATTCCTGCTCAGCTTTCCCTAAAAAAACTAATAAATTAGCTTAATTTTATGCAGATCGTCAGTTGGCATAAGACCAGGTTTTAATTAAAGCTTAACATCTGTTATCAGTCTAAGGAGGTGGCAGGGATGATAGAAGGGGTTTCTACCTTTGACCTGCATCAGCATGAGGTTCTTGTAGGGCACGGCGCTGTTGTTGGACATCTGCTCGGAGATGTTGACGCTGCGCAGACTCACGCTGCTGAAGTTTTCTTTACTGGCCAGACCTGCCAGCGCAGCCTCAGAGTACTCGGAGGATTTATTCACTGGAATTAGAAAGAGTACACATTTTTATACAAAAAAGAAGACCTACATGGGGTAGAAAAACAACATAAATGCTTCATTAAACTTTAAAGAAACTAAACCCCTCCTGTAAACACTGCTACAGAAGTGGGGCATGTGAGGCTGCGTTCCAATTAGGGCTGTTTACTCATAAAAAAAAAAAGAGGTGGAGACGAGTGTAGTTTTGTAGGCTGTAAACAACGATGATGTTTCTAATTTTCCACTGGGATTTACAACAAATAACATGACTCGTGTTGAGTCTCATTCCCGATCACACCAACAGATAAACCTGCGGCGTCATGCTTACGCTCACTCTTCTCGGTCTTCATCCTCTTGCTCTCCAGCTGTGCCACATTCAGTCTCTGCTCGGTGTACTCATGTCTGATGTCCTGTCTGGCTGCCAGCATCTTCAGAGGGTTTCTGGACGCCTGGACGTTCCTGGACGGACGCACCGAACGCTTGTGCTGCACCATGGCCGAAGCCAACCTTGGAAAGGAGAAACGCATGAGCATGAGTGTTGTACCACATGCGCGTTGTATAATTTAAAGAGAATAGAATCATTTTCTTACAAGGGGCCCTGAGAACCAAAGATGGCGTCAAAATCCTCATTGATCTCAATCCTGGTGGGCATGCGTGGAAATTCAGCAACACGTCTGTAGAACTTGGAGAAGATTTCGTCATCCAGCTTCATCACTTCCTTCACTGCCTTCTCTGTAACTGTGATGGTGGTTTCCTGCAGACCTGCCACTGATGGAAGGACACAAGACCACAATCATAAACACAACAAGCCTAGAAATAAGCCGAAAAACAAAGATAACCAACGACAAATCTTCTACTAGGTGAAGATGACACAAAACACTGCTTGATGGATTTCACTGAGGAAGTACAGACCTTTGCTGTTCAGACGTCCCAAGAAGCTCTCCAACTTGTCTAGTTTCTTATCCGATTCCATGTCTGGTCTGGCCTCAATTTCTAGCAGTGGAACAAATAAATCAAGACTCAAGATTCAATTCTCTAAAAAGTGTACATTATTTGGTCCTTTTACATATGATTCCCATGTTATTCAATAAATGTTTTTTATTGATGCATGTAAATGTTTGTAAATATATTGTATCAGGCTTAAAGTGCTGTTCAATTATTGGCTAAAGCAACAACAAATGTGCAAATTAAACAATCCATTGAGGTTTAAAGTGATGACACAGGACTTGAAGTTCCGTCTCACCCTCCTGTGGTTTGTTGACGACAGGTAAGCTGCTCTTGAGTTTGGTGGAGACCGGTGACAGGATGGGACTGATAACTGAGGAGGAGGCTGCCAAGCCTGAAGACACAGACAGAAATTCACATGAGATGTTACATTCGTAATATGTTTCAATTTGCAGCGACAACGGAGTCATGCTGTATTCAAAATCAAAACACCTTTCAGGTAATGATTTAATTTTTTAAATCATTACCTGAAGTTCTCAGATATTATCAATAAAATCCCTTCATGTTCTAAGTTTCACAACAAAAGCACAGCAGTGTTTGTTTACAAGATGTGCCATTTTATGTCTAATAAATAAAAAACATGACCAGCAACATTTCCAAATGGTGTACACCTCAATGAAGATGGCTGAGTAACAGCCGCTCTTTGCACTGACCTTTCTTGACCATGCGAGCGGCCACGGTGTACTGGGTGGAGTCATTGGCTGCTCCTTTGCCCTTTGTCTTCCAGGCCTCCTCACGCACTGAAATCATCTGTTTTCTCTCCTCAATGGACATCTGGGCCTCAATCTCCTCTCCCATCTTCTGCACAGACAACACAAAGTTCTAAACGATTAGAAAGGATCACATCTTGCATGCAAAGCAAAAAGCTTGGTTTGTCAGCTAAATTAATGTGGAGTTATTTTCTTCACAGATTTAAGAGCTGCATCATGGAGCCATAACAAAAAGCCAACACTGGAGCTACTTTCCAGGTCAAAGAACTGCATCACCTCTCACACAGCTTTCCTCTAACTTCATGTGACTACACACGTCCCTCAGAAGCATTTATTCATGTAGTCACAGTAACGCACCAAGCAGGTATTAAAAACTAGATGCACTCAAGCGTGTCCGGTTCATGTCCTGTCAGCCCATATAAACAACTTTATCCCACTGTAGGAGCGATGGCTCTACACTGAGTTGTGCTCATGCAGTCAGAACCACATACAACTCAACAGCACCCAGAGCGCCCATCACACCAGTAGCTGCAAACCAGGCAGAACAGATAAGACTCCAGTACATGCATGAGCCAGGTCCATGTCCTTACCTGACTATGATGGTCAATATACTGACACTTTTGGCCAAGGGAGATAGTAGGAGAAAAGGTGGAAGAGAAGACAGGTTCCTGAGGATGCCGAGGTGGGTGGAAAAGTGAAAGAAAGGAAAGCAAAGGAGGAAACGGAAGGAAAAATGATACAGATGAAGGAAAATAAAGGAGGGATGCAAAGGAGAGAAGGCCAGAAAGTAGGAATGCAACATGACTGTTGATAAACTGCTCTCAATGATTTCTATATACGCTATATGCTGTAGCTGAATATGTATATCTGTTGTTAAATCCCTTGTTTATGTGGACACATACTTGGAAAACAGATTCTGATCTATTTAAATGTGTTTTTGAAACATACATGCACACAATGTCAATTTATCAATTTGTTATCTTTAAAAATTGTAAAAGCCTTTAAAAGTAAAATTGATTGCTTGCGAAATAAAAGGAGAAGCTTAAATAATGAATGCACTTAAAGCCATTAGAGTCCATTGTATGCATTTTGTTAGTAACAAGCAGCAAACTGCAAACACTGTTCTCCCTCTAAGTTGAGACAGGAACAGTTTGTCTCAGGCACACAACGGTGCAGTGAAAAAACAGCTTAAAAAGGTGCATTAATTAATACTAGGTTTAAAAATGTCATTTACAATGTATTTATAACAGTGGTTAACAATATATATCTATGTAATGTGAATGTGTGTTTTTCTCATGTACTTTCTGAAAAGCAATGAAAAAGCAACAGTGCTTGGAAACGTTTGTATATTTTACTGTATTCACTCTTTTATGAAACTGTAATGTTTTCTGTGATCGTAAAAATGTAAAGCCATCTCAGAATAATTACATTTGCGTGAGTAAAGTACTGATGTTGCTGGCCATGGTCACAAATACGTGATCATAAAACTTCATCCAGCTGATGAAAAAGTAGAATGTATGTTATTAGACAACAGTTTTGATTCTATTTGGACTCTAATTTCTCTTACTTTTAATTCAATTGATTCCTGTAAGCCCCTTTCAAAACAGGACCAGCAAAAAGCTAAAGAAAGTTCCAGCTTCAGCAACTTTCCAACCACCATCCCACCATTTCAGCAGCATTCAAGCCAGCAAGCAAAGAAGAGAAGCAATCACACAGAGTCCACACAAAGCTGTGATTGGCCAACACAGATCCCACACGTAGCTGATTGGTTTAAGGGTGGTGTGTGGCCCACGCCGGGTCTTACCCACAGCTGTTCAGACACAGACACAGCGGAGTAGTCTTGAACGACCACCCCTTCCTCCTGAGGGGTTAAACACAGGGGAAGTTCTCAGTCAGGGGGAGAAAAGGGGGGAGGATGAGGGGGAGGGCATTGTTGCTATAATGGGTTTAGGGGTGAGCCTGCCTGGCGGATTACCATCCAGGGTTTAAAGCAGCCAGTTTCGCCCAACAGAATACTAATGTGAAGGAGATGAACTGCAGGAAAAAGTGCAAATCCTAAATTAGAGGTTCTCTGAGCTTATAATTGAACCAATAGAGATGCATATAAATACATATCAGAGATTTCCTTTTGCGAAATTAGCTTTCAACGTCATTATTGAAAGTAAGCCTGGAGCTTACCCAAATCTAATCTTGTAAAAAAAGAGAATGTACAGTATTCCCAAACCCCCAGGCTGTTAACTCTACTGCAGCGGACTGTACCATATGCTTCCTGGTTTACAGCCTTTGGGGCTGAATGCTGCACTGATCTGGACCACTGGGCTCAAACAACAGATGGACTGCAGGAGGAAATGAAAGGGGCACTTAGCTAAAAGAGCGGGCACAGGCGCTGGCATGGTAACCCTAAAGGATGGGGATGAAATGTGTTTACCCTGGCTACCTTGGTAAAGCTGCTCAACCATTATACCCAGATGTGTAACTTTTTGGAGAAATATATGGATTTTTTAAAATCAGGGACCTATAATTATCCCCAATAAGATCAATAACACAGTAGCAACAGTAGGGGTGAAAAGAAGAACATTCATTTCAACCTGGATCCCACTGGGTAAGAACAAATCTAACCGGCTATATCGCAGAGAGGGATCCCTACTAAAGACATCTTACAATGGTACCCATTAGAGCAAACAACACAAGCTACTCTTAAGAAAATGAGTCATGAGTTATCCATTATTAACACTGATGTGCAGACTGACCTTCTTCTCGCTGGTCTGCTCTGTCTCCCATAGCTGAGCCTGCTGCTCAGTGGACGCCACCTTCACCACTTCCTGTTTCTTGTTGATCCTGTTCCTCCAGTCCTCCTCACCACTCTTCTTCAGCAGTGCCACTCTGACAACAAAAATGCATTTCAATAAGCGCACTAAGTTAACTATTCTATTCTTGATGACACCTCAACAGACCAGTCATGTCATGACAAACTCCAGTGGACTTTATTCTTAACAGTGTTTCAAAGGTTCAAACGATACAAAATACTGTATGTGGGCTGAAGTGAGGTTGCATTTGTTTGTCTTGGGTTTTATCCCACTCAGTGGGCTTCAATGAAGAGCTGGAACAACCCGATGCACTATATGTCATATTGTCCGATAGGGTGGACTCAGATAGGCATGATTGGCTGTAACCTCACCTGTCTCATGATGAACTAATGAAAAATATAGAATATATTTGTCCAATCTTAAAGTTACTTAAGGATAAAAATGTGGGAGAACAGAAAATAAAGAGGTTTAAATGATGCACTACAATAATGCTTTTAATTACAGGTGGAAGTCTATAGAAACAAATGTTCCCAGGCTAGCATATCATAGTGCAGATTAGGCAAACATGTTACGAACATGTACATCTAGAATTCAACTAAAACATTGTGCCTCACTGGAGCTCAATATCTTGAAATTATTTAATAAACAAAAAAGACAATGGTCAAGGTGAATCCGAATCTTAGCAGCAGATCTTTTAACTTATCACATTTTTTTCGTAAAATACCAAAATGAACAGGCAGAGTCAGGATCGGCAGTAATGTACTCAATAATGGATTTTAACTCTGTGTTAAACTAGCTGCAAATAGAGTTTTGGTGTGATGGGTTTGGACCTCTTGAATTGCTAACATGTGAAGTATGCTAATGGGGCAAAATGTCCTCGCTGAACAACAGTTCTGCATTTCCATTATTTCCATGAAGGTCATCAGAAAACGATCATTCATGAGTGAAAAATCAGGTCAGAGATGAAAGCCAGCAAATGTGACCGTTGAGAAAAAGGCCTCCGAAGCGCTGATAACGGATGGCTGAGGGGAAAAAGGAAGTATGCCGCCGTCTCTGCTGCTAGGGTGTGGACAGGGCAGAAATGAGGGCATTGGGAAGAATCTAGAAATACTCAGAGGCCACACGGCTCTCTGCTGGCTGGCAGAAGAAACTGCTAAAAATGAATCACTCTCACCTCTAAAAATGTCATTGGATGGAACAAACCTACATACTGCAAGGACTTTTGCCTGATTCCATCAAACGCTGCACATGTATGAGGCCCTGGCTCGGAGTCTGATCTTTGCTGACAGCTCAGATTTCTGACTGGATCCTGGATTTGAATGGAATCAAGGTTTATTTGTGCCACCGGCTTTGCTCGGTATTTGGTTTGAAGGAGCATTTCGCCCCCTGCCTTTGCCCGGGACCGGCCTTTATTTTGGGAGGGACCTTGTTCTCTTAATTTGCAGCATTGTGAATGCAACAGGAAAGTAATGAGTAGTTCCCCTCACCACTGAACACATGTTCTGACCACAATGCATCTGTGATGGAAATAATTTGTTCTGTCCTATTATCTCTCACATTTTGCACCACTGCTGACCATCTGTGCAAAATGTTTGCTCTTTTACAATTGCCAATGATTTCTTAGAACAAGAGTTTTCCTCCCTTTTCTGCAAACGGCTTTTTATGTTCCCAGTGTTGTTGCCTGCAAAGAGTGGGGGTGATAATCAAAAGTAATTGTTCTCCACCTTAGTGTACCCAGTGGAAGATAAAGTTAGACTAACTATCCGTATATTTTATTTTAGCGTGTGACAGGGATTGAGGAGGAAGAAAAATGCACCACGGACTGTTTCACATCTAGAGTAAATACTGTAAAATGAGCGTACCTGTCATAGCCATTCAAGTTACATCATTATTATTCAGCTTTTATTCTGCTAAATCATCCCATTTTCCTCATAGCAAATGTTCCAAGGTTTATATGCGATCACACTACACTGTCCAAATTTGGTCAATCACCCAGTAAGGTATAAAATAACAGCAAACAAAATGGGCCCGGTGTCAGAGAGTGTGCTATAATCCTGAAATGATGCTCAATCAGTGTTTTTGGCAGCCAGCCTCAGCCGCTGGCAACTTTGGGCTCAAAGCCTTAATAGTGGCATTAACCTGACGGATAATGCGTTTTTAACATCACCAATCCATCACTCACCTCTCCTTGATGGACATCTGTTTGGCGGACATGCCGTCAGACAGCTGGTCTCCAGAGTCTGTGGGGGACAGCAGATCTCCAGAATGGTCACTGTGCCTGCTGAAGTCCTCGATGTGGTCCAGGGGCAGGGACTGGGACTTGATCAGCCCCTGGGGGAAGGACTGGGGTTTGGGTGGTGTCTGTGGCGGCACCAGGGGTTTGGCCTGAGGCTGGGGGGATGTCTGCAGGTAAGGCTTAGGGAGAGGCTGGATGAATCCCTGAGGTTTGGGCTGGGTTTGTGGGGACTGAATGAAAGGTTTGGGGTACGTTGGGGGCTGGACGTCCACTGGAGGTTTGGGTGGTGTTGGAGGAGGCTGCTGTGTGAAAGGTTTAGGAAGAGTCTGAGGAGGCTGGCTCTTGGTTTGCTGCTGCTGGCTGCTTGAAACGTGAGACACGGTCCTGGATGACACTTTAGCGATCAGTGGCCTCAGTGGCGCAGGATGATTCGGCAAGTCTGAAAGAAAAGCACACAGTATATTTATCATCATGCATAAACGTGAACTGGTCAAAATGATTTGTGTAGTATCAGAGTCACCCACAACATTATTCTTACTTTTTCACTTTTTATAAATGTCTAGAATCAAACATGGGTAAAGCAACCAATAATTACTTGTTTGTCATCATGTTTTGCAACAGAACTCTCAATAAAGTTCTTCAATTGATGTCCTACACACAGTTTTCTGTTCATTTCACTGATGATTTAACGGCTCTGCACACTCACACGGCATTATTTTTGACAGATTATTTTTAGTTAGAAGTTATTATAGAGTGCAAAAGTGAGAGTTTGTTGAGGCTAATCTTTAACCTGTAGGTTATCCCACCCTGACATGTACAACAACACTCATAGCATGTGAAAGAATGTCAATCAAGCACAGTTCACACACCCACAAAAGACCTAAACCATAGGCTTTCCCCCAAATTATTATTTCCCATTACATCCATTTTTACCTACGCTGTTTGGAAACAGCTTTGTGGAGTCCTGCGGCTTTGAGTTAATTATTGTTTGATAACCATAAATCCCCTGTGTAACCAGTACTCATCCCTAAAACACATGCATGCACATGCAGCTGGTTTTATAGGGAAATACATGTCATTTCTGTGTACAGTATCCTGTTCACATAAGTCATATTTTGGGTGCTCTTCTCACATTAGGAGTCAAAACATTGGTGAACCACCACATGTTAGGCTAAAGACTTTTGTTAAGGTCAGGGTAAGGGTCAGTGTTAGGCATGTAGTGGTAAGTCTGCAGGGAATATGTGTCAGTCATTGCCAGTCCTTCTGGCCTCACAACACGATAGTCTAATAGATTATACTTGAGTGAAGATCGACCCATGCAGAACTAAATAGGAGTACGGCCTGCAGACAAGGCATCCATTGTGTCCTTCCTGCCCTCTACCTGCTTCATGGAAGTGCCGGCCAATTGTTCTGCACTCTCTCCCTGAGTGCCCTGGTCTTTCTGTGCACTGTTTGTGTGCATGCATGAGAAAAAGACCACCCGTGGACACGTCCTGCATTAGCACATAAAAACGGGTCAGGCCCATTATACTGTAGTATGTGCAAAGCTAACCCACAGGCGTAATACGGTGCACAGGGACCACAGCCCCTTTACAGGCCATGACAGTGAACACACGGAGTTCGATTTAAAAAAAATCTCTGGCGCCTATTAACTGACAAACAGCATGTAATGAGAGGGCTTCCTCTTCCCAGACAAAGAGAGCCACGAGGCAAATGCATGGAAAAATATGCTAATTAGATTCAGTTTCAGACGCCTCTCTCTCTCTCTCTCCTTCACACACTCTCTTGCTCTCTGTATCAGCCAAATCAAATACCCCCAGCTGGGACAAGTGTGTGTGCAGCCGGCAGAAAGCAATCATGCGTGGGAGCATGCTGCATAAGACAATGAGGATAATGAGAATAGCCCCTTCCCTAGACATTGCTTCCCCTTCTTTTTTGTCACTCCCTTTCTCTGTTTAGCATCCTTTATGTCCACTCCGTTTTCATCTTTCCCATATCCCTCCTTTTACCCTCAGCTATTCACATCCCTTTATTATTCTCTCACTCACTCCTCTCCATCTCATATCTGTGGAAGTCGTCGGAGAAGCCACCTACCTGAGATGCCTGGCAGGCTCCGGCCGCTGCTCTTCTCCTGCTCCTGTGTGGAGGAGCCGTGAGCTGCCTCTCTCAGGTACCCTCCTCTTCCTCTTCCTCCTCCCTCTGCTCTCTCTCTACTCTCCTTGGAGTGTCCGTCTGCGGCTCTCCAGCTGGGCAGAGGCTCTGACTCGCCCCTCCACAAAGAGGGCTCAGCAGAGTGCTGAGGCTTGGGATGCTGCTGCTGCTGTCTCCCGTCCCGGTCCCTGTCGGGGGAGTGCTGCTTTCCCTTAATGCTGCCGTCTTGGATCTCTTCTCTGGCTCCTCCCTGCTGTCTCCCCCTAACCTCCTCCTCCTGGCGCTCTCTGAAGCCCTCCTCCACCGCCTCCCCCTGCTGCCTGTGACCAGAGGAGGAGGTGGGAGCAAGAGGAGCCCCCACTCTCTGCCGGCTCTCAGGGAGGAGAGGGGAGGAGTTGGGCTCAGGCTCAGGGTGGCCTGGGTCCCCACTCTGGGTCATGGAGAAATACCTCAACGCCCTCTCCTGGTGGCTGCTTGTGGTGCCGGAAGCCTGTTGTTGGGCAGGTATATAGGGGATGGCTGTGGACTTCCCTGGACGGAGACTGTCGTCATCGCCAATGCCGCTGCTGCCAGGCGTGATGGTTACCGTGGTGACGGAGGCTTGGGAGGTGACGGCCGCCACGGAGCGGATGAGGGAGGCTGACAGGGGCTCCAGTTTGATCTCACCTCCGTTTTTCAGCTGCAGGAACAGCAGGAATCATGTCAGATATTCAGAATGGAGAGAAATACAACAGGAGAGCTGGAGAAGGGATGGGTTACATGTGGCCGAGGCAGGGAAATTAGCAAGTAATGGATGAATTTGTGGGTGTTAATGCAACAAATGAATGGATGGAAGAATTAAGTGAGATGACAAAGAAAGAACTGCAGCAATCAAAGCAAATTATGGAAACAATATTGAGTAGTTTGCAGGTTTGCTCATGAAGCCGCAGCTGCAAAGCAAATTGTCAAGCACAACTGAATCAAAAAGACAAAACAGACAAACATTTGCCCATACAGTTTATCTTACGACACTCGTAAGCATCTAAGCTATGTCATTCATGACCAATTTCACCACAATCTGGTCTGGTAACCTCTATTTAATACATTTCATTCAAATGAATGCATGGAATAAACAGTGGTTTCCTTCATGTATATTTTTAAATTGGCGTATTTCTCATAAATGTGGCCATTGTCTCTCACACTTACTTGTGTCAGGTATACCACTGTACTAATAATGTGACAACAGAAAAAGACTTTTATTAATTTACTTGTTAATGTTTAACATTAAAGCTGTATCATTATAAGCATCAATATTAGTGTGTGGTATATTGAACTCTGACCCATCTCTTCTTCCTTGGCAGCAATACAAGGTCTTCGTATTGACTTTACACATGTCTGCACACAGCCAGATCCATCTAGATACACATTTTCTGCATTTTTTTTTTCTTTTGCTAGTTCATTTAAGTTGGCAGGAAGCCTAAATAAACTAGCATGCAGAATTTGCAGTCAAAGAATCTCATGCCTGTTATGCAGTGAAGCATGTCACAGAATCCACTTCCATCCATAAATAAGGATCCATGGAAAACAAACAAGGCTCCCTAAACTTTCAGAACAATTCCTTGTAGCAAAGCAACATCTACCACTTAAAATGCACACTGAATTGCATTTATGGATATAATCAAGCGGAGCTCAGCTACTGTAAACAAGACAAGACAAGACAACATTGGTCACAAGCGGGCCCATCAATCAAAAGCTGGCCATTTGATGCAACCAATCAGAAGCTCCATACAGGCAGCAGGGGTCTTACATGTTTTCCCTGATTGGCCGCTAAGTCACCGTTACACACCTCAGAGGTTGCCGGCGCCTCAGCTTCCTGTGTAGACACCAGTGACTATTGAGAAAATGCTGGAGCTGAACGCTACCTGTTATGGAAGGAATATCAACTTTGATCATGTCTTTGCATGTAAGTCATCTGTGGACAACGTGTCGGTGAAAAGTGGTGACACGTCGGGTGACATTTTGGCAATGTAGATGGAATTTTATCCCAACTTTGGTCTTTCTGAACTTCCATGGAGAAGATACTAAAATGCAAATGCAGAACAAACTCTGTGACCTCTGCTCATTTCCTTGTATCTGAGAATCATCCAGCTGAATCTTATAATTCATCCATCACGCACCAAGAGAAACTGGTACACTGCAAAACAGTGTCAGTGACCTGGAAGTGAATCGTCCGTTGCTTCGGGCCTATTTACTGTAAGAAGATCTTACAACCAAATAATCTTCCCATGTAGTGTTGTTCATTTTAATTAATTCTGTTCTACTGTCATACTTGCAAATGTCACAAATATCTGCTGATGCTATTGTTGGTATGCTTCTGTGCTAATTTCACGTTGGTGGCTATATCTATATATAACGTTTGGTCATAACAAAAATGTTTTTGTGACTTACTCCTCTCTTAAAAACTTCATCAGACTCATCATTCAATTTAAGGGGGCAATTAGGATGAATGCCAGCAAGGTTGGTGGGGGGTGTCTGTCCTACAAGCTGCATTACACCTTGATTTTCCTCTCAAAAAGAAACGATAATTTAAAACATTACAGGCTTATTCTACCTGCTCCACCTCCCCCTGGGTAATGGGTTGAGTCTGAAATCGGGTGTTGGCCCTGCGCTGGCGGGTGTCTCCTCTGGCCCCCTCTGCGGTTTTGCCTGTAGGTACAGCCAGGCGGTTGAAGAGGGCCATCTTCTCAGCCAAGGTGAGGGTGGATAGGTCGGGTTCGTCTGAGAAAAACTCGAGGCTATCTCCCACAGGACCAGCACTGGGAGCTTGAGCTGGTTTCTGGTGCTCCTGGGTCTCCTTCTCCTGATCCTGGACTGCTGAGGCCGGCTTCGAGGAGGCCTGAATACTGGATAAAGACAGTGGGACGTCAGTGGGTAAGGGATGGGTGTAAGACTAATAACCATTTGATTTCTGTTTCTAGACGGCAGAACATTTAGTTGCCTTTGACTTCTAAGTTTTAGATATCCTATGACATGGATGACCAAGAATCTTCAAAGACATTTGAGTATTTTTTTTAATTTTCAGTTTTAAATGAAATAACTGTAACCTGTTTCTATTCAAACACCTACCGTCTTAAGGAAACAAAAAAATATATTCATCTGCTAAATAAGAAAGAACTGAACATACATGCAAACACTAGCTAACAGGTGAAATAACTGTGACAACTGCGGCAGATTATAGGCATAGCAACAAAGACATAAGTAGATCAGCACACATATGCCAGATAATCATATAATGCACTCGGATGTTTGGAGGGGTTATGGAGATCTCGCGGCACTGTGCTAAGTTAAACCAGGGTTGGTAAACAAACTGTAGGACACGTGAACCCAGACATGCAAAGGGCTTTAACTGACTCGACCTCTGACCTTTCCATGAGGTATGTAACCTCTTTTCTTCACTGATATTTGTGAGCTGCAGTGGTGCTTCAAGAGGGAATGCTTGGAAACTGGGCATGAGAAGTAGTAAATGAGTTATTGTGTAAACGCTGACTTTCTTCCCCTATAAGGTGCACACAGTGAA
Source organism: Eutrigla gurnardus (assembly GCF_963514095.1). Taxonomy (NCBI): domain Eukaryota; kingdom Metazoa; phylum Chordata; class Actinopteri; order Perciformes; family Triglidae; genus Eutrigla; species Eutrigla gurnardus. The sequence goes on from NC_139918.1 coordinate 14,832,240, forward strand.
GAAGCAGCACGTGAGGGGGGCAGAAATAACAAGGTAAGATGAGCCGAGGATGAACAGATCAGCACTGCAGCCAGGAGAGGGAGTTGGAGGTTAAAAATGCCTCTGTGGCACAATGAGTACAAATGACAGGAAGCGGCTTCCACTTCTGTTACTGGCAGTACATTTCGATTTGTTGCAATCAACATTGTCCTTCCATAATGCATAGATTTGAAGCGAAGGGTAGCTTTTTTATAGCTTAAATGCAAATTAATCTCTATGTTAATAGCAATGAATCCGCTTGGTGAAATACTTTGATTCATTAAGGTAAAAGTGTCCTTGTGAATATTTTATTTCTACACATTTTTTATAACAAAGAGAAAATGACAGATGTAAAACTAAGCTGCTTGTCATTCAATATAGACATCCTGTGTGTTTACATACAGTACAAGCAGGTATATCCTACAGGGGTAACGAGTAAGTAAGCAACACATGCAGACTCACACAGATGGAAAGCATATATAAGTAAGCAGCCCAGCTGTACCTGATGCTGGTCACACTGGTGCAGACTGCAGTGGGGCCGGGGGCATGAGTTACATTAGCGTGGATACTCGTTGGTTGTGACGATGGGGCAGGATCACTTAAAAGTGGAGAAAAGAAGGTATGAATTAAAATGCAAGACCAAGATAAGGAGTTGAGAGGTGAAATTAACAAAAGATGACTAAAATAAGTTAAAAGTGGTGTTTGAAGACAACCAGAAAGGCGACATAAAAAGGTGAAAGTATAAAATAAAGAGAAAAAGACAGGAACAGTATATATTCTACAAATTGCATGATGCAGAATACAGCTATACAGATCTACCTTGAGACATTGACCACCTCCTTGTTAGTGACGGGTTGAGTGTGTGACCGGTCCTGAACTCTTCTCAGACGCCTTTCGACAGCAGTGTTTCGAGAGCGTGGTTTGGGAATACTTCCATCTGATGTCCTTTCTAGCTCCTGGAAGAATATGTCAGTAAAACCACAGTACTTTGGTTCAGTAAAGCTGAGGCCCACAACGGTGTATTAAGGCGTTTTTTTTTTTTTTTTTTTTCTAAAACAACCTGGGGCAACATTCAGAGAAAAACCTCATCCAAATCAATGTTATTTTCTCCTGAATAGTCGCAATTCACAGCATTGATAGATGTTTGGATGCTTATAATTAACATGTGGACTGTGGGAGGAAGCCGGAGAACCCACGCTTACACGGGGAGAACATGCAAACGCCACACAGAAGGAACCCGACCCGGGAATCGAACCCAGGACCCTCTTGCTTTAAGGCGAGAGTGCTACCCACTACACCACCGTGCAGCCCTATTTGAATGTCTATCAATACCTAAATATGGTACCTGCAATACCAAAAACAGCATCGTCTGTTGGAAATCTGAACAAAGCTAGGGCTTTTTGTTTGGAGATCATGATTCTAAAACATTGCTAATTCGAAAATATATACTGGTATTTATCATCTGCTTTTATGATTGAAATGTACATAACGTAGGAAGTGTACCCTGAAGAGAGATCTCTTGGCAGCCACACTCATCTTGGCCCTATCGTCCAGTTTTCCTTCTAATGAAAAAGAGAACAATTATGTTACATGGCATCAACTGTATTGTTACTTCTGGAAAAATGTCAATAACATGTCCTTAAATGATGACGAATTGTACGTTCATATAAGTAGTAGACTGAACTTACCTTCAGTATCCTGTAGCTGTGATGGGCTAAGACGAGACCTGCAGAAATCATATGTCATGCATAAGCATTTATATAATTTGAGTGGTGTGATCATCATGAGCTGAATGCCATCCTAGAACCATGCTCTGCCATGCAATTCAGTGTATTCAATAAATACATCATGTAATAAATACAAAGACTCTGAAGAGCTCCTGCAGAGACAGAGAGTCTCTCCTGTACCTATCTGACTCCAACCGCTCTGCAGAGGTGATGGGCTGCGTCCTAAACCTCTCCGACATGCGACTGTCTCCTGGAGTGATGTAACGTCGAGGTCTCCGGGCACCCCTGTCCCGATCACTGCTGCTAGCTGGGTCTACCTCCATTGCTGACAGATCTACTTTAGTAGTCTCGCTTTTAGAGTGGTGTATAGATTCAGAAAGATTGACGAGGACAACAAAAAGGAAAAGTAGATGTAAGAAAACTATGAACAAAGGATGGTTTTAGTAGATTGGTAAACTGTTCACATTTGTTAGCAGTTTACCAGAAACTGCACTCGAATTAGAAGATCAGGGTCTCTGAGCATAACCTTACTGCAACCCAACTGTGAAGTGCCATCACCCAAAGTCAACATGCAGCAGCAGACAACTTCCTTGCAAGAACTGATGCTATTGTAAGTGCACAAGTAAGTTAAGCTCAAAAAACCAAACTGCAGACATGACGATGAACATGATAATGGTAGATGGTCATAGCAACACACCTTGACACATTTCATGCCGCAGAGTGACAGTCTATCAGCAGTATCTTCCTTGGATCATTGGATTATTTGTTTGCAAAAGCTTACAAATGCAGCGTTAGAAAGTTATTTAGCGATGCAACACAGAGCCCATGCCAGTGGACCTACAACTCAGGTTTCCGGTTGGCATTCTCCAGATATGAGTGTCGTAGCTGTGCTACTGACACCCTGGTGTCCAAGGAGCCCATCTCCCCGTTAGCCATTCCTGATGGAGGGATGACCCTGGATGTCTCTCTGTTGGCCGCTGCCCTTTCCATACGATACATGGCAGAATGCTCGCTTATACCTATATCTGACATAGCGCGGGTTCGTATCTTGGGTTTGGGCCCTCCTTCCATGCCCCTGGGTTTGGCCTGCGGCAAAGAGGAGCTCTTCTGGAGATAGACGGCTGAGTCAAACCGGTGGTTCCCTGATGGACCTGGCTGCTGTCGCCTCTGAGGCTCAAAGTTTTCATCTAATTGGGGCTCTTGTTGATTTCTCTGAGAGTCTTGCTGCTGACTTGGAGGCTCTTGTCTTGGGAGCGCACACTCCTGCTGTCTTTGAGATGGCTGTTTTTGAGGCTCTTGCGACTGTTTTGAGTGGTCGTACTGATGCTGCATTTGAGGATCTTGCTGTTGAACTTGAGCACCGCGTTGTCTCTTTCTGGGTTCATACTGTTGTTGCGCTGGGCTCTCTTGCTGCTGAATTTGGGGCTCTTGATGGTACACAGGCTCTGTGGGTTGATGTTGTCTGGGCTGCTGGTGTACAGAGGTGAGGGAAGGCTGCATAGATTGAAACGCTCTCTCCTCTTGGCTGTCATGGCTAGAGAGATGCTCTCTCCCTCTTTCTCTAATCCTCTCGACATTTCTCTCCCTCCCCCTCTCCCTCGGTCTCTCTCGATCCCAGTCTTCCTCGCCTCGACTCATTCTCCTCTGTTCTGGGCTGTAGTTCTGCCAGTCCATGTCTTCATGCCGACCCCTATGAGTATCATCCACACTCTTTTCCCTTCTGCGAATCTCTGAGGGCAACACAGCTTTCCTGCTCTTAAGCAGGCCCTCTGTTTGGGCCTCTTCCTTCAGGGCCTGCCTGGCCTCCAATCTAGCCTCCCTGTGGGTGGCATGGATTTGTTCGGCACTCACTCTCCTTCGTGGTTGTACCTCTGGAGGTCCGGAAGGTTTTGCACTAGCCACGGGGGCAGGGATGGCCATATAGGGCTGAGTGTCAACAACAGGGCCAGAGTGTTGGTACTCAGGGGCGGAGAAAGGGTACACTGTTTGGCCATGGGCAGGATGGTGGCCTGGGGTGGGCTGAGGCTGGGGGACAGTCCTTTGCTGGGTGGATTCTGAGCGTTGTGCCGTGAACTGAGCAGTGTTCCCCTGAGTACGGTGTCTGTTACCCTGGTGCCTGTCTGGACTCCAGTCGTGGGGCCTCTGGACAGTTTCATCCCTGGACAATCGTTCTCTTACTCGGAGTCTTGAGGAAAGGAATGGATAAGGGACACTGAGATTCCAGTTCAATTAAAGACAAGCGGAATTCTCCATACTCAAAAAATCAACTCAACCCAAGCTTTTTTTCTAAAGGAACAGAAAGGATGGTAAATGATCAAATAAACAAATAATCTTGCATATGGCAGACAAATTTGGAAAAACCACAGAGACTGTAACTTCAAAGCCACTCCCCCAGAACACCCCAACAAGTGCTCGAGATTGGTGTGCTCCCAATTAGGAAGTAAGCAAGTCCAATTATTTGCTCCGGCCACAGTCCTGCCACGGCCACAATAAAAAATGTTTTATGTCAGAGCATTTAATTTATTCATTGCTATCAGTATGTCAGTAGGAGGAGTAATATAACAGAAAGTGTTTCTGAATAGAATCACCAACTCAACCTTTAACATCTGCAACTCAACTTTACAAAAGTTGATGATGCAAGACTATCATGGGACCAACTTGAGCTCTCAAACCCTACAGTAGAATTGCAACAAGGTCAAGCAGTGGCATGCCCTGTGTTTAAATATGAGTCTTAGTTCAAACAACTCTCTCCCCATGATGTCTCCATGCCAAAAAAGAAAGCCAAACTATTTTCATCTCCAACTTTCTGACCCCTGGTAGCCAAAGGTTGCTCTAATCTCATTGTAGACCACTAAGCCATACATAATTGATGGGCCTCTGCTTTATCTGACATGCCATGGAGGACTTACACAGTAACTGTACGACACAAGTACACACTAAGCATAAGCATCTGATAAGGCTACAAAGGCAGTTGGTGCCGCTGGTATTCATGGAACATATATACTAGCTAGAAAATTATGTATATATTATATAATATTTCAGACAAATAGACTTCAGAAAGAGTGTTTTGGTTTTCCTTCCTGTTATTTGTGAATGGAGCACCACAGAGTTGTGAGTGTACCAATAAATAAAAAAATCAATTAAGCTTTACTAACACTCTCTAAAAGGTTTGTCTCACCATGCTAGACGTTGCCTCTATGAATTTCACCTGTCCATACAGCTCACAGGCTGGTCATGGGCCTTCATCCTTTCACACGCTATCAGCAAGCTGTCATTATCTGGGCCACCGCCAAGTCCAGAAATACACGTACACTCATGGACATTGATGGTAAAACCCTCCAGGAGTCATAGAAAAAAAAATCTAACATTTCTGATAATCTGTTTCGCACTAAAATCCTTTCAGCACAAAACTATATCAGGTGATTTAAAAAAAACATTCATGCAAGCTCTAAAAACAGAATCAGGGTCTTATCTTATGCAACAACTCGGTCAAAGTCACTGACGGGGTACAAAGATGTAATTTCATAGGGGTTAACAGACCAGAATCTGAGGAGGGGGGATGTGATTGCGGCCTCAGCTGACTAGTGCTGAGTCAGTGGGTCTATGAAGGACTGGGTCAGGGCAATCGAGCTGACTAATGTTGTCACCACATCAACTCCGGCTCGCCAACTCAACTGCTCATGAAACCCAGGTCAAACACAGCAACAACTGATTGAACAAGACTGATGGTATTGCACTGAATAACAAGTGGTCAGTTTTACAGAGTTCTAGGTATGTTTATAGAAAGTGATCTGAGTAATGCAGCAGAAGAGCTTTAAGAGAAGGTCAAGTACACTTGTTTCCTGCAAGGTCTTTGAGGTGAACTGTATTGAGTTAGCAGAAACTGTCTAATATGTTTTAAGAGAACTAAAAGGACAGTTAAGCCTAAAACAAAAATATATATATAACTTTATATAACTAACTTTAAAGACATCTTTCTTTGATTCTCAGGTGGGATGGATTAACTGTACTACTTTCAAACTGGGTATTGCTATTGACAATTAAAACATGCGATAAGATCATAGCATAAATTTAAAAAATCTGTCTTCAGAAAAACTGATAAAAAATGACTGTATGTATTCAGTTTTGACGAATGAATGTTAAGACTAAGTAAGGGATGAAAGTATGTCAGTTAACGCAGTTAAATGGAAGACAATGATACCAAATATTAAGGGAATTATTACTCAATGAAATATGATATTGCACTGTTAGAAGATATATATTGGAACATGTTAGCTGCATGTCCACCCAGACTGTGTTTTTAAAGTGCTGGCTTATTATCTTGTTACTTTACTTTTTTAAGGCGTTCCTAGAAGTATTTTGAGAGAGTATGCCCAGAATGCAGAATATTTAAGACATCCTCTTTCATCATTTTTAAAGACACATGAATACTGTGATAGTAAAAGCGCAAGAAATAGAAAATCATTACAAAATGAATCCGCACTTCTCTGGTGAATGCAGCCAGATTAAACACATGTACTCGGTGGACTGCTGGGCATTATGAGGTCTTTTTACTGATGACATTCTGCACAGGAAGTACCTTGAAGGCCAGCTGAAGTCTGTCTGAGTATCACTCTCTGAGTCTGTGTTGGGAGACGAGTCGCTCATTGCCAGGGCGGCCAGGCTACAAGATGATGTGGTCACAGTGTTAAACCCTGAGGGAAACTTCTGATCATTGTTTTAAAGATCAGAGCAAAGTGAGCGGCACCGATCAGCAGAACTGTAATCACCATTATTTTCTCATGTTGCAGATGTTGAAAAGTCTGATCTTTGTTTCCAGAATCAATTTAAAATGCGCACTTTGTATATGTTGTTCCACAAAGTGTGACTATTTTTCAGTGTTAGAATTATATTTAGCTGAATCCGCTTCTTTACTTTCATATGACTTTATATCATTTATAGGTTTCAGTTAATAGCACATTGTGTCACTTGTCAGTGCTTCAATGACATCAAGGCCAATTCTAAATGACTTTATAATAGAAAGTGACTCAAGCTCTTCACTAATGAACCAAGCTGCTGTTATCTCTCATGGCAAGCAGGGAAATCGTATACCCTCCAAAAACCAACCCTGCCATGTACCCTGCTGCCCTACAACCTTTCCCTGATGAGCTCCCCAGAGCCCCTTTGCAAGTGAAAGTGGAGCAGGATGTGACAGAGCTGCGCCCACAGTATAGAAAGATCCTAAATACCAGCACAGTGGCAAAAGCAGCAGGCTAGTTAGCTCAGCAGCCAGTGGAAAGTCAACACATGAGTTTCCCAGTTTCTCTTTGTTCATTCAAGATTTTGAATTACTTGAATTACTGCACAAATCAATTTCTGATTTAGTTTCAAGTAAGAATCTTGTGCAATTCCAATAAAAAAAGATGTATAACATGTTCCTAAAGGAGGTTATGAGCAGCCAGTAGATAAAAATAAATATGGTCACCGGTTCATGTGGTTCAAACTCTATTTAACTGTAGCTTCAAAATACATTGCAGACACAACATCAGACTTCTAATGGAAGGATCACCTCATACCCAATGGGAACACATAGAACTACCCACAGAGGAATTGATTGGCTTCGAATAATGATCGAGGCCATTTTTGTGTTTAAAAAAAGGGGTTGAATAAATATTTTCAGAATAAAAAAGGAGAATCATTTATAATGGGTGACAGACACAAATAATAATAAAAAAGTAATAAAATAGTACCCCAAATTAAGGGAAGAATGATGGGATCATTTTTCACAACTTGAGTTGCCCACTGCATCAGACACTTGTCTGCTCATGTATTTTGTGAATGCTATAACTCGTTTTTTATAAACTCACCCCTGTCTGTTGAGGATGCTCTGGGCCTGCTGCTCTACGAATAAATCCCCAGGTGAGATGCCGTAGCGTGTGGAGGGCAGGGAGGCCCGGCGGGCGGTACGAGGGGAGCTGGGCACCGCTGCGATGCTGTAATCCCTGGTGGAGGCGGGGCTTGGCTCCTGATGGCCGATGTCCTGCTGGTGCTGCTGTTGGTGCTGCTGCTGCTGGTGCTGCTGGTGCTGTTGGTGCTGTTGGTGCTGCTGGTGCTGCTGTTGGGGTTGAGACGGATGCTGCCCCTGGGTTCTGGCTCTAGAAGTGACTAAGGGCTCTTGAGCCCCACCGCGCCGGTAGTTCTCAATGTTCATTGCTTTTTCCCGCTCAGAAGATCTTCTCTGCCTTTCTTGGGTGGGGTGAGGGGCTTGGTTGGAGTGGGCGGGGCTAGAGGTGGGAACAGGGGCAGGATCTGGGTGAGTCCTCATATAAACCCTGCCCACGCCAGAGCGATATGGCACCTTGGGCTCCCGCCCTTGTTCCTCAGCTTCCTGTCTGTCTCTTTCTCGCCTGGCAGCTGTTTGTCGGTCAGACACATCAGTGTCACGGCGGGAACGGTAGCGGGGTGTGTAGTCAATGTCCGCCTCCTGATCCAGGAGGATGCCATAACGCTCTGACAGCTGGCGGCGGCGCTCGGCCTTGTAGCGGGCGATTCGTTCAGCCTTGGAACTGAGGCTGGCAGAGTTTGAGGAGCCAGATGTAGGTGTAGAGGAGGTGGATAACGTTACCGGGTCCACATACACCAACATTGGCTCTTGACGGCCACTGCCAACACCACCTTTGACTTGGGGAGATCGGTCTTGAGACGACAGCTGCTTCTGGGGTGCCTCCAACTCCTCTCGACTGTAGCGCCTCACTGTGGTAAATAGTGGAAATGCTTGTTTACTTATCAACAATATTCCTTGACAACCAAGAATCATCCCACATTCACGTCACATGGGAGTTCATGTAATTACCAGCTTCTGACTTGTGAATACCATTAAACATTCAAGTCACATGTTAGATAGCATCATCATCAGTAATATAGGCCTAAGTATGTTCAATGCATACAGCTGCCATGTGTGCCTTGAAATAATGACCACCCGTTGTTCAGATGCGTTCGGTGGTCAATGTACTTTCCGTCCAACATGACACAAATGTGGCATTAAGCATGTGAACACATCACAGATTTTCATGTCAATTAATGAATGCAACAACTGAATGGAACAAAGTTGTTGTGTGTATTTTCAGTGACAGGTACTAAACCGACATTACAGATGGCCAGCATAACCATAGATATCAATTGTTGTCAACTGAACTGGAGGAACTGGGTATGCATATGTGCTCAAGGGCATGATGAGATAAGAGTGAGTTTTAAAAACAACAAATCATATTGTTTACAAATTCTATATAGTATTTTCTTCATTTACATTTCAGGAGTCCACAAAAAGCAGTATCATGTTTTGGCATCGTGCCATGCTTACCCATCACACAAGGCTCACAGGGATCTGAGGCGCGGGTGTACCGCGGAGGGTCCTCCTCCAGCATCCTGTTGGCTACCAGACCACCGGGCACCAGCGCAGGTGGAGCATCACTTTCAATCCCCTCCATGCGCCGGGCTATTCTCTCCTTCCTGTCAGAGACAAAGGGTAGAGGGTCAAGGCTGGCAGCTGTTTAGTCGAGTTGGGATTTATACAAATATTTAGATGTGGATCATGTGAAAAAAAGTGAGCCCCGAAGATACCTGTTCATTCCCAAATCTTCTGTGACAGCTCCCTCAAAGTATTTCTTCAACTCTGAAACTGAGTATTAGAAGAGAAAATATAAATTTTGTGTCACAAACATGTCAAAAGTAACAAACAATGTGTGATTGTGAGGTACTGTTTGTGGTTAGAACAAATGTGCACCCTTGGGAAGGACGGCCAGAAGTTTGGCATCTGTATCTGAAACACTCTTGACCAGCGCGGTCTTGTCCCCCAAGGAGAAGTCGCTCTGAAAACTGAAGGAGAAAACAGTCACAATGAGCAGCTGCTTTTTTTTTTTAATTCCCTCAGTGATAGTGTAAAGTGGTGATGCTGAAAGTAGCTCAAATATAGATTGCCCTACAGCTAGTTCAGATTAAACGGCAATGCTGGCCTCTTTAAGACATTGGAGGCAAAGGTGAAACTCAGCTGGTGTCACGCCCAACAGGATCCAGCTTAAGAACTAGGTCATCAAGTCCTGACTCTCCTCCAAGTGGAAGCAGACAATCAAGGTCCTGTCTAAATGCCTTTATATCACAATCAACAAGTCATACAAGCCAGGGAAAAAACTTCCAAATTTTGCAAAACCTTCAGAAATTATTAAATGTATTGTTAAAAATTAGCAGTTTGTGATTTTCATTTCTAGACTTGAGTTGACTGAATTGGTTTGTAGTCTTTATTTTGTATAATTTTAATGATACATTTTTTTTAAAAGGAGCCAATTAGTTAAAATTGCTTGTGAGTTTCTGTTCAAATGTATCGAAACTGTTCTTGTGTTTCTTTCTGCCAGACAGCTTAAGACCAAGCAGGAACAATGTAAACTAATGCAAAAGAGGGTTAGGGTGCAAAGCGCTCCTGAAGAAGGTATTATGGCTTTAATGCCCTGTGAACAAAAAAGTGTCTTAGGTTAAGCTGTTCCAGGCATCTCCAGCTTTTAATGCTTACTGCGCATGATAAGCTAAAGTACTGTAGTCAAGCCTATATCCTTACATATCATGATGACAAAGCAAAAACGACAAAAACCTAAATGCTTACAAAATATAACAAATTCTTATGTTATTTCTCTATTTATTTGTACTTAATCTGTTTTCGTACTGCTGCATCAATCTATTGATCAAGGATCCATAAAGTCTCATCTCATCGTAAGTCATTTCGGTGATTGCAAACAAAACACTCACCTTAAGGCCTCTGTTGGCAACGAGGCTGAGCTGCAGAGCTTGGCCCGAGCTTTAGATCCAAACTCTAAAAAAGAGAAACAAGACGCCGTTAAACTTGAATGACAAACACCACCTTTTAATACTCAGTATCTCTGTGCTGACATTGGGAAGAAATTGTTCGTATTTGATAATGTTATCCTGGTCAAAATGGAAAGTACCTTTCTGGAAGTTCAGTGGATCAACATTAAATGCTCACTTTTACTGGGAGGGTCTGTGTTTCCTTCCGGCTTCAGACGCCTAGGTCACGAGTAAGCTAATAACTGTGCACAAATGTCAAACGTTCAGAGTTTCTGTTGAAGTTTTGAAATACCTCCATTGAAATGTGTTCTTATTGTAAAGCGCTTTGTACTGCATTTCTTGTAAGAAAGGTGCCATACAAATTAAGCTAATTATTATTTAAACTCTTATTAATATTACTGCTGTTTAGACAGCATACAGAGGGGTACGGTAGAAGGGAAACATTCAAAAAAAGTGTAGCCCCCACATTCACTTCATTGAGACCTCTGTCTTAGCACAGCAAGGGTCCTGACACAGAGGGCTCCGGATCGTCCAATAAAGATTGGAAACATTAAGATGAGCAATCGGAAAATCCATTTACATGAAGTGATGTGTTTCAGTGATGATTTCCACCACATTAACATTGTCAAATGTGGCCTGCCAAGAGTTTCATGATGGACTGAAATATTATCACTCTTCTCAATGGGTGGGTCCATGCCATCGTTCTGGGGGATCCAACTGGGCAGGTCAAGGACGGCTGCTTGGTGTGGGAGGATCCCCTCATGGGGCCACTCAACCGGGACGCTAGCTTTCCCTGGGTGCATTCCCTTAAGCATAGGGTGGACTGACTGTGATGATGTCGGCAACATACCCAACCCGTCTTTCCAGAGTTCCTGTCAATAGCATCAATAACTGCTCTGCAGTCCTTCGGCTTCAGATAAGCCTTTAAACTTGTGGACGGATTACCCAAACTGGATGTTCTGAATTGTATTTCATTGTCCTTTTTTTGGCATCTGAAGAAACAGAACACTGACGCACTGATGCAGCCTATTGTGTTTGTCTAATACGGTATTGCTTTGGATCCGAACACCTGCACCTCGAGTGCTTTGTTGGTTTGATTCCCACTCAGGCTACTCATGCAAAAAAGAAATGTATACTCATATGATACTGCATGGTGTCCACAAAACTACTGCCCATTCACATATATCACTTAAATGATATGATGCCATACCTGCAACATGTCTCACACAAGAATATTTCCAACAAAACTTCAGAGTATTTTAGAATGGGTGTGTGCTTTTGTAAATAGTTGATCATGAATGCACTACAAACAGTATTCGTTTGGCAATTGTACTCAACATCAATTCAACATTTTTACCTTCTAACAAGGTTTTGAAGTTATCAGCATCAGTATGAGTCACTTGTCAATTTAGGTTTAAAAAAAAAAACTACGCCAACAGTACACTTCCCAGCAAATAGCCGACCCTCTCGTGTCATAGCAACAGCAGCCTGTTGTAAAGTTGTATCCCAGTATAGGAGACAGATCGCGTTACTGCTCCAGACGACTCCAGAAAACCTCCAGCCTATTTTGACCACCAGAATCTGTGGCAATACAGCAAGGAATGATTGGCAGGACAGAGCGTATAGAAGCGAAAGGTGTGGTGGTGGAATCAGAATCCTAATGCTCACTTAGACATCAAGTTCAAGGGCTTCTCAGTGGTTTGTGGTCCCAGTGGTCTTTCAAACATAATCTTTTGCTCAAAACTACAATGAGATTTTTGAAGCCTGTGGTAAACTTGTGTAAATGTATCTGTCTGTTTATCTGTCTGGAAAGCCCCTTGTGCAGAAGTCAGCCCGGCTTCCCTTGGAAACGCCTGCAGGTTGTCAACAAAACAAGGCTCAAGGTTGACAGTGCCAGAGAGCAGCTTAGGCTGCTGACGGTCCAAAAGTGAGCGTGGTGAGGAGAGGGATTTTCTATAAATATTCAGAGGGGCAAAATAGACTTCCTGAGTGAACTGGACCTTCACTTGCACACAATCTGTTTGGAACGGTTTGCCGGTGGAACATGAACAGCCCTCCTCCACCTCAGCAGGCAATGATGGAGTGCATTGACAAGGTAGAAAAAGCATCGCCTGTAATAACACACACCTGTTGAAAACACAACACTGAACAAAAATGATCTCATTAGTACTCAACTACACAGCCCATTCATTCAAAGCAGTCTGATGTTAACATCCATACCCATAGTGATAGATTTATAACTTCCGTGTCTTCTTTGTAATATCCCCAAATCCTCAAATGCATTAGACAGGGATGAGTGACTCTTCCACAGGTCATGAATCCTCATTTCATCCGATCCAACCAAGCAAACGGAAACTAGACAGGAGCCAACCAAGAAACTCTGCAGCCTCGCGGCCCATCTTTCCAACACGAATCCCCCTGCCGACTGTGACACTGACAGCCACTAAACTGTCATTTATCTCCGTAAGGGACTAAACTGCATTAGCCGAGCCCCCCAAGCTGTCTGTAGAGTTAAGGGTATCACAACGGGTTAAGCAAGTCATCCTATAGCCAGACCAAGCCTTCCCCTTTCAAAGGCCTTACCTTGGCCACATGGCTTCTCATGGTTCACATGGTAACTAGAGATCCATGGGTTTCGAAACATGTTTAGGGAGAAGAACAGAAGACTCCCCTCCGGTCACAGAGGTGGTGATGGCAGTGGACAGCAGGAGTGACAGCGCTGGAGGCGAGGGCTGCTACCGGCAAGCAGACAGGCAGGGATGAAGGTGACGACACACACACACGGACACACACACATGGCCACAGCAGAGTGACTGCCCTGGCTACACAGCAAGTTACAGCCTGCACGGGCTGGCTGTCATAGAGGATGTGTATGTGTCAGTTTGCGTGTGCGTGTGTGTGTGTCCATGCAAGGGAGCTGAGCGAGAGAGACAGCGCAGCAGGGTGCTAAAGCAGCTCAGAGCCCTAATCAGATTACAGGCAGAAATTAGCCTTGATGATAAAAACTCTGGAACAGGATTGGAGCAGAGTGCCAGCAGGGCCACAGGGGGTTGGTATAGGGTCCAGGGCTCCTGGTATCAGATGGTATCCTTAACACACGCACACATCAGACTTGCATTAATATTAAAAGCATGAGGTGGTTTTTAAATGCAGTCGGAGCAGATCATAAAATCCAGACTACTCCTGGGAATATGGCTCATTATGGTTGTATGGTTTTTGCTGACAGCCTGCCAGTTCATCCAGTCAGAAAGGCTTTATTAAGCTGTCACGTGAAGAGCAGTAGAGCATTATTCAGAGTTCCTTGTCATATCGCAATCCTTTCTCATTAAACACAACACCACTCATGAGTATAGCATGACTACACCTAATTTATGGGGTGTAGTATATTATCATTTATCTAATATTTACTGTCTTCTTCTACCTTCTACCTTATTCACACAAGCTGTAACTCAGTTGGCCTGAACTCGGAGGTGCATTGACAGGGTGCAGACACAGTCTCATATGTCCGTCATCACATAAGGTAGTGTGAGAGTAGCATTAGAGGAGGCAGCGAAGGTGACAATGAGCGTCCAAAAGTCACATGACCAACCATCAGACCACTCAGACAAATGCTCCCTCAGAGAAAAGGGCACTTAATGTTGATATTTTTAATTGTCATAATAACCAATGTCCATCCATCCATTGTCTACCGCTTATACTGTATTCAGGGTAACGGGGGGGCTGGAGCCGATCCCAGCTAGCTATCATTGGGCGAAGGCAGGGTACACCCTGGACAGGTCGCCAGTGCCATAACCAATGTCCTTTCTGAAATTTCCAAAGGTTTACAAAACTAAAAGTCTATCATAAGACCAGCCGACTCCAAATCCATGCACTCACATCCCCTCTGAACCCTAAACAGCAGGGTTGATAATAAACAAAAACTCTCTGGTATCTAGAAATGTAAATAAAATGAAACGCACATAAGAGAAAAGTTGACTTCCTATTAACTCAGGATCACAGCCATGGGAATCCGCTGGTTCTGCTAAATAGATCGTAATGTGGTGCCCTGCAGAGACTGGAAGTCATGAGAATAATACAACATACGGTCTTTATCATCGCTGTAACTCTTGTTTACCACAGAACAAAACACGTGGGTGCGTCGCACATCACAGACATCCACAGGTGAGAAATCTCCCCGCTGATCTAAAACGGAACTGTATCCAATAGGTGACCAGAAAATATGTTACTCTTTTCACACACTTTTGGACTCTTAGTCTTACTCACTTGCACACTCACTCGCCTCCTCTGTCTGCTGCTTTTTCTCACCCTTTCACACACAAACTCCCCTCCACCTCCCTGAGTCTGCCTCCTGTCCCTGTAGACGCCCCTAATAAGGCAACATGTGTTGTGAGTGGCTGCCTCGGGGAGAGGTCACCCCGTCAGCCGGCCGGCCGTGTTTACCAGGGGACCGTCTCCACGCCTGCTCGCTGCTCCCCCTTGTTTTCTTCCCCACTCCTCCATTTCATTCCCCAGATCTGTCATCCATCTCACTCAATCCTCCGACCCAAGTGACTCCCTCTCTTTCCTCATCTCCCTTTCTCTCCTCTCTCTCTTGAATTCCTTGTGTTACATTTATTTTTTTCTTAATCTATTTGTTTCTTCGTTCCACTTCCCAGTGCAACAACACACTTGATGAATCCTCGGTCACTCTCTCTCTCACCGGTTGCATGCATTTTACTATTTCAAAACAGGCCACACGTTAGTCATAAAGCTTTTCTTAGAGGTAAACCATACTGGCAGAATACATAAGACGTAAAGCCTTCCAAGTGACCAGACTGAGGTGGACTATGAGTGGGTCAGACCTCATGACCAGCACAAAGGTTTAAGAGCTGGATTTGCAGACCTCCTTGACTGTCCAAGTTAACAGTAATCTGTAGAAGAATTAGCTCTTAAATGTGGGGTTGGATGTTTTAAAACAGCATACAAAGAAAAGATATGTTTTCTTTAGTGCATAATTACCTGAAAATAATAATAAATTTTCCAGGGAGCAGGCCGCCATGTTTCTACGGTGGCCCAGAATAGACAAACCGAACACTGGCTCTATAGGTCCATTCACATCGGCTGTCGTATCTCCTACACGCTTGGCACACGGGAGAAGTTTCAGTTGGTTGCAACCTGTAACCTCACCACTAGATGGCGCCAAATGCTGAGTCTCACTTGAATAATCTGCTGTTTTGTACTTTTTTCATTTTTATGTAAAATGAATAAGCTGTTATGTAAGATGTTTGAATGTGGAGAATATTGATGAACCTTACCTTAACTCAGGCTTTCTGTCCTCATGGTAACGAGGTAAACAACAATGTTAATATAACAGCATTGTGCAAATATTGGATCACTGTTTTTTAATTAATAAAATACTACATTTTTTTCAAATGTAGGTATTGCAATTGTTTTTTATTTATCTGTACATGAATAAATAATATGAATAAATGGTCTGCAGCGTGTTCATTACCATTACCACCACTATCACCCAGCTGTCAGGTGTAGATATCTCTCAGTCAAATGACCAGCACCAATGAGACTACTTGCTCTGATGTGATTTGTCCCTTGGTCCAAGGAGTCAAAGACAAATATAAAAAAGTTAAATAACAATTTGAGCTTGCAACACTGATGTGCAGAGCAGCCAATAAAACTCAATACCCAGGACATCATGTAACCAGCATGTGACTCAACATCACAGCATCTCTTTGCCAATCAAATACTAAACTGAGAAGCTCAGCAGCACACTGGTCATACAAAGTGGATGTTGTCCTTATAGAAACCACATGATCCTTTGTTTCACTCTGTGTTAATGCAGCCTGAGCTTGACTGAGCTGTGCTTTACGTGATCCACATTATGACTGACTGGACTTGAGCACCGACGTTTTTTTAACAGGACAAAACTTGGTTTGAACTCACAAAAACAAGTAATCAACTTTTACACAATGTTCATCCTCAACAAACGTTGACAGTAAACGTACCTTCAACTGCTTTACCGGCCAGTTTAAAAGGCGATATGAACACTTTTCATAATCTTTCTCTATTTTAATCTGAAGATAGTATTTGTGCATTTTTCACTATTGATACAAATGAACCACAATATTAACCACTATCAGACAGATTCACTTTCCCGCACACAGTTTTTCAAAGTTATTTGAACAGAGAGAACAGGACAATATACATGAAGTCATGTTGTATGGCTACATGATAAATCATCATTACACAGATGAACAGTGTATTTTCACAGTGACAGATGAAGAAAGTGGATAGATGACGCAACTCATTCAGTGTAAATTTAATCACGATATCTAAGACCAAATACCTCCATGTTTGATATTGGTTGATCATTGGTGCTTTACAAAATATTTACAAAATATGTTTTTTGATAATTATCAGTAACGTGATGTAATGACTAAGAGCAAATAATATAACAACTAGAGCAGTCTGGTAAATGAGACAATTTCATCTCTCTACTGTAATCCAGCCTTTTAAACCAGGGAAGAGCATTTGGACGATACTACAATATCCATAATCTAAGGAGCCTAATATAACAATATTGATATATTGCCCAGCCCTTGCCACACACCTGGTGTTCAGTATGACAATGTGTTTTTTGTTTTATTAGGATAATGATTATTCATTTAGCAACTTCTGTGCAGCAGCAGCGCTCCAAGCTAGCCTGCCTTTATTAGGAGAAACTGTCCCTGTCCCTGCACACATATGCACTAATATAAACACCTGAACACACATGCAGAGGAAGTATACGAGCCAAAGCCTCCCCACCACACACACACACACACACACACACACACACACAATAACATGGGTCAAACGAGAGCAGCAGAGGAGGAACCTTCATCCTTCCTTAAACATTTACTCTTTATATCCAGATCCGCGTTCCTCTCTGCTGCCTTGCATCAACTCGGCCTGACACTCTGCACAAAAATGTGCCTGCTCTGCTCTTATAAGGATATCGATGAGCACAGAGCGCGGTGCTGAGGAGACACACTTAAGAAGTTTCTGCAACACTTAGACAGCAGGAAAGAGGGAGGAGAAGGGAGGAGAGACAGAGTAAAGGAAGAGGATTTCATGCCAGAAATGGTTACTTTAGGATTTTGATGGGTCGTTTCTTAAAGGTACATCTTCCAGCAACATTTTCACATTATGTAACACAATAAAGTAACTTAAGGTAACTCCTGAAGCAGGCAAAAGTGTCACACCAATTCATGTGTTCAATCTCATAAAATGCAAAGTTGGACGTTGATAAGTGTTAGGATCATTGCAGTGGTATTGGCTTCAGGTGAAATTAAAATAAGAGAGAATATGCAACATAAGCCGTGGCTCTCATTACAACCCATGTTAAAGTAGGTACCGGGCCATTCTGATGTACGACTATTAATGGGACTCCATATGGCAAATACGCTGTTGTTTCTTTTCCAGTGAAGTAAACCATCACATGCAAAAAAAATAATTAATATGATATCCAATCAATACAAATATACCTTTCTCTATTTTACACTGCACATTTGCAAATAGGTTGGCAGGTCTAGGAGTACTTTTAATATAATAATACCGATATAAATACAGCTTGTGTCTAGTGGCACCTGTGATTAACTTTATATGCACAACTGCAATGATAACTACAACTTAATCACAGTGTATTATACCATATTAAGTGCATTATTTGACTTATTGTTTTTGGATTTGTTGTTATTTTCTATCTGAGTGTTCCTGCTACAACCACACACTGACTCGATTACATCTCATCATCAGAAACATCCAGAAAATTATGCCATAACATAAAAGATATACCATTAGCTATTTGTTGACACATGATAATAAAGAATATCCTAGAATACTGGATCCATTCAGGAGCATGGATGTAGTGGCCATCGTCATTGATTCAAGTCACATGCAACACAAACAGCAGTCACACATTCAGAAAGAGGCCAGCGTGTTAGCAGGCCAGCAGGAGCCTGTGGACAGCGACTCTGACATGCTGAGTACAGACGATGACAGCAGACAGCGGGGTTCTGACTACAAGCTACAAGATAACTAGTGCGGGGGACCGCAATCATCAGGTCACACACCTGTTGATAACAAGCAGGAGGGAAGGTCTGGTTCTCCTCTAAATAGGAGGCAGGAGAATGCAGAGAAATAATCCAGTAGAGTTGGATCAATCAAGAAGACACTTTGCTGTGTAATAGAATGTAAGATTTGCCATCCTGAAAACACCAACAATAGAAAAGAGGGGAGTTTCGAGTAAAAAGTGCAATAATCTGCACTTATTTCTAAGGGTGAAAACATACCTGAAGTATAGTTTGTAAAGCTTTTTGTTCTGGTGTCAATTTGCTGACCAACAACGAAGCTTATTAGTGCAAACAAGAAGTATGTATTTTCACCTATTTCAACAAAGAATGCCTTCCACAAATGAATGAATGTCAAATGTGTCAACAACACTGGGAGACGATTGCGAATGTGTATTCTTATATTCAGATGACCAGAATCAAACGGCAGAGGGCCAAGCATGAGGCCGGCCAGTAAAACCTGTCTCTTCATTTTGACGGGTGCAGCAGGTGGAGAGCACCAAGCAACTGCCTTACGGAGTTACATGCACTCACACACACACACACACACACACACACACACACACACACACACACACACACACACACTACAAAAACAAAACTGGGGAGAAATGACGCCTGGCCACTGTTGAACCAACACACCAGCCCAACATATTTGCCGATAGATCAGCTGCACACACATACCACCATACGGCCATAATCTGGGGGTTGGAATGCTAATACCCGTGTGGTTACTTGAGAAGTCGCAAAGCAACAAGTGCGAGGTTTGGTTGGGACACTACATTCAGTCCTCCAGGGAAGGAAATTCGAAGCAGACACCAGTCACGCACCAAAGTTTGCCTCCACTACTGAGTAGTTTGGCAAAAATAATAGAGCAACAACCAATGTCTTCCTCCCCTTAAAGACACTTTACTATGTACAATACTTAATACCAAGCTTTGATTCTACAGCAATATGATTATTTTGGACATAATGCACTTGTTTCAACACCTGATGATTCACAACATTCTCCTGCTGATGCTTTTATACCTGAATTAATACAAATAAATAAATGAATAAAAAAGGGCTGGTTAACAACTGAACCAGCAAAAAGCCTATTTAGTAACTGTCAAGTATACCAATCAATGTTTCATTACCTTATGTAACGGCAGAATATTTTACATATCTTTTTATATTCTAGTCACAAGTATTGTAGCATAATGGCCGTCTACTTAGCATATACACGAGAGTATACACGTTGCAACTCAACACAAAGCTGAATGATGAATGGTTGTCGGATTCTTCATAAATTAGGTTTGCTTACATGCTGACCTAATATACAGTATACAGTATATCTTAATATATATCATAGCATGCATGAGATCAATACTTACAATGTTTTAGCTTCAATGATAAGGGACTGGTGAAGTCCATTTATCCCGGCAGTAGATTACAAAAAAACAACGGGTCTCACTAGTTCCTTATCCAGAGTGAAGCAGATGCTGAGGAGGCAGGAGGCGCAGGTGTGAGCAGGTAAACCCAAACAGGAGGATCCAAAGTCATCCACCATGAAGCAGGTCCAACCTCAGCAGCCGACAAATATAGCCGGGTGCTTTCCCACTAGCTCTGCTGCACCGGGCCAAATAAATCAGTCCAGAAACAGAGCAGAGCAAAGAAGGAGAAGAAGGGAGAGGGAGAGAGAAGGAGAGGGAGTGGGGTAAATGCAGGAGAGGGGAGAAGGGGAAAGACCGGGGATGAAGCTGAGGGATAAAGTACACAAGAGCTGTGTGAGAACAAACAGACTGATACTCCAACGATAAGTGGTTCTTCAAATTATTCCAAAAGTCAAAACAGTGGTTTTTAAAATGTTCATTCTTGTAAACCAGGTCTGGGCTCCTGGTCTGATAGTTTAGACTGACAGCCAGAGGCGACACAAAACTACCTCCAAGGGGTTTGGGGAGTGTGGGCCAAAATCGGCGTGGTAACCTCATCCCACAGCAACCATGTATGGGCTGAAAAGAGCGGCCTCGATAGACGGGCATCTGCCATAAATAGCCAGGAAGCGTCGAGCTCCCGACGCTGGGGGATCGAATCAGCTGTTAAACTACGGTCCAGCAGCACAGTGTGATCCAGGCTCTGCAGGGGCTCCTGTACTACAACACTGGAGTCTTCACAGCACAGGGCTGGACAACTTAATTTAGCTTTGTGGAATGCACGGTTTACCTACACATTGGCATTACACCGGATATATAAACAATACATTCGTGTTCATTTAAGCCAAACAACGAATGCATCCAACTGTATGATCCATTTAAATGTCTAATTCATCAGCTTGATAAACATGCTGTACTGCTTTAAAGGTCACAACTGACATGCGTTATGATCATGACCCTTGCCAAAGTGCTCACTAAAGGACAGCTGTTGGGATGCACGAAAGAAGATCTCTTCTGTGCTGATGCAAAGAGTCACCATAGATAAGCAACTATTGTTCACTGCCAAACATGGAGCAGGCAAAAAAAAATGTGTGTCTAATAAAAAGACAAAAAAAAAAATAATTTAACACATTTATACAATGTACTCAATTAAGTTCTGATTGTGATTTCCACAAGGACTTGTTGGAGATAATTAGCATTAAAAATGTATTTTGTTTATTACTTTATTTTACTCTGGTTCTCTGGTTGGGGGCATACAATATATGTGTCAAAGTAAATACGTGCGTTTAGTATTGTATTATAATAGTTGGGCTCCATCTTGTGGACGCAAGAAGTACATAACAGTATATACAATCTTTTAGGTCTCTACTACAGCTACAGCAGACAAATGTGATAAGTAATCTACTCCTCTCAGTTTAATCTTCTTCCCAAGTATTACAATGCAGTACAGTAATGAATGCAGAGACAAATGTCACTGTGACATTGAAGGAGTTGAAGCAACAGATGTTTGACAGTTGCACAAGTGTACAGCAGTGACGTGTGTAGTTTGCTTACAGAGGTATGGCTTGGAGAGTGAGACAGCTGTGCTGGAAGGACAGCTGGAGAGAATGGCAGTGAGATCTGACCAACATTTTAATTCCTCCGGGTTTCATTATGACGGCAGTATTAGCAGGGAGAAGAAGCAGTACAACTAGTAATAGCTGTAACTTACTCGGGTAGCAGTCAAAATAACGTAGCAGCAACTGGTTAGGAATAGTAAACATAAGTGGAAAGAAGAGGGAGTGAAGAGTGGTGTTACATTAGCTACTCAATATGTCTAATACGTTAAAAACGTACCTGTTATGTCCTGTTTTTCTGTGGTTTTACCTCAGGAAGATGGTCAGCAGTGGTTACCGTTCGTCACGGTGCAGGTTAACGTTGACCTTCAATTAGGCAAACTAGCTTGCGGCTAAAAGAAAAAGCTAGGAGCTAATCACAACAAGTTTTCTATGCAAAACAGACACTTGGGAAATCTGTTCTAAATTATGGTTAGCAACAAAGGTAAGAGTGCAACACACCACAACGCTATATGTTGGGGGAAAATGACCGAGAATTAGTCCAGAAATCGTCACCCTCTGATTTGAGGCTAGCTTAGCCGTTAGCTACAGTAGCCTAATTAGCTAACGTAGGTGTCCATTAGCAGTTAGCTAGTATGTGAACTACAACTCACCATTTGAAGTTCTAAAACTGAGTACCTATTGTGAATGAAAGCCTCTTAGCTTTTCTGTGGTTTTCCATCCATCAATCCGAGATGTTAAACTAGCAGCACCATATTCTTGCAGTATTTAAAGAAGTGGTACCTTAATTAGCATTAACATTAGCTGACAGATAACCTGGCTGATGCAGTGATTCTGAAAACAGGTGCATTGAAAACGAACATATTAACACGGATATATATATATAATTATTATTATTATTTATTTATTTATTTTTTTCATGAAATTGATGTTAGGCTAATAAGAATAAAAAGTAAACTGGCTATAGGAATAATCTACACTATAGCTAATATCGCTAAATATAGCTAAATCTTTTTTTTTTTTTTTTTTTTTTTTTTTAAAGAGTGGATTATTTCACTAAAACATTGGCTAATTTGGGGTTACGTTTCATCATGAAAAATATCAACTAAAAACATGTAAGAGTTGATATTATATTATAATCTGTTTTTTGTTTATTATATAGCTCGTTAAATTTTGTCACCTGGTGTTCCCTATCACTGACATGCATGACATGCAGATAGTGACAACCTGTCATGCCGTCCCTGTATAACCCTGTCTCAATAATGCCTTAGATCTTATCATTGGAATGTTAGTGAAAATAAAGCTTACCTATATAGGGATCAATAAACAATCACATCAGAGGAACTACTAATCAGATTTCTCACTCCTTTTTAGAAAAAGATGGCACACAGAAGGAAATGAACAGTGTCTGGGGATGGATGCCATCCAAGCCTCAGAGAGCATGCTGGGAGGTTTTTACAGGGTTCAGCTGAAGTATTGTCTTACCAACGCTTTGATCGAGCAAGTGGATCTCAGTGTGACAGTCTGGCAGGGTAATTGGCTTGAAATTGCCGTTACACAAGTGTGAAAACACACATAGTTGTGCACATACGCCCCATTTTATATTGCCAGGAGTTTGATTTGAAAATTATTAATACAATTTATATAATGCTTTGAAAAATAAGAGACAGCATTATTGCTGAACTTATACAAATGAAAATGAGTTGATTTATATTTTATGGAGAGTAAGTTCTGCATTTCAGAAATATTTTACAAAGAAAAAATAAAGTATTATTTTCCCCAGTGGATATGTAAACCGATACAGTACACAAAACAAATCCTGTAGATGGCCCCTCAGCGATTGATCACAAACACAAACTTTCATGCAAAGAGTTTATTTATGAATCAGACTGCAGTATCATACAACAGTAGCACAATCATATGACTATGGATTATGCTCATATTTAGAGATACAAAGATAAAGGCATGTCTTAAAGGAAAAAAATGAATGAGTTTTCTTTCGATTTACTCTAAAAATAGCTTTTAAATACTTGGCATAGTTTTGTAAATTAAACTACGAAACATAATGTTTGCCCACTGGTTTTACTATTGGAGTACCAAATGCAAATATACTTTATGAAAAAAAGATTTTTCCTCCTCTCTCTTGCATTTCATGCAAGGAAGAAAAAAAGATGTCAGTGAGTACAAAAAGCACTTAAATCTCATATGAAAATAGAAAATCTTACAAGTGTGCATAATTACTTCATGTTGCACATAACCTGCAGTACAAAAAGTCAAATGACACTATGTTCAAGTGTACCTGACATGCCAATTACTGGGGGGCGTATGTACTGAAATAGCTATTTAAATGTCGTCAGGGGCAGTTTACACACAAGACCGAGGCAAAGCCTTTCAGTCTGCAAAAATGAATTGAAAATGACATGTGTCAGTAATTATGGGCGTGCCAGCTTGTCCTCCCTGTGATGCTGACTGTGGGGTTGTCTTTAAACACTGAATCTCATCCTGTACTTTTTATACTTATGCTTTTTGTATTATTTCGAGTTCACAGTTTTGATTCAATGTTCCCTACAGATAAACGCCATAAGGAGCGGAAACTATCCACAATGCTACTGTACCTCTCCAGCCAGAGGGATGGCAGAACAGTAAGTTGTTTGTAAAAACCTAAGGTATGAAACAGTGCTTAGTAGGTTAATATTTGGCATTGCCTGGAGTACAATGTAATGCACACATAATAAGGTGACATGATTATTCCAAATTTACAAGAAATGTTTGAAATACGAAGACAAAGTTCTGAGTTGATAAAATGCTACAACTGTAAAATGCTACATAACAATTAAGTGATACTTGGTGAGTGATTAAACAGTGATGGTTTACTACTGCGTTACACCAATGCAGCGCTGCTGTTGCGGTAAAAACCACGTGAATGCAATCTTGTTTTTATCCACAAGAATATTTTTTTAATCGTTATTTAGTTGTTGAGTTATGATTTTAAATGTATTAAAAACCCCTGTATTTTAAAAAAATGAATAGTCAATTCGTGGTTTTTAGCCAAAATAGCATACTGCATTGTATCCTTTAGTGCAATAAGTGTTAGGGACGGCAGAACATTTCACACAAAATGAACACGCTGTGGAATGAAAGAAACATAGAAAGAAAGGGAGAAGTGTGGAGGAGGAGGGGAAATAGAAAGGGAGGGTGGAAGGAAGGAAAAGAAAAACATTTCCCAATTTTATTTCTAAACATGTTTCAAGGAACCAACAACAGAACAATACATGATTTGAATTGGAAGACATACAAAGACAAAAATAAGACACAGGCCATGTCTGACCACCAACATAGGAAATACAGCTGAGATGGATTGATGTGTCAAATATCACAAGGAGCGTCACTCTGTTAGCGTATGAAAAAAAGCACTATCGAATAGGAAATCATGGCACAATCAGAACGTTTCCATCACATCAACATCGCATTGATGGGCCCTATCGCTCACTGAAACCGAACCGTGTGGTCAAGGCACCCCACAGGGCCATCCCTTCTTAAATCACTCTGTTAGATTTTAAAGCACTAGAAAAAGTATGTATACTCTCAGTATGATACTATACAGACATGTGATACTTTCAGCTTGATATAAGTGTGGAGAAATAAAATTTCATGGTTAAATACAAAATATCTCTTAAAATATTTAAAATATACTTTTATTTTGTACATTATGCAAACTGATTAACAATTCGATGATAACAAAAATAAGTTTTCCGTGAAATGTCGTCTCTTTGCGATACAGATGTATGAACATATATATATATCATGAAGTAAAGCACCCACCCCCTGTTAACTGCCCATATACCCTGACACAATTCCATATCCCTGTAATATGATTTGAATGACACGTTCACATTATAACTCCTGACAATGGTTCCTACAGGTAGCTCCACTACACCACTGAGCTGTTTGTACAACAATATTGCTCTACCTATCTCTTTTTTTGTTGTTGTTGTTCTATATCCCTAAATCCACTTTTAAAGTTTGCCAAATTCGCCAAACCCACTGCTTCAACTCAATCCGTGCCTTTATTGCTTCCTGAAAATCACCTGGAAATGGGAGCTATACATCGGATTGATCAGAGGACTAACACACATTGGTTAAAGAAGGCAACTCTCCCTCTCCAGCGCAGAACCAATGTAACGTATAATAGGTCACTCTTCTATCATGTCATGTGGTGTAGAGTCACTCTTCACTGAAGAGCTCTATGGGTTATGGTTGCAGTGTGTACAAAAGCAATGAAACAGAGCACAATGTCATTAAGATTAAAAAAAGAAAAGAAAGGCTGATTGATCTCGTCTGAAAATCAAAACAGTTCTTGAGCCAGAGACAGTGATGTCCAGTTCTAAAACAGCTGTCGCCTCACCACGACAATCAGATGCGCAGTTTATTTTGGTGTAGTTTAAATGCAACAGAACAGGTTTGTGATAATAACCCTTCTCTAAAGTCTACTTTAGGCTAAACATAAATACTTACATTCATATCCATGACAGCTCGCCCGTAAACAAACTGATTTGTTCAGTATGCGAAAAATGTCTTGACTGTATTCACTATGGACATTAAGAAGTTCTAGTATGCACGACAGAATTGCATAATGTCTGCCAATGAGAAAAGCATAGGGAGGATAGAATAGAAAGGACAAGCCGCTACAAGAAGACTAACTAGTAGTAACCCTATAAGCTTGGCTTGGGGATGGAGGACAGATGGGGTAGCGGGAAGTTTGGGAAGGCTGGGGAGGGATTTGAAGTGGAAGTTGCCCCACAAGTTAAAGGGGCACCTCCCTTTGGCAGTGGAACAGCACTCTTAGTAGTCAACGCAGCGCCAAGGGTGAGGGTGTACACAATGCTCTTGTCGGACAAGAAGGCCATTTCAGTGTCAAGATGAGATGAAGGCATTCTAGTAGGCAGCCAGGTCACAGTGTTGGAGCTAAAAACCTCAGATGGAAATGTTGGACGCAGTCTTTCTACACTGTCTCCACTCGGCTGGGATCATGGGGTTCTGGGATGTAAAGAAGAAAAACATCACAATGGCATTTTATCTATATTGTCTTATATTACTCATCAAAATGACCTTAACCAAAGAAGTATAGTAAGGTGAAAAGTTTTTTGTGCTTCACATTTATTCTGTTTATTCCAGTTACATAAATGTTATAGGATTTGAATTCATGAGGGAAAACTTGTATTATCTTTGGGCACTGACACCATCTTGTGGAGATGTCTTTAACAGCACGGCCCATTGACAGTCTGTTGATAACTTGCAACCTTATAAATTAACAATGCATCCTTGCACACTTGCACTCTCTTACTTATATGAGAAAATAAAGCCTAAAAAAAAGCACTAACAATGAACATATGGTTATCATTTCCTATCAACACCTAAACACATTCTGATTTAGAAACGAGCAATTAGTTTGTTTTACCCACAGATTTGTCAGCATCTAAATGGAGATTGAAATCTTATGATGCATTGAACAAATAGTTTAAATAATTGCATTGGTATTATCCTTTTAACTTTAAGGTTAGTAGTCTACTGAATCTGTGTGGATCAAGAGCGTAAATAAATGTTTTATTTTTATGTTACCCTTGATCATTTCAAAATGTGGGTACATTGTTAAAGCTGTACAGATAGTCCTCTAGTTTTAACTTATTTTTTCAAGTTTAATTTCCTCTAATGTTCTTATCTTACCTGAGAGAGATGACTCCTCTTCATCTTGCAGCACTGTCTCATGAGAGACCTGCTGTGAATGGGTGACCTCTTGATCTTGTTCGTTCTCCTTCTCACTCTGAGGAGCCGGGTGGGGCTCATCCTCTTGTTCGTCCTTGCCCTCTCCAGATGCCTCTGCCTCCCCTTCCCCAGAGTCATTACTCCTGATGCTGAGGCGCCTCATACGATACATAACGTCCACCTCTCTCATCCAAGCCATACGCTCAACTGCCACGCGACCCGGAGAAACAGCCAGCTTGGTCTGCAGCGCTTCCATTCGGTGGGCGGGACCCTTGCTCCTCCTCTCTCCCTCTAAGCTAAGAGACAACCTGCGGTCTAGGTTTGGGGGAACTGAAAGTGGCAGTCTATCTGGTGGAAACTCCGGTAACCCCGGATGGTCTCGCCCCAAATGAGTCCGTAGACCAAGTCTATGCTCTAGACCAGCGAATGGCTTCTTTTCTTGCTCCTGCTTGTCATCAGGCATTGTACTGTCCTGTCCTTCACACTTGCTTTTCACTTGAGCAGTCTGTTTGTCTTCACCACCCTCAGGTGTTTCTGCTGTAATGGCTTCCTTCTCTCCTAATTCTACTTCCCTTGTTACTGTTTCATTACCACTCTGTTCCTCTGTGACTTGGGGGTCTGCTGGCACATCAGTTGCTAATATTTTGGATGCGCTGTCCTCTTTAGCTCCGTTCACTGATATGCTCTCAGCAGGATTAAGTGCGCACAAATCGTCCAAGTTTTCTGCCTGAGCATTATCTGTTTTTTCACTCCCTCTCACATTTTCCGGTGTCTGCTCACTTGGTTCGGCACACAGGTCAGACCCTGACTGATTCAAACTTGAGTCATTTGGCTCCTCTGTGTTAATATCTTCTGCTGGACTTTCTAACGCAGCGCATTGTGGTGGACTGCCATTTTGATTGGTCGAGCTGTCCGAGCTGTTCTCCTCGTGAAGTGGAGGCAATGGGCCCTGTCTCATCTGATTCTCAAGCTCTCTTTTACAAATAGGGCACTCGTCCTCCGATTCAGCACTGAGATCTTGAAGAGTCTCTGCGTCATTAGGTTTAAAATTGCCTGTGGGCGCTTTATTGACATCCGCTGGGTCTCTAGAGTGACGCAAAGTCTGGCATATGTCCTCATAATCAGGAGGACTAGTGAGCGTAGAGGCGTCCTGCATGGGCTGTCTATCTGCCCACGGCACCTCAGCTGCTGCGGTGTGCGTTGTTGGACTGAAGTCACAAAGTGGTGTCTCGATAGGCTCATCTGGCAGGTCTAGTTTCACAGTCCTGCCATCGTTGTTTCGTCTGCGTGAAAGATGTGTAACGACCCTGTATTCTCTGAAGCCTGTCTCCCGAGGTGGGACAGGGAGCTCCTCCCTAAGCTGCTTGCTGAAGGTTACTGATTTTGTGGCAGGCCTGGAGAAGGCGCTCTTGACTTCCCTGTATTCTGGGTCAACAGACCAGCTTACTGCACTGCGCCTAAGGCTGCTGGGTTTGTTGAGAGGTTCTGATGTCAATCGGATTTTGATACGCTCAGGGATTTGAACAGAACCATTCGGGACTTTATTGCTGGCAGTGCCTAGCTCCAAGATGTCTTTGTAGGCCTCATTAAGGTCCTCTATACACTTGTCAACACTGGGTTGTTTGCTGCTCTGCTGCTGCTGTTGATCCTGGACTTCTTTTTTGATGGTCTCCAGCTCTTTCACAGCATCCCATGGGCGCTGGCTGACCGGTTTCAGCAGTAACTGTTCAAATGCCTCCTGCCCACTATTTGCTGCTGGTTTGGTCTCCTCCACATTTCCTGAGGGTGGTACTGCTGGCTGCTGAGCTGTGCTCTTGTTCAGCTGGTTGGAGAAGGTGGCGGTCAGGGAGAAGGCGCTGTTGCTTGACAGTTTCAGGCTCTTCACTCCCTTTATAGGGAAACTGAAGGCAGTGCCCACTACACCACTGCTATCTGAAGGGACTTCAGTGCCGGGAGGAACAGGGTCTTGTTGTGCTTCCTTATCTTCAGAGGCAGGTTTTTGGACCTCTGGGCTAGTTTGTGTCTCCTGGTCTCGATACTGGTTTGCAGGCCAGGTTCCCGACAGCTTCATCTCCTTGTAGTGGTTTATCTTAGGGGGTCTACAGGGTACTTTTTTAAACATTTTGCTGCTCGCTCTACTGCTTGTTTTGCTGCTCGCTATGCTACCAGTTAGTGCTTGCAGCTCAGCTTCAGCTGAAGATGTGCTTTGGAGACTTTGGTTTGTTAAATGGCCAGTTTTGTTGTCACTAGGGCTGTCTGCTGGGTCTGGTGACTTCTCGTTGTTGTTATTCTGATCACGGATTGTCCCGCTGAGCTGCGGAGTAACAGGTACGGACACTAAACAGAAAATTGTCTCACTAAGTCTCTTTTTTAGATTCTTGGATTTGTCTTTCTCTAGTGGTTCAGGTTGTTCCACCTTTTTTACTTCTGTCACAGTTTCAGAGACACCCTGGTCAGCCGGCTTGCATGGGGGTGGTGGTGGTTTACCAAGAATAGATGAAGGAAAAAACTGACTACGGTTTTGTTCAGGACCTACACTGTCGCTTTTTTTGTTTAATCCCCTGTTGCACCATCGATTACTGCTGTCGTTGTCATTGAGAGCTGTTTTGCGGCTGTCGGTATTGAGAGCTGACCCCTGTTGGGGAGGAAAGGCACTATCATGTGTAGATTGTCCTAAAATCTTAGCGGACGGAATCTCTTTGTTGATGTTACGGATCTTGTCTGAGTCAGTGAGAGAATTTCCGCTAGGCCCTCCTGAGATTTGCTTCACTCTTGGGTCTTCAGTGGGTAATAATTGACGGGCAGGACCTGGTTGTTCTTCGTGTCCACAATGTAGCTGTTTTCGATAGGATGCAGCACGATCTCCATAATGTTCCAGCCATGAACCTGCCTGTCTGTAAAACCACCGTCCAGGATCTGAGCTGGGCATCTGCAGAGCTTCTGCCCTCCATCTTAGGTTTGCCATTTCATTACGGTTGATTGAAACTGACCTTGGGGGCGGACCTCTTCTATAAGATGGGGGTGGGATGTAGCCAGGGGGCTCCATTCCAGAGATGACAGAATGTTGTGCGAAATAGTCTTGTCTCAGGTCCCCACCCCTTGGATAGTAGATAGGCCTTTCTTTTTGTTTGGCACCCTGGTCTATAGCAAGCATTTCTGCGCTACCCCTAGTCTGCTGGTGAATCTCATATGACGGAGGCTTTAAAGGCCTGCTGAACCTGGGCTTTGGTAAAAGTGCAACATGGCTGCTTGGCCCTGCATTCCTACCCCACCGATCTCTGACAACAGCACCACTATAGATATACCTACTATAGGGCCCAGAGAAGACAGTGCTGCTTATCCTCTGTCTATCAGGTAGGCTAGGCCTGGATGGAATGAGCTCTCTGCTGGCAATTCCATCAGGTGACAAAACTCTGGGGAGAGACTGAGACTTTGCTTTAGTTCTAGGGTGAAAAAAACCCTCAGGTGTTCTCAGGCGGTAATGGTCCCTAGCCCACCTGTCCCCATCCCCATCCGACAGCTGCCTTCCCAGGCCCACAGCAGGCCTCCACTCCTCCGTACCGAGGCTCTGGCACTTCCTCTCCCCAGTCACCCTTAGCTGACCAGGGGCTGCATCCAGGTCCCTTAGCCAGGAAATGTCCTCCCATAGCTGCTGCGCTTGCCTCTCTGCTCTGTGTTCCTCTGCTGCAATTAGGGCTTGTGGCCTCCATGCGCCAGCAGAGGCCCTCAGCTCCCTGCCATCAGCATAGTCCAGGAGGATGCTGAAGTCTTGGCCTCGCCTTCGCCAGTAGGAAACATCCCTCTCGTCATGGCTCAGCGGCTCTGAATAAGTCAAACTGGGAACATCGTAAAACCTATGAAGACAGAAAAGTTAATTGTGAGTAAGACACTCACACGCTCTTTTTATGATTGACAGTTTTCTGGTATTCCATAATTTAAAATAAACCATAATACTACACTATTGATATCTTGTTACTTTAATCTATCTGCAATGAACAGACTTTTCCAAAACAATCAAATGACTATTAGGATTTGATAATTGTGTCCATACCAGTCTCAAGCATGTGTTTTGGCTTTGGCAGTATTGGCTTTCCAACGCAACTTAATCAGGGAGGGCCAGCACATATGCAAGAGAAGTGCTTAGGTCAGCGGCTCCCAAGTCCCTTGAAGAAACCATGAAATTGTGAAGCTACTGCAATATGATCTGCATATTAAATTGTGCTGACCTTATCTTGGAAGCTGGTCATCTGGACAGCTACTTTGGCCCTTAAAGAAAGTCTAAGGAAAAACCCCATTACCTGACCTGATAGTAAAATAGCAAAAGTACCTTTTTTCCCTTGGGTTATCTGATAGAATGACTCAATTAGTAATATCAAATTGTTCCCTTTAAGGAAATACAGTAAGACCTATCAATAAACAATACACTTTTAAAGCAATCGGCTTCACTATGTCACAATAAAACGTAATTAAGGACAACAATTTTGACTTTCTCAGTTGGATATGTAACATCACAAGCATGGATATAATTTTTAAAATGCTTGCTGACTTTAATATAAAATGGCGAGTGTGTGACGAGTGACTGTTGGCAGGTTCAAAACAGCGGTTCCACTGTTGTGTGATAAAGCAGTGCCGCCTGGAGATAATTTTAGTTATGGTTCCAAATTTAACTCGTAGGTGCAGGATGTAGCTGCATGTTGCACTGCCAAGACGCTTAGAAACAGCATACTTAATCATAACAGATTGAGTCTAAGAAACAGTGCTTCACTTCATTGTGTTCAAAGAGGGTAATTTTTACTCTATCATTATAATTTGGGAGTTTTTTCAAACAATCGTGGTCATTTTCTTGTTTCTGTGTTGTGAAACAGGACTGCTGAATGAAGCAGAAGGAACACTGTGGTATCCATGAAAAAGTAATCTATAACATCCAAGCATGCTTATGCCGTGTAGATGACTTAAGTTGTAATGGAAGAAGCGTTTAAAATACTTGTTGAAATTTAAATGCAACCATCAGATTTTCAACTAAAATAACCCAATAATTGTATTTACTCAGGCTAGTTGATTCATTTTTATGATACAGCCACATAATGCCACGATTTGCACTTAGCAGTTCCATAAAACACGAATACAAATCTAACCATAAAATGTATATGTTACAATATAAGTTTGTAAAATATCCAGTCTCATTGGTAATAAAAGAAAACTCAAAATGAAATACAATTACCCTTTTTAAGAGCTTCATCTCATATCTGCACTGCACTAAATCACCGTGTTAGTCACTGTACTCATTCATTTAAGCAGCAAAGTCAATGGATCATCCTCAGCAGCATATGCTACTGTATGGCTGAGGGGAGCCGCGCTATGCACACTTGCCCAGCAACATGCTTACATCACAGAGCACGTGCTGGGCGGGATTCAGTGTGCCAGTGTTTATAGTGGAGTGATTACGCGCCTGTCTTGAGGCATGTTCAGTCCTCCTCAGTTTGCTCACTGTCTAGTGCTGCTGTTTACATCTGCCTGTCTGGTGGAGGCTGCAGAGACGATTCCAGTGTATGGGTGGGCTCCACCAGAGACTCAAGCCACCTCTCTCTGCAGGCATGCAAACAACTCAAACCAGTGCAAAGGCACCTTTCGTAATTCCTCGCATCCCAGCATAAGATATGTCAGTGGTGCTGCTGCAGCCACAGTGTTCTGCAGCTCTGGAAGGAGGGGAAAGGGAAGAGGAGGGAAAAAAAACCCTGCGCAGTGCAGACTCAGTTTGCATGCAATACCAAAGGGCCCCAGTGAGAAGGGGGGGTAAGAGGGGGAAAAGGAAGGTAAAGGGTGTGGGGGATCGCAAAAGAGAGGGAAAAAAAGACTCACCCACTATCCGTGGCGAGAGAATCACCCAAGGGCTGAGTGTCACCTAGGATACCGATGCCGATGCCGATTTCTTTCCTCCTTTGGATCCTTTCCCCACTCTCGTTGTCTGTGGCGGGGTACCCCTTCACTAGTGCATGCCTGCTGCCATAGATGCCTGTGATAGATGCCGCCCGGTCCGCCTCATACCCGTTCAGTGTCCCCCGGCCAGCCTTGTTTTCCACAAGTTCACGCTGGCAATCAGCAGGGCGCTTGTCATAAGGCGTGGCAGACGGAGGGCCGCTCTTGGGCAGTTTATATCCGTGCGAAATGAGAAGGTCCTCCACACTGTACATGGTGGTGTCTCTCTCACTTCTGGACAGGAGGGCAAAGGTGGGTGTGTTACCTTATGCGCAGTGCTGCTGGTGGAGGCTGGAGCTCGGTTGCTCAGCAGAGGCCATCACTAAGGGAAGGACAGGGGAGGGAAGAGGTGACATGTGAACAGATTATTTCTGCGTGCACCTCAATCGAGGATGTATCACTTTCAAAACGCGAGTAGATGTCAGAACATACAGATTTGTGCTGCCTTCCCAGATGTGTTGTGGTGAACTAAACATGTGCTAAAGATAACAGTCTTTTTTCAGTATATTACTTTGTCGCCAAGGTTAAGGTCCAGAATGTACAGTTTAAACAGTGTAGTCCAGTTTATTTTCCTGACCATGGACAATTCTCTTCCAAATTTAGCCACACCCTTCCTTCCTCCTAAAGACATTTTATCATCTTTCCTAATCTCCTAAAACCATTGTATAGCCTATTATAAGAATTGCTAAATTGAGAGTTATTCCCATCCATTAAACCTCTCTCTACATAATGATTTCTCTATCCTTTGTCTGCGATAAGTATAGTGGAAAATCTGATTTAACCTTAAGAGAAGCAGGTTCTCGGTGTAACATTAGTCATCAGTCAATACAATCACAGTTATTGTTCTCCAGACACTTAGAGCAGAATTTGGACAATGCTGTACTTGTCCAGTGGACAAGAATAACTGCACAAAGTGATTCTTCCACATTAAGTAAAGTGAAGAGACTGCTCCAAACTAATAATATCTCTTCCACTATAGTTTGCATCATATATATTTTCCCTCCTGGTAATGTAATACGGCTGCAACGATTCTGTATCCCAACAGACATGGGGGGAATTAAATATTCAATATAAATTACTGCACATAATCTATAGTGCCCTTTGAGTCTGTGCTGCATGTCGCCATGCATGGTGTAAGTTCCTAAGTCACCAGTATTTCTTCTGGCGTAATGGCATGCCGAGAAAATATGGTACATTTATTACATGTAATTAAAATGATTCCGCCCCTCATTCATAAAATCCAGTTCAAAGTTGAATTCTAACTTGCTGTGTTAACAAAAAAAATGTACACAATATTTAGGTTTAAAAATAACTGAAATGAAAGAATAGTTTAAAGTTAAAATAACTTAAGCTAATGTTGTGATACGAACCTTACTTCTGGAAAGTGTGTATTCACCTTTTAATTTATGGGAATGAAAATATAACATCTCTTTACAAGTACACTGTGGCAACTTTGTAACACCTGACCAAACAAAGTTTGCAGACCACCACACCAGTAACTTCACTATAGAGTAACTGAATCTAAATATGTTTGTACGTTTCCACTTCTCTCAGAATGTAGTCACTGTATCTAAATCAAATGATTTAAAAAAAAAAAATTGCCAACACTGTATTGTTAAAATATAACTAGCACCACGTCTAACAGTTGTCTTTTTGTCAGAAAAGAGTGAAAAGCGACCATCACAATTACCCAGAGCCCAAGGGAATGTCATGAAATTGCTTGTAAATGTAATGCGTCAGGTAGATAAACCAGCATGAGCGCAGACTGATTTTGTATGTGAAGAGTCTATCCTCCTGTAAGTTCCTCTGCTGTTTATGTGAATGCACAAGCAGCCCTCCCTATCTGATTATGGCTGTAACAGTCTGTCCTGCCTGGAGATGATAGTGGATGGCTTATAAAACAGTAACACAGTGATCAAAGGCTTTGCACACATTAGCATTTTGGCTAATCATTTTTGGACTTGAATAGTGGCTCGCTATTCATTTTTCATTCTGAAGGTGTCAATTAAAGGACAAGTACAGTGTCGAATCAAAGACTTGAGTGTTAAAATAGACTCACAAAACACTACCCGTTACAAGTTAGGGCCAGATTTGTTCACAGCAAACACCTTTATTTAGTTTTCAAACCGAAACTACAATACTCCATCTGTTATCTTCCAGATCACAGTATAAACGAGGGATGGGGCATGTGACAGAACTAATAATCTTATTATCTAAAACCAAATATATCACAGACTGATAATACATTATAGTACTACAGTACACTTCTCTGAAAGTTGCAGGGCCTTTGTGTAAACCAAACGCAGTGTTTTCATATTGTCACTTTACCAGGAGCAACAAGTGCGATCTTAATAACATATGAATACAGTCAAACAATCTTATAAGACTTGCTTCTGTTGCTTTTCAGGTTTTTGCCTCAGGCCAAAAGCAATTAAAGAGGAATTTACTGTTCATTGTAAGGCAATTCCTAATTATTATCTCATTATATGACAATACAATTTATTAAATTAATATTCACTTTCAATACATTTAGATATTATTAAAACCAAAAGTTTGTTTTTGTTTACATATTGATGTAATAATGCAAAATGACTTGTAGTTATGTAGTATACATAAAGTATTACATTAAATAATCATTTGTACAATCAATACGCATAATTGGTGATTAATTGTTGATTATAAGAAATGTATTAAAAAAGTAATGAAAAATGCTTATCCCAACTTCCCAGAGCCCAAAGTCATATCCTCATACTGTTTGTTTTGTTGTTTGATTCCAAAACAGAAACATATTTAAGTTACTATGCCAAAGGCAAGCAGAAAATCCTTGTATATGAGGGGCTGGAACCAATAAATAGTTGTCATTTGTCATTAACATTACTAATTGAATGTTCATTTTCTTTTAGTTGATTATTCATCTAAAAGTTGCAGCTCATAGTAAACACTTCCAAAATAAATTGATTCAAACCGTGAAATGTCAGCTTTTTTGCTCCATTACATCAATGATGGAAATGATTGATTATATGTAGGACCACTTTGTTCAAATGATTTGGGAAAGTTCCCTCCTCTTCTCTTGACCTTAAGGTGACCTTAACATTTCTCACTCCATAACTTTATCCACTTTGCAGTTAGGAGTTGCCCCTGGCCTGGAAGCTGATTTCATACTGTATGACTCACTGTAACACTTTACATGTAGCCTGGAGATAATTAATATTATCCAGATGACAACGGCTCAGCAGAAAATCTCCACCCTAAGACCACACTGTGCGAAACCACATTTTCAAGGGCAGCACATCAGAAAATGGATTAGTCAATTTATAAATGCCATTGTAACTTCACCGACTAGCAGGCCTAAGCAGATCCTAACAGAATGTTAAAAAGCAGCACGTCTGACGTAAAAGTCCCCCAACTATTCCTGCCTCTTCAAGTGGAGTGAACAGGCAAATGCAGCAAAAATCAACTCAAGGGTTTCTTGAATTAGCCAAATCCGGGAGCAATCACTAGCAGGGAAGATGGGCTCGTATGGCTTCCTTTTTAATGCACAGTTTCATCAGAGTGACAGCAGACACACTCTGGCCCTTTTTGACAAGGTCACAGCTTCAAATGATTGCAGTGGAAATACAGCACGTGAGCCTTTTTTTTTTTTTTTTGCATAGCAACAACAAAAGTATCATTAATAATTACAACACAAACAGATTTGTACATGCACATTGTTGATTTGCTGAGGGATGCGATGGTTTTGTGTGTGAGGAGAACTAACAATAAGCTCAGGTGTAAAAGTTGCTGGTGAGGTCATTCATTAGCTGATTCTGGAAATATAGATACCTTTTTTTATGTGAGGAGCTTTTATTCATCACTTTCCTGTGCTGCCCTGTGAATCTCAACTCGGAGGTTGAGTCGAAATGTATTTTAAAGTTTTAGAGATTTAATTTTGTTGACCACTACCCTCCCAGAGCTGAGGGAGGGAGGGAGGCCCCCAGTGTACGGCCAGGCCTAGCACACTGCATGCACAGGTAGGGGCCACTGTAACACATCAGCATGAGCAGGCAGCACCACCCTAACTGCCAAGGGAGTGTACCTACATCTTACCTAGTGACAGGGAGAACAGCGACACACGCCAGGCTGAGCCTCATTATTCAAACTCATCTGGAAGCTCAAGTTCAGCACGTTTAGAATGAAGAACACTTTGCGTTAACTGTTAAAGTCCACCTGGTTCTTTGGAGAAAAAAATCCTCCTCAAAATCCATTTCCCTGGATGATAACTTGCTATATGAATGAATAATGATTTGAAATAGATCCCTTGTATCATAACACACAGCTATCAATAATGCATCACTGTTGTGGAAATATCTCTGCAAGCATATACACAGTGTGACCTACTATAGCCTTGCTATAGCATACTGCAGTGTTATATGGCACAGCCTCCATAAAATTGACTGCTATGAAATTATTTTTCAAATCGGCTCCCAATACCTGCTTCGCCCTGTAGCGCAAGTGCAGCGCCTATCAGGGGGAAAAACCCCTCTCTCTACCTGCAAGCGCTGTAAGTTAAAAATATAGTCAGCGGTCATGTTGTTTTTTTTTTTTTTTTACCAAAGCCGCTTTACTGAATCATAACCTCGTTGCAAAAAATTCTCCCCAAGAAAATGCACGCAGCGCAGCAGCGAGCGCACATCCCCGCCTCGCCAGCAGCAGCAGCGGCGGCGGCGGCGGCGCGGCGCGGCGCGGCGCTGATCTGTCGAAGGGCGAACATTTTGAGGTGTGTGCAAGTTGACGCGCGGTTAACGAGGAAGGTTTTGCAGATGCGTCTTCGCTGAGTGTGTGAGTGTTTACCAAGCCCCGCTGCCCTGCGCTACAGTGGAGGCTACGTGAGCCACACAAGAAAAAAATGAAAAAGAGAGAGAGAGAGAGAGAAAAAAAAAAAAAAAGACACAGCAACCCCTCCCTAGAAATAAGCCCGTGTCTGCAGAGCGGGGAACAGCATGCAGCAAGATGCCATAACATTGTGAAAAAGAACCCGAATAAGGGCGTAGCGACGGAGAGACGCATACCTGGGAAGATGCTTGGCGCGGCCGTCGCAGTTCCCCTGCGCCCAGCTTTAGCTGCTGAGACTGAGCACTGCACAGAGCCTGAGCCGAGCATGCCTATTGGTAGGCAGAGACGCGCTGGTTGCTGGCTGCCTG
Source organism: Eutrigla gurnardus (assembly GCF_963514095.1). Taxonomy (NCBI): domain Eukaryota; kingdom Metazoa; phylum Chordata; class Actinopteri; order Perciformes; family Triglidae; genus Eutrigla; species Eutrigla gurnardus. Next base: position 14,870,809 of record NC_139918.1, read on the forward strand.
GACTCCTCACTACAGCTGAGGTGGGGTGGGCTCCTCACACGCATGCAGCTACAGAGAGGGATGTCAGAATGGTTTCTCCCAAACTATTTCTCCTAACTTTGCTCTTTTTTCATAGCAACAGTCATTTTTTCATTCACTCTCACACATTGACTGGAATGATAACTACCGACATGTGGAGCAGCGAGGTCTGTGTACCCCCACGTGTCTCAATCTCTGTCACACATGTTCGGCGCATTAAACCCCCAGAGGAACACACCTTGTGTGCCTCTACAAGAAAGGTCTGTCACAGCGTGTGCTCATTTTTGCTGCGACTGATTTTTCCAATAAAAAAAAAACTCCATCTCCCGGCGATAGACTTCGACATTAACGCCTATGCGTCTCTTTGCCATCCTGTTAAGTTTGGGATGTGCAGTGTGGCAGTGAGAAGCGCCGCGCCCTTGGTGATGTTGATGACTCGTCACTGTGTGTGTCCCCCCTCCCATCCAATGCCAAGACAGCTTGGCTAATTAAATGTGCTGGGCTCAGGCCTTCCTGTGCCAACTGTGACATGCTACACTCAGAGGGATCCCTCATTCGGAGGCGTGACGGGACAACGCACACGTCCCAGAGATTCACTCGCTGATGATGAAGTGCTACTGCCTGACCTCAGGGGTCCCTGCAGACACCCTTTTTCACCTAATTTGGGGAAGGGGTTTAATTGACATGAATCAACATGTGGGAGCTGCCGAGTGCAACCAGTGCCCGCTCTTTAGTGTGGGAAGTACAGGGCTTTCAAGTAACTTCAACATGAACCCATCCGTGTCATTGTTACAGGCTCAAAATGCTACAGAAGTGTGAAGATAAAAAACTATCATACAACTATTTTCTATGTAAAGATATACTTGAGTAATGTGTGCAAAGAATGAAGTCGCTCTCCCTCTGTGTGTGTCCCTCTGAGCCTCTCCTTGCTCTGTTTACATAGGCGGGCCGGCCACGGCTCTCCACTGCTCTCATACAACGGTTAGCTGATTACGTTGTCCCAGCGACGGAGTTGTCGTTGAAGCATAGCGCCCACCCTGTGGTTCCCCCTCAGGTAAACACTGTTAGCTCTGTCAGCAATTTCCTCATTGTTTGCACTGCTAGTGCTGTTAGCACCGTTAGCTGCAAGCAGCCTGCATGCCGTAATCTGTTGAGAGCCGTTCAGAAGCAATCGATATCCTCCCAGGAAATTAAATCTGTTAAGAAGGGAGTCAGTACAAGTCAAGTGATCCCAAGTAGCCAAAATGCCTTGACCTATACGGGCCTTATTGTAGGACACCCCGTTGTCACACTAATGATGAATGACTGGCCTAAAGCTAAACTGAGTGCTGCTAACTGCAGATTTTCATTTCAGATTTGTCCCAAGTCCAGGTCTTCAATACACAGCTGAATGTGAAAACCAAGTCGGCTGACACTCTGCTACAATCAGCCTGACTGAGCTGTACTTAGAAGGCATTTCACACCATTATCACACTTCAAACTTAACAGCATCCAACCGTCTACACTATCTTTCTTTTTTATTACATGATTTCTTTTACATCTCTCTGTATGAGCAGCAGGGGCAGACTACGTTTTGAATTCCACAAACCAGTGCCTGTGAGCGTGTGTTGGTGGCACATGTGAGGGTTTTGTTTTGTGTGACGTACGTTAAATTCCACATTAACCCCATAACAAAAGATGTAGCACAATTATATTTTGTCTCTCCAGCTTGGAAACATTCACATTTCACCAAAATAATTCTGATGAAAATAATCTCAATTGTAAACAGCAACAACTATCTCCCCTACTCACTGAGATTACACTGTAATGATGTGAATATACTGTAGTGTGGATTGTGATTTATTTAGTGGCTGCTATTCATTAGTTGGTTGATTTCCCTCACTTGCTTTTTTTTTTACCTTTTCAGTACAATTTCACTGATAAAAACAATGAGATTAAAGCTCTGCAAAAGCGAGTAAGTGGCACTTAAATTGAGATTCGGAGGTCGGCGAACGACCTTCCACGTTCTAGTCTTTCTGCAGTTTGTATCAGTTTTTAGAGTCAACAGCAGATTCCCACATGCTGCTGCTTAGAATTACCACAAAGAGGCTGACATGCTAAATCCAGTACAACGGAAACAACGTGTGAAGTAAATAAATAAGTCAGTGCAGGTTTTACTCATACCTCCGTGACGTCATGGATCTACATTTTGTGCAAATCAGTGTCATCAAATGTATTTATGTGCTTCAACAGATCTCAAACCTTAATTATCAGCTGCCATTTCCAAGTGTTAACAGGAAGCTTGCAGGTTCACAACCTGCAAAATTCAATACATTCTAAAACCTGTTTCTTTAGATGTCCATTGTCTCGTTCTGCTGTACATTATGTGGGCTGGGTTATACTATAATGTCATGTTGCGTAACTTTAAAAATCCATGTATAGAATTAGAGTGAGTATTTTGTTACACCTCAACTAATTACAATCACTTAGATTGTGAAAAAGTACCACCACTCCATCAACTGGCCTTGTGTTGGATTAAATGCTGCCAGCCAGGAACGCAGACTACTATATCAGCTCTACTTCTTCTCTACTTCCTGCCATACTATCAGTGCTGCCAGCAGTACCCATCTCTATGGTAACATAACATATGCCATTTGGTGAACGCTTGTGTACCTTATAGTGCTTAAGTGCTTCTTTTTCAGTGCGACTGCCAGGAGCGAGGTTTAAGGTCTGACTCTGGTCTGAGCACAGGAAGGGTCAATATTGGTAGAATGAAGAAGATGCTGAATTATTAATTAGCAGCTTGTTTGGCGCAAATCTAATTTTCCATTCTGGAAAAGGTGTTAAATACCATATCATTATTGTTCACTTTTGATCTTGAGTAAAATTTGGTTTGCTCTGCTGAGGATTTGATGTGGATCACCGTTAACACCTGATCTAGTTGGAGACATGACAGAATTTGTTACTTAGAAATACTGTCTAAAAATATCTGCCTGCTGAGGCGATGCGTCGTAGAATCATGTCATTTAGCAGACGAGAGATTACTTTGCCATTTTCTTTTGTCGTCTGCTGCATGCTACAGTGGGTGGTCTAACACCTATATAAGCGCTGCTCTACTTCACATGGCAGGCTGACTTTTACTGAGTGGAGGCCTTTGCTTCTAATTTACTGCTTTGAAAAAGTATTCGACTAAAGGGCTCGTAGACACGTGAAGGGGAAAAGCCACAAGACATCTGTGGAAGTGGGATGGTGAACCCCGTCTCACACTATTTGGAAAAAGTGTGTTTAGCGATTTTGTCATCCGAGCACTTTTTAAACAATTCCATACATTTCATGAATGTTGTGCTTTAATTGTGCTGATTCTGAGAGCATCTGTTACCCGGAGGTGAATATCTCACTTTAGATTGAACTCATTGCACATACAAGAGGTGTTGCTGCATGTTTTTTTTCCATCAGTCGTACAGAAGGAAAGAAAGCCTGTCTGTGTTGTTTGAGACTTGAGGAAGGTTGCTATTCATGTTACAGTGGGGGAGCGCTATGGTTCATGCAGTCAGGAAACAGTCATGAATATGGACAATTAGAAGCAGCAGGAAAAATAATCAGTCCGGTATTGTGAACTTAAAGATTTTTGCAACAATATAAGTCGTACATGAGGTAATTTCCATTACTGGATATGAAAGAAATGCTCAATATTCATTTCAATCCGGCAGTTCCCAGGTGTGGGTGTCACTTCATCAGGAGGTGCTTGTTAATCACAGACGTATTGCATGGACCTGCTGTGTTGTCTTGAAAACACTTCCCTGTGCCTGTTGGAGCTCTCTTGCAGAGCGCTGCAGGGATGACGTATTGTTGTAGGTCGAGCCCGGAAGTAAGCGTTGCAATGGTTCCCATGACAAAAGCCAATGGGATTGTTGGATGTTGGATTATTGCAGGAAATAAACTCTGTGGCAAACAAACATTTATGACGCTTACGCATTTTGTTCAGCAAGATAATCTAGATAATGTACACCACGTTTATGTATTTTGATGGGTGAATTCAATAAGCGGAAGTAAAAGCTAGCGTTAGGCTATAAACAAACTCCACCACAGTGTACCGCAAGTATGCACTACAAGGCTGTAAAGGTGGACTAGTTTTCAGTGTGATGTCGTTTTGTCGTCTCATTAGGCCCTTGTGAGCAACAACCCTTTTTTAAGACACGTAAAAGCTTCAAAATTCATGAGTGGGATATTTACTGACATATCATAAAACAAAAGAAAAATCTCTTAAGCTTGTGATAAAAACAAATATTATTCCAGGCATCCAACCAAAAACCCACTGCTCAAGACAAGGAAACCGGTATTGCAAAATAGCTAACTTATTTCTGGGTTTTAAGACTCTCTGTTTTTCCATATTGGATATACTTATACATTGTTGTGTTTACAAGCGTTGTTTGTTTCCACTTCCAACAGACACAAAGCAAAGCATTTGTTTGGAGTTGTGGCTCCTTTTAGCTCTATTTTGGTGTCCTCTCTTTGTCCCTCCACATTGTACTTCTCAACCACCCCAAACCTCAAATTCAACCTCTTATCCATCCCTCGCTCCAAATGCGAAACAATCGTGCCTTTATTGTTTTAGCCCCAGTCGTCTGGAGTAATCTTCTCAATGTATCATCTGCAGAATCATCGATTAAAAACTGTTTTAAGCCCAGCCTCTTTGTTTATATATCTCCATCCTTGTTTTATTTTGGTATGTCTTTCATTGTGCTGTTTTATATTCATAGTTTTTCATGTCACTGTGTATTTGAGCCAACGGCATCAAAACTATGCGTGTGCATGTTGGCAGCAGAAGAAGCATTTTCCTGAACCATTCTGATGAGTGAACGAGCTTTAAACATTGAATTTGAAACATTAGCAGCACCAAAATGTCTAGTTTCATGTTTGGTTGTCAAAATCGCTCTTGTGGACAGCAGACTCAAGTTCTAGATTATTCCAACAGGATCACGACTGTTTCAGAGCTAAAGGTGTTTCAGTTTAATGGCTGAAGAGCTAACCTCCACTTTCAGCCAGATGCGCTCGTTGTTGCTCTTATAAAAAAGTGGAAGAGATTGGGAATGACAGCAACTCAGCCAAAAAGGCGGCGGCCGCGTAAAATGACGGAGTGGGGTCAGCGGATGCTGAGGTGTATAGTGCGGAGAGGTCGCTAACTTTCTACAGAGTCAATCGCTACAGACCTGCAAACTTCATGTGGCCTTCAGGTTAGCTCAAGAACAGCGTAGAGAGCTTTATGGAATGGGATTCCATGGCCGAGTCCAAGTCATTCATCAGCAAGTGCAATGCAAAGTGTCGGATGGTGTAAAGCACGCCGCCACTGGAATCACACTTCTCCATCTGGCAATCTGATGGACGAGTCTGGGTTTGGCGGTTGCCAGGACAACGGTACTTGTCTGCATTGTGCCGTGTAAAGTTTGATGGAGGGGGATTATGGTGTGGGGTTGTTTTTCAGGAGCTGGGCTTGGCCCCTTAGTTCCAGTGAAAGGAACTCTGAATGCGTCAGCATACCAAGAGATGATGGACAATTCCATGCTCCCAATTTTGTGGAACAGTTTGGGGATGACCCCTTCCTGTTCCAACATGACTGTGCACCAGTGCACAAAGCAAGGTCCATAAAGACATGGAGGAGAGAGTTTGGTGTGGATGACCTTGACTGGCCTGCACAGAGTCCTGACCTCAACCCGATAGAACACCTTTGGGATGAATTAGAGTGGAGACTGAGAGCCAGGCCTTCCCGTCCAACATCAGTGTGACCTCACAAATACACTTCTGGCAGAATGGTCAAAAAGTCCCATCAACACACTCTTAAATCTTGTGGAAAGCCTTCCCAGAAGAGTTGAAGCTGTTATAGCTGCAAAGGGTGGACCGACGTCATATTAAACCCTATGGATTAAGAATGGGATAATCACTTAAGTTCATGTGAGTCAAGGCAGATCAGCTTTTGGCAAGATAGAGGTATCAAGAGGTAATTTATCATTGGTCATTTGCTAATGCGTTCTACCTACTCACTAATACCACAGTTCTGGAAAGTCAATTTCTTTGGGTTGCATTTGCGATCTTTAGTGGTTAATGCACTTGCACAAGTTGACAAGCTGTTGCACGCTGCTGTTTTTTTTTGTTGTCAATTATACCATGGTCTATTTAAATAAAGCTAACTTTATGTTCTACTCTTTACATTCACCAGTAAGTCACTAACTTAAAGGTAGTTTACAGATGATTTATCTGAGCTGTGATAGTGAAGTTAAAACCAAAAATTTACCTAAATGATGCTCAAACTGTCTGTAGAGCTGAGGAGAGCTGCAGATTTAGATTTCTCTGTGTGTTCATCACAGTAAGTGATTCCGTTGACATTACACAGTAGTCATTTGATCCGTTGTTAGTACAAAAATATTGATTAGAGCAGCTGTAAGCAACAATGTTTCCTGCTAACAGTCATAAAGCATATTATTATAGGGATTCTAAGGATCATCATTATTATTTTATTATGATCCTTATTTTATTATTAGAGTCGCTCTCGATTGTTTGTCAATACAATTTAGTTTTTTCATTTGTATGTATGTGTATTTATGTACATAGTTTTGTGGTGGGGGTTTGTGCTCCCCAGAAACTAGATTTAAAGCCTTATTTTGCATTAAGCTTTCTTTTGGGCTTGGCATAACTGGTGGTCAGAGTGTTGCAGGTGATATTCCATGAAGACAAACATTGATTTTGGCTCAGTGGGGATCATGCAAAAAACAGCCTCTCATTAAAATCATAATCAGAACTTGGAAATGACACAGGGGGTTCAACTCCAGAGCGAGCTGAAAATCACTGGAAACTATTAAACATGCACTTGACCTTTCACTCTCAAACAAAACATGACTGATTCCAGTTATGACATCTCACACATAACGTGAGGTGAAACCTAAAAGCAACGTCATAGCTGCTGAATGTTTCCAGTATTATATTGAGGTCAAACTATTTTATTCTATAGAGTTCTGGATGATTCAGCCTGGCCTGTTTCATCCTGTTTTAGTGACGTATTCAGATATTAAACCCCACTAGCTATATCTATGTAATTTGTTTTATTATTACAGTAACAAAAAGAAAACATTTCAATATCCTTCATGCCTTAATGCTCAATGTCAAGGGCATTCATGGTTTTCCACCTGAAGGTCACTGCCATGCGTCATCATCATCCAATCTTACACGAATATCAAAATATAAAACGTCACATCAACTCTCTGACAATCCTCATAAACTCCCCTATCAGTTGTGAGGGTCCAGTTCAAACACACATCAACACACACACACACACACACACATTCGCATCAACACACGCACACTCTGCCCTCTCCCTGTCCCCAGCCCTGGTTGCCTAGGAGACAGCTGAGATGGGGACCCCATCTCATTACACACCAACATGGCTGTGTGACTGGCTGGAGGAAGAAGGATGGGATCTTTAACGCCATCTAGCAGCCAAGACAGAGAAAGACATTTCAATGTTTTTTTTTGTTTTTTTATAAAGCCACGTTTCTGCCTAGTAACCCAATATGCTGACATCTCCTGGTGCTGAAATCCCAGCCTGGAATTTCTAATGAGACTGCAGGGCTTCAATAGACGCTCAATACGGGCCATTAGTCAAACAGTAACCTACTAGGTCATCAGTGATTGATGGTGCAAAATGTGGGCAGAAAATGTGGGATTTTTTCATGATGTAAGGCAACTTAAGCTTGTGGCTGAGCAAATTATCCACTTTTTTATCCCACTCCTCCAATACATCAAGAGATTGATCATAAATGTGATATATTGAGCTAACACCCGTGGTGGAAATGAAAGTACCTTTACTCAAGTTCTGAGTGCAATTTTGAGGTATTCTATTGTGCTTCACTATTTAACATTTTATACTACCTTATAATTCACTTATCACATTTATCAGGTAGTAATTTTATTCTTTTAAAATGTAACAATTTTATAGAGTATGGTACCCAGCTATGCATAAAAGCTATTTACAGTAAAAATAATTAAATTGTAAATGCATCAATAATCATTATCCTATAATATAATTATATAACACTGAAGGGGGTCATGCTGGGGAAAAAAATAGTACTTGTACGTTTGCTGCTTTAACTCAAGTAAATGATTTTCACTTCACTTATTATAATACTGTACAAGGACAATATTGCATGAATCTAAGGTGCAGGACTTCTTTCAGGGTTCCTGAGAAAGGAGAAAATAATAATATGTAGTCTCTTGAGTATACTAATGTTCAATAGGTTCACGCTAAGTATTTCCTCATTTGTAACTTGGGAATCATTTTGAGCAACTCAAATTAAATTAGGTAAAGTCTGCATACCACATGTTTGTCAAAACCAGAAATACAACAACGTTCCAGTAATTGATTGTATACAGAGTGATAGAAAAAGTAGTCCGTGTTTTACGTAAGTAAAAGTAACAATAGCTCAATGTAAAAATACTCAATTACCATTACAAAAATGGCCCTTGAGATTGTGTTATAGATAATATATGATTTCATTAATAGAGCTGTGTTAATGTCTGTGCTGCAATTTAATGTTGCTGGTGGATGTGAATTTTAACTACTCTCTATATAGGTTTATATAAGACTTAGAGTATTACCTCTGAATTGTAATGAAGCAGACGCATACAATGGAAATCCAGAACTTGATTAAATGTATATTAATTTTGCTGCAAATATCACACAATCTGAGACAGGAGTTCTGGAATATACTGCAGTTTATTTATTCTAATATATGTGTTATATTACATATTAAAAACATCAAGTATAAATGGCCACATATATACACAGCAGCAGAAGCAGGAGTTTTGGCTGAACGGAGCAGGACACTGTTGTGCTTTTAATTTCTACTTGGCAGGGAAAAGAATATAGATGATCCTTGTGCTACACACGTCCTATGTGAAACCTGTCTGTTAAAGGTGGCGAATAGATACCCTCGTCACCATAATGTGAGAGTGCTGTTAGGAGCGCCAGCAAATTAATGCTGGTGTTATTAAAGAGTAACTTAAATCTCGTTTTTCATGACCGCCACTGGTTTAACCTCTCACCTTACGTACAGGTGTACCGTTCACTGCTGGCCATGGTCCAAGGTTAAACACGTTTGAAACTTTCAACCAGAGAGGGCAGCAAAATATTACTTTTCAGCCTGCTGTTAAAGGGATAGTTCCGATTTTTCCAAGTGGGGTTGTATGAGCATCTTATCCATAGTCAGCGTTTTAGAGAAACTGACAGCAATACCAACACAGGAGCAAAACAATGTAGTATTGTGGATGAGGGTAGCAGAAAAACATGTTAGAAACCTAAAAAGAAAAGGCCCAGCTAAAGAAAAAGTATATCCATTCAAGTGTATACTATATTTAGAATATGTTTTCACGGCTTTACCCTTTCTGATGGGGAACTTTAGCCACTATCTATGCTCTCTTCAAAGACTCAAGTTGCTGTTCTCCCGGTGCCTCGGTCGGTTACTTTGTGTTGTTGTGTGACTTTGGTGAATCCAAACTAACCCTTTAAAATTCCAAAGTAACACAATGACAAACTCTCTAACCAAGGCAGAGGTAAACCAGAAACTGTATCGTTCAGCGAGGAACAGTTACTGTTTTTGTCAAAGGAGTCCTGTGAGTGTAAATAGAGCATAAATAATGGCATCAGTTCCCCACAATAAAGGTTAAGTGTTATTATAAATATAGCGTACATTATAAATATAGCATACATTTAAACTGATATTTTTAAAGGTACCCTGCTACCCCCATCCACAGCAGTGCATTGCTTTGCCCTGGTTACTCCTGACTGTTTCTCCAAAGTGGGGGTGTGCTTACAGCCATTTACTCTAGGTCATACACTGGATATGAAAACCTGATGGTACCTCATAGTACCCCATTTCATAAACTCTTAACTATCCTCTTAAGTTACTCTTTAACAAACAAACATACTCTGTGCCTACAGAGGATAATACATTGTTTACACCCAGGGCAGGAAAGCAGATTTAATGTCCACTGGCTACTTTCATAATCTTTTGTCAGCTAAATAGATATTTGAAACATTTTTCTAGCACCACATGATTATTTGCGGCCAAATGAAGTTTTGAGTATACGGAAATACCATCCAGCGGCTGTGGGACGGTGTCACCTTCCCACCCTGTTTACACCTGATTGATGTACAATAAACCTCATAACAATATTTGCACCTAAAATGTGAGGTTACTACAATTTTCAATCTCTACTTCAATATCATCTAGTGATATTCATGCGCAGGTGAAAATAAAGCGTCTATGCACTGTATCTATTTTAAATGTGAACGATCCACGTGAGTCTGCACAAACAATCACCTTGTTATCTTTTTGCAACATTCTGCCGTGGTCCACAGGATATACTATGGTCGAACCCACCTAAAGCATAGTATTGTCATTTTAATGTAGATATAGGCAAGGGTGATTGGAGCTAACACAACAGATCAAAAAATAATAATAAAAAAAAGAAAGCACACATACAGTACACTTGTAACAAAGATCAACGTAGAACTAAAAGACAAAAAAAAAATATCAAGAAATACACTCTTTCATATGGTAACATAAGATATGGCATATACTGTAGTGGGCCTAATGAAACTACTCATTTGCCTTAAAAGGAAAGATTTGCAAACACGAATAGTGGTGAGGTGGTCTTTGTAAACTGTCTGTTCTAGGCCTCTGATTCGGACTGGTCGGTGGCGACGCTGCCGTTCAGCTCGCCCAGTCCCGTTTGCTCCTGGATGTCCGTCATCTCTCCAACGATAAAGGTGGGCTCTCCTCCTTTACTGTTGGACGAGCTGCTGTCCGGCTGCTTGGCCGCCTGGTTGGTCAGGGTGGGCTCTTCATCCAGCCTGCTGGAGATAGACCAGTAGAGGTGAGCGTCGAGTCGGGCTGCAGCCAATGAGAGCTCTCGTGCTGAGCAGGAGGGGGTGTCCACCTTTGGGGTAGGGGAAATAAGAGTTGGTCAAATCAGTAAACTCTCATTTCACATGTCCACTTGATGAAGATATTAGTGTTGAAGTAAGAAGAAGCCCCATTCATACGGTTAGATTTTCATTCAATAAGTTCCAGGATTGTTGGTCTTAAAATGAGGAGTGGTCTGGCACATTGTCGGCAATGTATTTTCCTGCTGATTAAAAGGTACATTATTCAGTTACTTTGTTCCCAGATTATGCTCTGTTTAACAAGGAAAAGTGTTGGACGCGCCATAAATGCACTTTAGGCCACGCACTATACTGTCGATCACTTAATAGAGCCCCTGGAGTGTTGTCATCACTAAGAGGTTACAATGCAAACAGCGTAGACTCCAGGAAGTAACTGCACCCGCTGGTGGATTCTGTTATTGCATTACTGTTTGTGCTCTGTGTTGAGTTGTGTGCATTTGTGTAAAAGGATAGGCATAGGTTATGAAAGCTGTGGTGTGTGAGTGGCACTGGTCCATGCTATGTACTTGTTCCTACCAAAATAAACCTGGAATAAACACTTCAGTTCCAGTTCCTGCATTTCCCAGCATGCCTTTCAACATCCCCGGGAGTACAAGCGTGATAATTCAGCTATTGGTTTTACATGTAGGTGGAGACAGGAATAGGGATAACTCAAACCCTTGTAGAAAAACTGGTATGTTTTTCCAATAAGTTGTTTAACGGCAGTAAAGACATTTTTGACATTTATGTGACTACACCGTCTCATCGACAGACTTAAAAAGATGAACAAATCTGATTGCAAAAAAAGTCCTGAGCTGCTTTACATAACCAAGCACTCCTAGCATGACGTTTGTCCCCAGCTTCCAAAGACGTTACCTCAAACGTGTGATGAAAGGCGCCGTAGTCAATGTCAAAGAAGCCCTCTGCTAGCGACATCATCGGGCTGAACCTGTGACCCCACATCACCTCCTCGGCTAGATAGGAGCTCCTCGCCTGGCACGTCATCCCTGCACACACAGACACAAGATTACTGATGAGTAACGCATGTGTTCAGGACCTTGTGCTACATGAGAAGAAATAAATCTCACCAGAAAGTCAAAGCAACGCACTTAAACCTCACGGGGATAATTCATTTAGTCACAAACAATTTGTCCTGGTATGAATACTCTCTGCAGTCAAGTTCTTTGTAACTCTCCACAGCACTCTGACTAAGGGAATCAATATTTGGAGTAGGCAGAGAGGCCACCTTTACCTTTATGGAAGACGCACCATGAATAGCTCTGATGCACTGAATTCCTGCCAGCGACATTATGAGAAGAGGATAAAGAAAAAGAGACTATCTAGATCCTTCCATGGCTGTTTGTTCCAGACTCTGTTCCTAACTGTTTGGGTTTTGGTTTCTGGCATGCGACATGAAATACAACCACAAATATCACTGAATTATATCACAATATCACTGAATATGTAACCTCTATGAGCAGATATAACGTGTAGCTGCTGCAAATCAATATACAGTATATCAAGACCTTGGATTCAAGGTTTGGTTTGATACTTTTGGTAGAAAAACCTCTCGAGGCTGGCAGGTGTTTGAAACCAGAGCAAAGGGGTGCTTAATGGGGAGTTACGTGCCTTGCTCAAGGGCAGATAAGCGTTAGCTGATGTTGGTTGTTTTCTCATACATTCTGTCACGCCTTTTAATCTTCTTCCAGTACAGATATGTTAAAAGACTGCTCCTTGAGTCAGTTAAGTGATGGGAACATACAGTATGAGAACACAATAACCTCCCTCCAGTTTTGTTCCTTGTCATATAACACACTTATATCTAAATATAAATGCATATTCCCCCTCCATCACAGCATCATCAGGCTCCAAAAGCTTCCTGAAAGACTGAGCAGAGATGGAGAGCTCTCCAACAATACATTTCATTATTGCTTTATTCTAATGGACAGCTTTGGACAGGGTTTGCTTTCTGTAAAACAGTGATGGTATTACTGTAATATCAGACTGTTGTATGCATCTGCAAGATTAATTTCCTAATGCTCAATACGTGTTGTTGCAGCCAACATGCATTTACAACATAGTGGCCATTAGAACTTTACAGCCAAATGAAATTGCAAGGCATTATTTGCAAAACAAAACAATGTTGTTAGGTTGTTACATTTATAACGCATGTATTATTATTTTAAGTCTACAAGAAATCATATAAAACCCTCAAAATAATCAAATATTGTTACTGGCATTATTTATATTGCTTGTACCTTGACAAATTTTAAAAACGTAATTATAATCGGCTCGGTATAGCTGCATTTATTTTTGTTCATTCACTGCAGTGGTTTTTAACAGCACATTTCTCTCTCATCCACATTTTCATTTCATATGCAAACATAACATATAATCGGACCCTATGCGCAGTTATATTTTGATTGATTATTGATTGTTATTTATCTGCCAGATTTTTAAGATGACCTGCAAATTGAGTGAACTGCCTCTAAAAGTTAGGTGAAGTGGTTTTCCAGGGACAGATGGATGAGTTTAGTGTTTGCATTTAAAACAATGTTAAATCCATTGCTCACCGGTTGCCTCCACCATTCCCTCCAGGATGACCACGATCTCAAAGTCCTCCTTCTCCAGCTGGGACTGCGACATGTCCCAGAAGGGCGAATGCAGGTCGATCTCGTGGGAGATCACCAGCGGAGAGACAAGAAAGAGACGATCATCGCCCGTCTCAAAGCCCACGCTGATGTCTGTCTGGTCCAGAGGGATGAACTCGCCTTGAGGAGAGGAAAAGAGGAGGTGAGCGCCTTTCTTTATCAATAACTCAAGATCCTCCTGATCGGGTCATAACAGCATGAATGTCGTTTTCCTCCTGTGGTGGTTGATGTGGAGGTACTGTAGTTGTCATAGTGACAGTAGTAATTGTAGGTTATATAGTGGTCACATTAGTACTGGTAGTGAGTAAAACATGTACCAACACTATCATTACTTGTTTGATTCAATTTATGTAATAGAATGTAAAAACGAATATTTAACATAACAATATAAATAATAACAGAATAACAAGGGAGCCTAAAAGGCTTATCACGGGGGACTCCCTCAGTTTTGATTTAAGCAGCCAAACTAAACATAACCGATTATTATTTTGATAAAGTTTGTTATTTTCAAAGCATGAAATTATTATTATTAAAAAAAAAAAAAAAAAGTAGCTCACAATGATGAGGCCATGGTCCACTAATGAAAGCACCATATTCATATTTGTATGTGTGTCTAAATATATATACACACACACAAACACACACATATGCATCTCACATCCTGCTGTTATGTGCTGGACTGGTGGTCTGGTGTTTTTTAAACACTTACAGGGACTGACCTGGGAGCTGATTAGCATTGTTCCACGATATGGGTTCTATATATTTGTACAGAAAATCGGCTAAGGCATGCTTTCACAAGGGGAAGGTGAAGGTGAAGGTTATCTGGTCGTCTCACCCTCCTGAGTCTGTTTGGATTTGATGAGCTTGGCCCTCATGTTGGCCCCCACGATGTGGGAGCTCCGAAGGTCGCCCACCCTGAACATCAGGCAGGGCTTATCGTCTCTCAGAGAAATGACTGCGTGTTTGGAGAAGACGAGCGTCTCTGCACGTTTGTTGGGCTGCGAGATCTTCACAAACATACAACCGACCTGGAGGGAGAGGAGGGAGGGGAGAGGAGAGGTGGGGAAAAAAACGGGTGCAAAAAGCTGGAATATTTGCAATAAGTGGAGAAGCAGAGGATTTGTTTTGGAGGATTTGTTCTCTTGTTCAGTAAAACAGAACTGTGGCATGGCTCCAGCTCGCAAACATGCATAAACATGATGCTGCACGGACGTCAGTGTGTGGATTCATCCTCATCAAAAGAGTGCTTACTTGGTGGGAAAATTCAAGCTCAATCAGCACTTCCAAAGGAAATACTCTTTTCAAGAAGTGTACCATCTGCACCAAATTAGTGTCATTTCATCTCCATAATATTGAAGCATATACTCTTCTCTCTGGGCTCAAGAAAAAAAATATTTATTCACAGTAGTAGTTTTAGGTTTCATTAAAAAATATTGAAACAATTGATTTAGGACTTCCTCTGTAAGAGATATTTGTCTAATAGTCTCAAAATCAAAATACTGTGTAAGATTCAGGAAGTAAATATATTCATATTTATTTTTTCTCAAATGATTAATATTAATAATCATCCTTTTGAATAACAATCACAATATATAATACCTTCAAAGTAATCAAAAGCTGATCCTTTTTCTTTTTTTGTGATTGCTTTCTGAATATGATTTGATCCCTGCTGCTCACCATGAAGGCATTGACCATTGAGCCCAGTATAGCTTGCAGCAGCAGCAGCATGGTGCCCACCGGACACTGGTCGGTGATGACGCGGTGGCCGTAGCCAATGGTGGTCTCCGTCTCGATGGAGAAGAGGAAGGCCGAGATGAAGCCGTTGACATTGTTGACGCACGGCGTCCACGTCTTATCCTCCAGATGATCCAGATCACCCCTCGGAGAGGAAAGAAAGGGGAGGGGGGGGCAAAGTGGGTGTCAAACGTGAAAATAGAGAGAGAGAGAAGATTGATATTCTTAGAACAGAGGTGCAGAAGTTTATGTATGACAACTCCTCTCCCTTTTTATTTACAATCAGCTTTCAGCTAATTCTCATAATGAATAGGAAGTAATCCGTACATTAACCATAATGATTAACCTGACATTCATGCTGTCATTTCTTTTTTGTTGATGCTGCAAAAACATACTTCACTCTAATCATATATCATCACATGCAGCATCCTCATTATGCTGGTTTAACAGTCCTGTGCCACTTAGAGTCTGCAGATTTTCTTTGGAACTACTCGCTACGCGGGCTAATGTCCCTGATTAACACAGCTCCAGTCAGAGAGGGACAGCTAATTAATGAAAGTGGTGTTAAGTAGTTTATATAATATATTACTTTTATTGACCTGTGTTGGTGACCAAGGAATCGCAATAACACTGACAGCTCTCTGGCACAGTTTAAGGTGGCCTGTAATTGATATGAAGAGGTCACGTTTTTACGAGACGAATACGTTAGCTAATTGGAGCGGGGATCCAGCAGGCTCATCTAGTGAGGAGGTAACACATCATGATGAAATACACCGTCATATTAATACTGCTTTGTCATCTGCTTTTTATCTGGGCTGAAACGGTGGCCTTTTTTACGCCTCCGTTGCAGAAATGTCTCACAACGCTGGTCACTCTCACAAGATCATCCTCCGTCTTGGAGCAGTTAGAAAGGTAGCGTTGCCACATGATGATTTTCTGAAGGGACATTTTTGGGAAATTGTTTTCTTGCCGAGAGTTTAGTGAAAAGAGTATGAAGTTACAGCCAGGAGACGCTTAGCTTAGCACAAAGACTGGAAACAGGGGCAAACCGCTAGCCTTGCTCTGTCTGAAGGCTAACAAAAATCTGCCTCATATCTTGTATGTTATGAATCTTCCCAACTTTCCCCTGAATATCAAGATATTTCTTTAAGTAGAAAGGAAGAGGAAAGAAGAAATCACACATATAATGAAAGCCTCGTTTCTGTTAATGCATTTTAAATTCAATCAAATTCTTTTCCCATTTTGACCTTTTAGGCTTGCTCTAAATAAATAAACGTCTTCCTCTCAACAATCTTACCTGCAGTAGGCTATGAGGTACCAGATGGCCCCGAAGAAGAGCCACGTGACAGCGTAGGCCATGACGAAGACGAAGAGCGAGCAGCGCCAGTTGAGGTCCACCAGCGTGGTGAAGATGTCGGTCAGGTAGCGGTAAGTCTCCCGCATGTTTCCATGCTGCACGTTGCAGCGGCCGTTCTTCTCCACGTAGCGCTGTCTCTTGCGGCGATTCCGGCCTGGTGACGGGAAACGGCAGGGAGAGAGGAGAAGCAGTTACCAAGATGGAGGTAGGAATGTGCACGGCTTTAAAACGGGAGATCTTGCTCTTGTGGAAAACACGTGCAGCAGGAGTTTTGGTGCTTTTCTATGATTTGAACAAGGTTGAAGACGAGTCTTAACAGGTTGTTGCTTTCATAACCCTACGTTCCAACAAACCCTTTCAAAACCCTTTAGATACTTCAAACGCTTACGCAAGGCTGCCTTTCTACATTTCTGAGAAGTTTTGCTGTTTGAAGATACAACCCGACTGCAGGTTGAAGAGATTGGAGGATAAACAGAGTACTCGGGGAGAGGCGGTGAGGCTCAGAGGAAAGTCAGGCTGGTTGGAAGGGATAACAGAAATGAAACGAGACAGGCAACGAGAGGAGATGAAGCACGACAGGACAACATCATCAAACACTGAGAAGAAAAGCTACAGTGTTGGCCTTCAGTTACTGTACATCAGTGAAGGGAGCTGATGATGTCGTTCCTTTATAGAGAGCCTTTTTACTGTGGTTAAACCCAACTACAGCTGAGATTACGACACAGGCAGGATGCAAACCTATTGTTTTGTTTTGTTTTTTAGCTCTGATGACAACAATGGATATCCACGTTGATCCTCCCAAACCCATAGAGTATCTGGAGGTTTAATGGAATAGTTATCTGCCTTTTCACAGATAAATATCTAACTTGCCAAAAGAAAAAAAGGATTTGACTGCTTTTTGACAAAGTGACACCGAACTGGACATCTGCCACCTTGTATTTAGAAAAGTCTGAGCGGGATTGTTAAAATAATTGAATTTGTGCTTCTGGAAGGCATCCTCGCACAAAAACGATGAACATTCATCTTCAATTTTTTAGGTTTCCGGGGTTGATTTGTTGATGGACAGCGAAGAGAAGAGAAACACAGAGCAGAGCTGGGCGAGGCTAATGAAAAAAGATGTGCAAGACTGTCAAAATCGATGAACCGATGCAGCGCGGTCCAAATTAGAGGAGAGATTTGCAAATATTGCGACAGAGTCGTGGAGGATGAGGAGGCACACAAGCTTAGACAAAATACAATAAGTGTGTGTGTGAGGAAACATTGATCGGACTCCAGAGTCTGCCAGTCGCTCCCAATCTCTCAAAGAGCCTTATAACGATTCGCCTGCAACCTTCATTCAGTTTTCTGCACACTTGAATGAAAGGAATAGAAAGCAGCCGTGACACATTACAAGCGTTTCTGTCACTCACCCCAACCGAATCGGCCCCTCTCCTTCTCCGTCCCCTGGGTCTTCTTCCTGGGCTCGTTGGCTTTGGCCTCCCGCTCAGCCAGCTTGGCCTGGAACGACCTGTTGACCTTGGCTACGGGCAGAGGTGAGGGCGCCGTCTCCGTGGTGACGACGTGGCCCAGCTCCTCCGATAGGTTGAAGACTCCGGTAGAGGCGGTGGCCTCCGTGGCCACCTCCACTTCGCCCCCTTCCCCCTTCTCCTCCACAGGGAGCGAGAGAGAGTCCGGGCGGGAGGGGAGGACCGAGTTCTCCAGCGCCATGGCCTGCGTGTGTGTGTCAGGTGTACTAGCGTGCTATTGATATCCTCCCTATGGCAGACTCTGTCCACAGGCTATTGATTGGACCATTTGTTTGCTTGACTGAAGCCTGGAACACAGGAGAAGAACACAATGAGCAAGTGAAATCACGTCTTTAATTAGCTGTTTTGCTGTCACACTAATTCACTGACAAATGATTTTTTTTTTAAAGAAAGAGAAAAAATAGGACCTACTTTCAGCTCCTCTGTCCCTTTAATTTCTCTCAAGATACCTTTTGCCTTTTCTACATTAACAATTAAGGCCTATAGCTTCTGCGGAAAATGAAGAAAAAACATGACAATGTTTGAGGTGGATTTTACAACTTTGGGGGAATAAATCACTTTTCTGAAATCACCGGAGCAGTGTGGCATATACATATCAGAACCACTCTTGCATGTGCCTTCTGTGTGTGTGTGTGTGTGTGTGTGTGTGTGTGTGTGTGTGTGTGTGTGTGTGTGGGGTCCATGCGTGTTGTGTAAGTGCACTTAGTACGTTAACGTGGTTGGTTTATGCTGAAGGCCTGCTGGGATTTCTTACATAAGTCCCATATACATCTAAGAAACTGCAAACCCGTATGTGTGTGGACACTAGTGAGACATGGTGGGTCTCATATTAGCACAGTAAAATGGACTCCCTTGTCCTCTTCAGCCCCGCATGATGTGCGTCCATTTAGACAATTGAGGGGGGGTGGGTGCACGCAAGATGAGACTGATGGTGACAATCAAGATGACGCACTACGCCTGATGGATAGCTCAGAAATAGCCTCTATTAGAGGCTGTCTGTTAGCCAGCCAATAGAAGCCAACAGCTCAGCTTGAGGATTAATGTCAGACAGTTAGGAAATGAGCAACATCTTACCTGCTCAGGGTAGCAACTTATAGATGTGGAAGACCTGGAGCGGGCAGGCGATTTATCATAAGGAAAACGGAAATGTGCTCCTAGAACGAACCGCGACAGGCAGCATCGGTTCGATGACTCCCATTTCTGGTGTTTACCAGCGACGCAGCATCTGTCCACTCCTGATCGCGTTTCCAGGAAAACAAAGACCACCTCGATTCGACCACTCAGCATTCACGATCATTGGAAGGCGAGCACGCCGTTCACTGAATGATCACGCATGAAAAATGAAGAGAAGAACAAACGGCACACAAAAAAAATGTAATAAAGTCAAAAAGACATTAGGGCATTTGTAGAACATGTGTCGGGCAGTGTACATGCGAAATGGTGGCATCAGGATAATCCGGCAGCGTAGAGAGCTCCATCATCCGTGCGTCTGATGGAGTCAGTCAGGTGTGGAGCCAGTGAGCGGCGGAGGATGCTGTCATCAGCCCAGCCCCATCAACCCCGCTGCCTCACACGCTTCCCATTTCAAAAGTCATCTCCCTCATCAGAGGAAGACGCATGCATATAATAACATGACACACTGAGTATGTTATAGTTTAGAGATTTTTTTTATATACCTGTGGTTTCATTTGAATGCAGATCTATTTGTGTGTGCTGGTCTGTCCTACAATACATTATTATGTATTGTTATAAAGATCGTTTCCCTATTTTAATAACCTCTGCTGATACCTGATACAGTCGCATTACATTGTATCATCAATGCTATCAGCGACTTGATTGTAATTAGCGTTATATTCTGAACGCTATTCGACCGCCGGCCTCTAGGCGGCGGTGTGTGTTGTTCGCGGAAGCCGGTGAGCAGTCCTCCTTTTCCAAGATGTCGGTGTACGGGCCAGTGGTGAAAATTCACCCCGTCGTTCTCGCTTCTATCTGCGACTCTTACGAGCGGAGAAATGAGGGAGCGAGCCGTGTGATCGGGACCCTGTTGGGTAAGCAGAAAGTCGGTGTATTTGTGCGGTGGACCGCTTTCTGATAAAACAGGCGAATGCTAGCTGGTTAGCTCCCCGGCTAACGCACGCTGGCCTGGTTCGGATCGCTAGTAGATATCCTAGCTACACCGGGCCAGCGTTAGCCAAAACGGCTAGCTTAGAGCATCTCTTGTAAAAGGTTCCTGTTCGCTCTAATGATCACGTAGATGGAAACTGTGGCTATCTGGCAAGTTATTTTGATATTTTCTGCGTAATTTCTTAGGCGTTACGGCTATGACATTTATGTTAGTAGCTAGTATTGAACGTTGTTATTGGCGTTAGCCGTTGCTTATGGCTCGTCATGAGTTTAGCCTTTCGGGTACCCTCTAGTTTGCTAACATAGCTAACAATGCAAATGCGGCTAGCTAAATAATAATGCCTCATTTTAAACATGTTGCCTTCTCAGGTACGATTGACAAGCACTCAATTGAGGTGACCAACTGCTTCTCTGTCCCCCACAATGAGTCTGAAGATGAGGTATGTTGTTAAACTCCTTTACTCAGTCCTTATATTTACGTAGTTTGGATTAAAGTGACATGGACGCATTAGGTAGATGGGAAAACACAAAGAAGACTATATTAATTAGAACGATACTCACGAAACACTTATGAAAGTTTTTTTTAATCGATGTGATTAAGTGCTCCATCGGTATGGCATAGAAAATCTTACATGAGCTTGACCTGCAGAAGATAAAGTGTTTCACCACATGATTTTGAGAGACTTTGGGGTGGATCTTAGTCCCTGTAGGGGGTGCAGGTGGTAAACTGCAGTGAAGATAATGTACATTTTAAAGTTAAAAGCTTCAATCTGTTACACCCCTAGCAAAATGAAGGCTAGATCTATAAATAACTTGTTCATGTAAACACGTTTGTGCTCCACTCCATTACAACTCAGAGGTTTTTACTTAACTACATTTCTTTAACTATATTAATGTTTACAAGCTACTATTCAACTTCAGATTCTTCAAAGAAAATATGAATCAGATATTATACTTTAGTGTTATATTAAGTATTAAGCTATAATTTATACAATAATTATATCTTCACCTGTACCAGCTGCAATGTTAAAATGATGAACACATTAATGCATTGTAAAAGAGGGAAGATGTTTAGTAAAGAAGTGGCCTTGATTCTCTTTGCCAACAGGTTGCTGTGGACATGGAGTTCGCTAAGAACATGTACGAGCTCCACAAGAGGGTGTCACCCACCGAGGTCATCATCGGATGGTGCGTCAGTTGGTGAAATTTGATATTTCAAGGATGGAATTTGGAGGGGGGGAGAAACATTTCTCACCACAGTGACATTTGTCCTCACAGGTATGCCACAGGCTTTGACATCACAGAACACTCTGTGCTCATTCATGAGTACTACAGCCGTGAGGCCACCAACCCCATTCACCTGACAATGGATACAGCACTGCAGAGTGGCAAGATGAGCATCCGCGCCTATGTCAGGTTGGCTGATCATCCTGTCATAGACTCTGTTTTATCATTATTATTTTTGTGTGTGATCAACGACAAATTGAGAGTGTGTTTTAATGTGCTTTTGTATCCTACACAGTGCACAGATGGGTGTTCCAGGAAAGACAGTTGGGGTGATGTTCACCCCACTGACTGTCAAGTACGTCTACTATGACACTGAGAGGATAGGCGGTAAGCATCTAAACAATGAATACTTCCTCTCTAAAAATCTGTGAAATGTTTGTCATGGGGAGACATGCAGTGTCTACAAAATGAATGGTGTTCATGTCAATAGAAAATCCACTTTTTGATACATTTTTCTGATATATTTTTTCCAGCCAGTTAAATTTTTCTAGCCGTGTCTCAGTACCTGGCTCTCAATTGTAGTGCTGCACTTTGTAACAATCCCATGTGTTTGCTCCAGTGGACCTTCTGCAGAGGACACGTCTACTTCCAAGTCGCACCAAGGGTCTAACTTCCGATCTGTCCCAGGTGGGGGGCTCTGCCGCCAGGGTACAGGACATGCTGGCCACCATGCTTGCATACATTGATGATGTGCTTGT
This sequence comes from Eutrigla gurnardus, assembly GCF_963514095.1. NCBI lineage: Eukaryota > Metazoa > Chordata > Actinopteri > Perciformes > Triglidae > Eutrigla > Eutrigla gurnardus. The sequence goes on from NC_139918.1 coordinate 14,893,158, forward strand.
GAGTATTGGAGCAATTGGAATGATGATGTGCCTCGTGAAATATGATCCATTGTTTCTGCTATTTGTTTTCCTTGTCATATTCCAGTGTTGTCTCTCGAGATACTCTATGAAGTAATTAAGTGTATGGTTACTGTAAAGCTAATGCTGTTCGATCTGTCTCAGTCTGGCAAAGTGGCCGCAGATAACAGCGTGGGCCGTTTCCTGATGGACCTGGTGAACAAGGTGCCCACCATCCCAGCTGAGGACTTTGAGAACATGCTCAATTCCAACATCAATGTAAGTGCTCCTCATCTGCTGGACAACTGCATATACATTAATTTATCGTATGCATATTTATTTTCTCATCAATGCTGATGGATGTTTTTACCATATTGGTTTTAGTTCATCTTCTCCAGCTTTCAATTCTCAATTTTCTTGCACACTCAGGCTTGTTTTTAGCACACTCACAATGATTACAGGAAGCATAAAATTAGGCTTTGTTGTTGTTCCTATTGTATACTTTCTTGGTTCCTCTCGTCTCATGCATCTTTATGTAGTACTTGCCCAGCATTCGCAGCCATCTTAACAACACGAGTGGTTGTAGTGACAGGTCCGTCTAACTGTCCTCAAAGTCCTTAACTTCTAACGTTTAAGGAGCATAAGCATGTTTAACTGATGGACATGTTTTATATCACCATAGACAAGGCTGTTACAACAAAATGTAAATGCTTTGCTTCATTTGTTGCAGGATCTGTTGATGGTGACCTACCTGTCGAACCTCACCCAAGCACAGATTGCTCTGAATGAGAAGCTGGTGTTGCTCTGAAGGGATTTCATCGAAGTGATTCATATTTAATTTTTGTACACTTTTTTTTTTTTTTTGACTGAGATGAATAAAGGTGTTAACAAGTCATAACATGTTCACCCCTGGGATCCAGGTATTGTCTTTACTAATATTGTAATTACCAATAATGCAATTTAGTTTCTCAGAAATAACTAATGAACATTGTGGGAGGGACAGTATTGCTAATGTAATCTGGCTTTTTGAATAAATGTGCTTATTAGACAGCTCACATGTACTGCTGTTTACTCCTTCCATCCAGGTTTTATGTTTGACATTCTACAGCAACATCTTCTTTATAGATGTAATGAGTATAATATATTGCAGCCCTATAATCATGAGGTTCCTTCCACCTTAAACTTAATTTATTTGATTAATTATTGATTAATTAGCCAATACTTTTCTCAACTAATCATTTGCTTTATAAATCAGGATAAGGTTAAAAAAGGACTTTGTAACAATTACATAGAAGCTGAAGGAATTTCTTCAAATTGCTTGGTTTGTCTGACAAATGGTCCCAAACAAAATATATATTTTGGACACTTTTGCTTAAAAAATGACAACTGATAATCAAAATAGTCTTAAAACCAACAAATGTCTTTAGACTTTATTGCAAGAAAAGGTTGATTTTTAAAAAATCACTTCCCTACATAAATATACATTCAAATCAGAAGCAGAGGTACATCAGTCAAGTTGCAAAGCCCTTGTGACAGGCCCATGCCCAGGCCTGAGTTGCATGTGAAGCTTAGTGCAAAAAAGTGGGCATGAGAAGTCACATGTCTAGATAGCGCACGTCAATCCGCTGATTTATTATTGCTGACTTGCTGCAGAACCACACTTGCATCCTCAGGGTTTAGTTTCCGAGTCGGTGCCTTTTTCAGCCTCATTTCGGGGTCTGACCATCTTCTCCAGGGCAGCGTAGCTCTGCACCGCGCGGTCGTAGATGGAGTCCCCGGTTGACTTCGCGATGGCCGCCGCCTTCTCCGGGTAGTAGAGGGAGGCGCTCACGGTCATCAGGGTCGCCGGGTAGATGAGCTTCTTAACCCTGGAGCCTCGGGCGAGTAGCAGTCCCAGGACGCCGGTGAAGCCGATTACACCTGCCCGGGGATAGAAATCCTTCGGCGGGTCCTTCAAGTAGGCGTAGGTGTCGCTCCCGCACTTGACAGCGCTTTGAACTTTGGGTTGAATGTTGCTGTAGGTGTCCTGACACCAGCTCGTGTACGGCTCTATGGACTTCCTGACGGTGGCCACACTCTGCTCCACCTGGCCCGCTTCAGGCTCCACATAACGACCCTGAGGCCGAGGAGGAGCGGTGTACAGAGACAGCTCGTCCCGGAGCAAAGGGGCGGTCGTCTCTGTCTCCCCGTCACCGGCGGCAGCAAACACGGTGGTCGGTAACAAACTCACAACTCCCGACATTGCGAAGCCTGTCACCTTCAACTTGTACGAACTACGGCGTCTGAAAAGGGACAGACGTCTCCTACTCGAAGCGATAATCACGCCGCCTTGCAGATGACTTTTGACAAACGCTTGAAACCACAAACAATGCCCGTTAGTCTTTGAACAGGTTTAATTTCCAAGTGATTGCTTTGTGAATGTAGTCCATTGTGATTATTCAATCATATACGCTTATTACACAACATTAGTTCCCTATTAATAACGTCGCTGTGACTTTATTTGCCTCTCTCGTTTTCGTTCTTCGAGGTTTCCTTTTCCGTCACTGACGTCACTGTTTCTCATGGCAGCCTGGTCGTCTCCAGGGAAACGGCAAGCGTCAACAGTGACGGTTCAATAATATAGCAATAACTTCTGTATAGGCCGTCTATCGAGGCTAGTTTTAATTATTGGAGAGTTTACTCAATTCTTACTTGTAGTTTCGAGGAAGTTGTAGTTCCTTTTTATCCATATCACTAAAAAAGAAGGGTAGAAGTACGTTTGTGCCATTCTCAATGGAGTGTCTGGGAGTATCATCTGTTCAGCACCTACAGGCTCTGTCTAGCTTGTTATCTACTCAACAGGATGATGATGATGACGAAGACTACAAAGTAAGATATTGTACACTCTGAGCCGCAAGTCTGCCCAGATTTGGATTGTTCATTTAGTTCACTCAGCCGCAAAGTTCTGAAAAAAAGCCCATCTCGAAGATTTTCATTGAAATAAGTGTCTGATAAGTCATCACCGCCGAAGGAGCTAACACAATGGTGCTTGGCCCACTGAAGAAAGTATTGCAATATTCATAAATTTGCCGTAATGGCAACTTTTCCAGAAGAAAAAACACTGTATTTTTCTAGGGTGTGTAGTATTAACATTTACCATAGTATTAAAGATGTCAGTCTTAGTTGATTTAGAATTTCAGTAAAAACTATAGAATTGTGCTCAGAGATCAACACTCGGATGTCCTTTTTGTTGATACAGGAGCTTCTTGATTGTCAGAATTGTGTACATGTCTCAACTTAATAAATACAAAAAGAAGATTATTTAGTGGAAGACACAAATAAATGTGTTTCTGAAAATCTAACCAGCTACTATATTGGCTTGGTTGTAATGGTGTTTTTTTGTAACTGCCTTATAGTGACTGCAGATAAAATCACTGGGTGCCATTAGTGTTTATTTGAATGTTTCTCTTAATCGTTATATATTAATTCTATCTTTCATCTCACTAAACCAAATTACTTTACGATATTAGTGACTGCGGCTGTTTTTTTATTTAAGACATGTATTCATTGTTAATTATTTTAACAAAACCACCATTTGGCCCACTTATTACTAATGTATGTGTCTCACATGTTTGTTAAGCCAAAAACAAATTCCCATCAAACTAATCAAACCGAAGATTAAATCTACAATAACGTTGGTTCATCTCAACAGAATGTGGCTGTTTGTGCACAGCTGGGTCCTGGACACATTGGCCCTGCACCCAAAAAAGATAAAGAAGGTAAATACTTTGTAATTCTCTTGCACATAATACTTAAAACTAACTCAATGAAATGTACAAACAAATTTTGCATGTGTGCGTTGCTGTTTATTTAGTGTCAACGGCCCACGTGAAGGAGAACAGCAAAGATATATGGAGCGAGGAAGAGGTGGCAGAGGGCTCCCAGTATGATGACCTTGCTGACCCGCGGCCACAGCCTGAGTAAGTCTGCAGGGCTTCACTGATGCATACAGGGGTGACACACTGGGAAAAGCAGACCCCTCACTCTTAGTACTTTTTTCACCCATTCACTCACTGAGATCACACCTTCCCTCATCCTCAATTATGGGGTTTATTTGAGCCTTAAAACCCCAAAGACTTGCCTTGGCTATCCTTTTGCTATGAACCAATTCTAGAAGTAAAACGCATGAGTGGATTATGAGATAATGGACCCCTGGCCTGACACTTCAGTAATTGGCTCATAAGTGAATGGGAGGACAATTCTGCCTGAAGAGAAGCATCTTCATCACATTTTCCACTCTCCATTGACCTCAGCTGACCATTTCTCTTCAATGTTGTTCCCTATTGATTCAGTTAAATTGCCTACACATTTGTTTTCAGGTATGAAATAATCCTAAAGCAGAGTGTGGGGACAGAGGATCTGTTCTTGGGCTTGAACAGAAAGGACCCATCCTCCATGTGCTGCGAAGCTATGCTGGTAATATATCCACTGCCACAGTATTGTTATAGTTTTCGATATTACAAAAAAAAAGAGAAAGAAACACGAAGGATTCCCTCATTGTCAAGTGTGGGCTGGCTTTGGAGAATTCATTTCAAGAACAAGAACATTTCAAGCTCAATTAAGCTATTTTAATAATATATATTAAGATCAGTTGTTTTAAGCAGCACCGATACGGCAGAGTTAATGTAGCTTTCGAAAATCAAATCAGTGTTGAATAAATAATATTACAACAATAAATGTCAGTACTTTTACTGCCTTAGCTAGTTTCTGACCCTGTATTAGAACTGAAAAATCTGTATCATCTTTGAATAAAATTGGTGATTGAAGTATATGCAAAGTGTACATTATTAAAGATGCTGACTTTTTCCTGCTCTTAGGTCAAAATCAAGCTACCAGACACTAAAGCAACAGACGTGATCCTGGATGTAAAAAAACAGTTCCTTGATCTGCGGACGCCAAAATAGTAAGGGATGCTTTGAAAATGTTCTCTTTCATTTTTAATCCCCTCAAGATGGAGCAGCAGCCGTTCAGACCAAAAGCTCCCATTTTCCAACATTTTCCTTTTAATCAGGGGTGACATCGTGATCTGAGCTTTAATAGCTGATTCACACTGCTCTTAACAATTTCCCTGCACGCTCTCTCCCTTGTGCTCCATCTGTCTCTGTAACCGGTCTTCTCCCATGTCTTCAGCAAACTGGGCCTTCATCTCCCACATCCCATCCACAGCCGGGAGGGAAAGGCTCAGTTCTTCAGTGAGCGGGGGGAGCTGGAGGTGACTCTACTAATGAAACGCCCCATGGATTCGATCAACATGCAATGAGAAACAATGACTGCAGCCAACAACTATTCAAAAGCAAAGACTTGTATGTGGATTTCATTTTCTTTTATTCTTACATCTCTCTCCTTTGATTCTGAGTATTAAAACATGTTTTCTAAGAAATATTTTGTCTTATTGCTTTATTATAAGATACCAGATGGTAAGTGGTAACCACAGGTGGTCTTAGATACAAAATAGTGTGCATTTAAGTGGAAAGATGAACATTAAAAGTAAAGGCTCAAATTGTTTCAAGTGTTCCTTTTCTTTGGAAAGATGCCCACTTCATTTGGCTGTCAGGCGACTGAGGCCTCATTAGCTTGGGTTATGGATTTAGTACCCCAACACTTACACATGGAATATGGATCATTTCAGGGCCTTTTTGCAGCACAAATTCAATTGAATAAAAAAAAAAACACTTTATTTTGCTTCAGAGACTTGACATGTAAGCATGGCATTATCAACCGTTTCTTTGCTTCAGGCCAGCAGCATCTTAACTTCTGAGGAAGGTGGAACTGTATCTGGATCATCATCACTAACTAAAGAGCCCTTTCTCATTGAATCTGCTCAGTGCACAAAGGAAAACCTGGACACTTTGCAAGTCTGGATGTTAAAATCCATGTTTATTTTTTACTACGCTGAATTATTGTACTTTTCAAGACTCTTCATTTATTTGAGAGTGAGAGTTACCTTTTCAATAAAATGCAGTTTACATAATAGTATAACACTAGCCACGCTCCATTATGTGTATTTTTAGTAAAATGTTTGAATATGTCTTCCACCACTATTAAAATGAAAAGTGTGAAGCAGAATATTCTTGCAAGAAAAAGAAAAGTTGGACATAGAATAAGTACAATTTAAATGGTTGCAATAAACGGCGCGTATTGTCACTACAGGTGGCAGAAAAGGTAAAAGTCACTATAACACAATTGTTACATTATTAAAACAGTAGCCCTCGTTGACACCTATCGAGCGTGTGGAGCATCCCTGGGTGAGCGGTGCCACACCTCCGAGCACCGTTACCGCAGCAGCGGTGGTGTGATCATGTGACGCCTGCATTTCCGACACAACAATACAACACAGTATTGGTCTGCACTCACGCTCCCACTCTCCCCCCACGCCTCGGCTCTCGGTATGGCGGACGGCGAGAGGTCCCCGTTATTATCAGATCTGGGAGATGGTGCTCTTGGCAGCGGTAACGGCGGGGTGTCTCCCGGTGCAGCGCCTTACGGTGTGCCCAACAAACCACAGAGTGAGTATCCATGGTGCTCTCTCCTCCACCCGACTCCAGCCTCAATTAGCCTAGCTTAAATTAGCCTCCACTGACAGGGCATTCTGGCTAGCCTGCTAGCTCAGCTGTGAACCAGCCCGTCCGAAATGTGTCTGTGCAGGATAGACATGTACGCTTTCAGAGTGCGTCTTCACGGTCACCTGGCGGATGAACTGTGCTGTTTTGCAATCAGGACGTGAAGCAGAGACTGCAAGGGATCAGCGTTGTGCCATCTAGCTAACCTAGCAACCCTTATCTATTAGCTTAGTTGCTAGCTCTAGCTAGTACCGGCAAACCACACGCTGAGCCTCCGGTTAGCAGCTCATTAATATTAACACAAAAATATATTTTATTTACGCTTCCTCACACAATTTGCTGCATGCATTTCGACAGCTGGACGGTGGCCACTGTGCTCGCAAGCTAGATAAGTGTATCGCTTAGCTAGCTAGCATCTGAGAAACACCTGATGTGATTGACATATGAGACAGCCATAACGGAGGCTGCTGAGGGATGGCGTGACCAATGGCATCTCGCATAGGGAGGGACTGTGGTTTAATATATTAATGGAAAAAGCATGAGTTATGGCTCCTAATTGTGTTTGCTCCAACAGCAGCTCTCTTCAGACTGCTTGCTACAAATGTAGTTACAGTATGTTGCATCTGATTCCTAGAGGAAACTCTCAATTACTCATTATTTCTCTGTCTCTCACCAATACTCGGACTCTTATCTGTTGAAACTAACCCCCACTCAGCATTCCATAAGCATTTTTCTTCTAAAGCTCCTTTCAGTTCACCCGAGACTAAATCGTATTATCTTGTTAATCACAGCGTAAGACTTTACTTGCTGTGGGAATTTAGGCCTGTTTTGGTTGTCAGGTCAATTGTGAATGTGTTTCCTCAACAATCCATTCATTTGTCACCATTCTCTCCCTTCCTTGCCTCCCTCCATCCCTGTGCAGGCTTTCCTCCGTTCCCCAGCCCAACTCAACCCTCGGTGCTCCTAGGGGAGGACCCTCCGCCCTACTCCCCTCTCACCTCCCCAGAGAGCGGCAGTGCACCTGTTATCAGCTGCAGGGTGTGCCAGAGCCTGATCTCTGTGGAGGGAAAGATCCATCAACACGTGGTGAAGTGTGGGGTTTGCAATGAAGCTACAGTAAGTTTCTGGTGTAACAAGTGCAATCTTTTTACAAACTGCGCTACAGAGTTACAGGGAATATGTGAAAGGGGATAGAATACGCCTTGTATGCAGTTGTGAGCCACACACACATACCCTTATACTTGACCGGTATCTTCTATTAAAGGATTGTTTCACACACACTCAGGAGCTTTGGTTTGAGATATGGGTCTCTAAGTTTCCCTTTCAGTACAATGGAGGTGATTGTAATTTCTTTGTACTCACAGCAATGAAAACTCATCTGTTTCCAGAATCAGTATCTTTGTTATTCTGGATAATCCACAGACCTCACAGTGAGGTCACTAATGGTCCCTTTAATCCATTTGGAAATGTTTTTAAGTAGGTTATTTTTAGAAAACATTTTTGTTGCTATTAGGTGAACTAAGCCTTAAATGTACTGGGTATAGTGTTAACACATCACAAAATAATTTATAAATTAGATGGGCGGTCTGTAGTTTCTACTTTGAGCAATGCCCGGTCAGCCCTAATGGTATAAAAGTCCAAATGTCCAATGTAAGCTGTTGATTTATGATATACATGTAGTGTGCACAAGTCAAAGGATATAGGATATGAATGTTTATCACTTGTATGACTTTAGAAGATAAACGCTCATCTTCTGATCTGTCAGGTGTGTTTGATGTTAGGTCTTCTTTGAAGTTATGAAGTCTAGTCAGAGTGGTGTGTGATGCTACACGCAGTGAATATTTTGTAAGCTTTGCAAGTCAGTGAACCAGACAAGATTTAGACTAAAAGCTCATGCAAGTTTGATCATTTTTAATGCCAGTGGTCAGAATTGATTGGATTTGGATTTACCCATGCCATAAAATTGAATGATACTTCAGAATGACAGGTCACTTACTGTAAAGTCCCCTCCCCACCAACATCGGGACTCTACTTCGGCAACACCGACTGCCGTGGATTTATGGATACAGAGAGGGACGCCTCTGAAATGTTCTCTAGCATTGTCTAGAGTGGCCGTTCTCATCTCCAGCCGAGGCTACAAACCTCAGTCGGCTACAGTCAGGCAGACCAGATTAACATATTTTATTAAACAACCCCTCTGCCCCTGCACTCTCTGCTGCTAGGGAATGGAGAGGAGGGATGGTAGCTCGACAAGGCATTTTGGCAATTTTGAGTATCACCTACTTTCTATAAGTTCATATGACATGTTTACCATTAAGGGTTTTCTCCGAATCAGGCAAGCCGAAGTCTAAAATATGTGACCAAAACTGAGTGAAATGCTGATGGAAAGTCATTAGGAAAGGGGCCAATGTTCTCAAGCACCTGCGAGACCAAACGCAGTAGACAGAGCCCACCTGTCATCTCGATAATGGTCTCGTAGTTATTTGTCTGTTGCAATTACACCGGCATAACAATTAATTTGACAGCGTTATCATCGTAATCATCTCTTTGGGGCAACAGGTCTCACAGAGAAAATGATTAAAATGATTGGGACAATTGGAAGATAACACGATGTAAAACCGCCACTGTCAGATTCATAGGTTAAAAGGGTCTCCATGCTTGCAAATCACCAGTAATGCAGGGAGAAGTTGAAATGTGTCCAGATGTACCAACTGGCAATATGAGAAATTCACAGATGGAGAGAAGATATGTACATGTATAGCAATAAGTCCATACAGACTGTTGGGTGTATGCCTTTTATAAAACCAACAGATGTAGTTGCATTTGGACAGAAATGAGTGTGGAACATTCACTACAGCATTACAGAGGGAAGTTGCATCATGAGGCGGAACATCTCTTATTCTCTTCCAGTCACTCAGTCGCAGCGACGCGTCACAAGCTGAGCGAGTGGAAGCAATGGTTATATATAGAGACATGTCATGTTCAAAGATTCATAAAGAACATTATACATTTATATTGTGGAAATCCTGCAACTAAACTACTAGATTTTGTTAAAAAAAAAACAACGCGCAGGACTCTCAGGCCAGGACGGAGGTGCTGATGCATGCTTTTATCTCCTGTCTTTTAGATTATTGTAATGCCCTGCTCTCTGGTCTTCCCAAAAAGAACATACAATTTATAATTACTACAGAACTCAGCCGCACGCGTGCTGACGGGGACCAGAGGGCGAGAGCACATTATACCAGTTTTAAAATCGCTGCATTGGCTCTCTGTGCGCTTCAGGATCGATTTTAAGGTTCTTTTACTAGTTTTTAAATGTCTTAATGGTCTTGGGCCTTCTTATTTATCTGCTACACTTTTACCCTATCAACCCTCATGGACCCTGAGGTCCTCTAGTGCTGGCCTTTTAACCATACCACAGGTAAGAACTAAAACACGGGGAGGCGGTATTCAGTTATTATTGCCCCCGATTGTGGAACAGCCTGCCGGAGAACCTCAGGGCCGCAGAGAATGTTGATGTTTTCAAAAAGAGGCTCAAGACCCACCTTTTTAATCAGGCTTTTAACTGACTTGTTTTCTAATTCCTTTTATGCTTCTTACATTTTTTTTATAATTATTCATTTTTATATTATTTATTTCAGTTTATCCTGTTTTATTATTTTATTTTATTGTTTATTTTTTATTGTTTTATTTATTGGGTCTATTTTATGCATTTTAGTGTTTTTATACCCTCAGATTTTAGCTTCGATACCTTATTTTACTGTTTTAGCCCCTCAGTTTTCCAGTGTTTCCTCCTGGGGGTCTACCACACCGGGAGTCGTTTCTGGTCCACCGATGGGGGTGCTGTCCTGTGGACGGCCTTGGCCCGGGTGGCTAGAGAGCTCTACACCGTGTGGAGCATCTACACCGTGGTGTGGAACCTCCTGTCTGCCTGGGCTGGGGTGGTCCCTGTGGCGGCGCCCCCTGCAGTCATGGACCATGTTTCCTCTCGGTGTGCACGGCCCCCAAAGGTAGCTTCTTCCTCACCTCAGATCTCGGTGCCCAGCCATGTCTCCTCAGCAACAGCTAGTGTATGTGTGTGGGTGTGTGTATGTTTGTGTGTGTGGGTGTGTATGTCTGTGAGTATGACTATGTATGTGTGTGAGTGTGCATGTCTTTGTGTATCTCTGTGTGTATATTTGTGGGGGTGGGAGGTTTGGGTTTTCATGGTGTTTCCTTGTTCCTCATTTTTCGTTTTGTTTATCTTTTATTTTCTGTGAGACACTTTGTGCTACTGTAAAAGTATGAAAAGTGCCATATAAATAAAGTTGATTGATTGATTAAATAAAAACAACTGTCAGTGTAAAGTAATACTGTTCAACAGTAACACACACTGCAGCTTCCAAAATTACCATTCTTACCTTCTTGGAGTTATGATTTGTTGCAGGACTGTTGTATTCGACTGTATAAAAAGTAATATAAATGTTGAAACTGACGCAAGTCTGTATGGCAGTCATTTCAATTCCTAAAGGTGACTGAAATTTGACAATCCACTGTATAATGACTATTTGAAATATTAGATTTCCCTCCCTATCATTAGCTCCCTCCCTACAGTGCAGATACAAACTCAACAGCTGTTGTAAGTGAAATTGATGATGGAGCAGGAAACGGAGAGGACTCAATGTGATTTGATTGGTCAGAGTTTAGTACCTCAGTGGGGAACCACCAGGAGGACAGCAGCAGGATATTCTATTAGGGCCAGATGAAGGGGTGTTATTGATATATCATAGTTGTGTACGTTTCCATTCTCTCTGAGCTAAAACATTGTGACTGAATATGACCAAAAGTATTATCTAAGATGATACAAAATAGGCTGCACCAACCACAAGTATACATGTTTGTTAAAATAATGCACTCATTCAGGATGGAATTAATAGGAATACAATTGGATTATCGGGCATAAATCACTTACTTCGAGATATTATGTAACTAATGTGAATATTAAATACTGTACAGCAGGTCTATTTAACTGGCTGATCAGTTTTGTATACAAATATATACAATGTAAAACCCAAAGAAAAGAAATCCAGCAAATAACGTACATTTTTCCACAATAAATCATTATAGTCTTGCGCAGTGACAAACAAATGCATAACTGCTGACGTTGCAGATATAGAACAATATGACACGGACAGACGAGGCGGAGCAGCAGAAGCAAGTTATGAACAAATCTGTTATATTGTAATTCATTCCCAGAATGCTGATCAGAATAATCTCAGTCCTTATTCATTTCCTGTCCATCGTTAATTGAAGCACAGCAGCAGCTTTTGTGGTGGAAGTTGAACAAATTTGAACTGCTCTGCTTTGTGCGTTGCGTACATTACTGTGGCCCTGAAAATGAAAACATTTCAATATTCTTTCAGTATCGCTCATATTTGGTCCCCCCCACCTAACAAGGCGCCCAGAGTTAGGAACATTGATCTTTATTATCCTGTGTAATGTCTGGGGGTGTCAGAAATGGTACCCAATAAACACACATTTGATGGAGCTGCCAATGGTCTGGGGCCTGTTTCAGCTTTAGCGAAAACCCTGAGATGAGGGATGGTTTCACAAAGGCAGTTTAGCATTACTCTCTAAATCAGTTGCCCGGGCAACATACTCCGTGAACCTAACCTGCTCGCTGGCAACATACACTGAGTTTCTCCTACATGTCTCCGCCTTTTTCCGGAATCTGAACCAACTCTGAAAAAATGTGCCGTCCTTTCCTCGTCAACCTATGGAAGCCAAAGGTATTCCAGTAGCTTTGCGTCGGGAGAGGATTTTGATTACCATTTTTCCTACCGATCACATATCTAAACAATATTCTCCAATATTCTTCATATTGGATATAATCCAAGACCAGATTCTTTGCAGAATGGGACATTTTTGAGTTGAAATAGAAATATATTTACTGTTTAATATGTGAAATATGATTAAAACCATATGCCTCACAGTGTCGCTCTGTGGATTTGAAAATAAAGCAATATCACCTCATCAATCGACTGTTTCATTCAGTTATACACAGTAAGTCGGGCCGTAAATGTCTGCCACGCCAACTATCTCTACTTTGATGCAGTTACGTTGGTCCGCTTTCTAAGGATGAGCTTGTTTTCCTTTCATAAACACTCCATAAACACTCTCCATAAAAACATTAGTAATATCTAATAACTCTCCCGGTTGCTATGGTGAATCGTCCTACTTGAGCTCCATTGAGTAAACTCTGAGTTTACATACAGCTGTTCTGGAACTGAAACTGTTCAGAGTTCAGGGTTCAGGCTTAGGTTCAGAGTTCAGGCCTAGGTTCAGAGTTCAGGGTTAGGTTCAGAGTTCAGGCTTAGGTTCAGAGTTCAGGCTTAGGTTCAGAGTTGGTTGAGCCTGCTGTCTGAAACGGGCCCCTGGGCCCTTCACGGCTGGGAACAGCTGTAATTGACATCTGGAGTCTTGACAAAAAAAAATCAAACAATCAATGTTTCTCTTTGTTTTGAATTACAGGTATGTTGTGAGGTTTCACACATACTCACACAGTGCCAGACCTGCTAAATATCAGCCACAGCGGTGCCCCTAATGAAAATGTTAGTCGCACATGGCAGACTTTTGGTCACGTGTGCGTTCAAAATGGTGGCACTCTGGAGCCCTCAATGTGTTTTTGATTGCAAAGTGTGGGCGCTTGATGCTCAATGTGTTGGTTCAAGTCTTAAACCACCTGTTAGTATTACATATGATTATGTTTCTTGAGTCATTTCCACAGCAACAAGCAGTTCTTGAACTGTTGGGGACGATGGAGCTCAAATAGTATCATGTTGTATCATGAATTTCAGCAACGATTCCTTAACTGCGACTGCAGTACGGACATGTCCGATATCTCCCCGTATCTCTCCCTCCTGCCTGTAGTTTTGGTTAATTCTTGTCCATCAAGAATAATTGGCTTGTTATCTACTCCTATTCTAAGTCGGTGTTCTTATCTCTATCTCCCTCTGCAGCCCATTAAGAATGCCCCAGCAGGGAAGAAGTACGTTCGCTGCCCCTGCAACTGTCTGCTCATCTGCAAAGTCACCTCCCAGAGGATCGCCTGTCCACGGCCATACTGGTGAGACATTTCTTTCTAAGAGTGCAAGAACACTGTGTGTCTGTGTGAGACAGAAGTGAAACACAGGAAATAAGTTGCATTGGGAGCAGCAGTTCCTCAATTAAGGCTGTGCCCCTAGCGTAGTTTACATGCGGTGCACAGTGAGCCGGATGAGGAAATAACGGCCTCATTAGAACAGCCACATCATGTGTTTTCCTTCTGCATATCATCCATATTTGAAGGATCTCTCTCTTTGTATAATATATAGTATGCATTGTGTGTTATGTTCGGCCAGATTTAATTGAGGGATTGGGATGATGTTGAGGTTTAATTTTCAGTCTGCAACTTGCAGCTAAAAATCACCGAACCCATTCAGCATGTAGCAGCTTTAATTATGCACTAAATTCCTGCAGAGCGGCCACTAACCAAATACAGCAAATTCATTCATATTATAATGACGGGAAGCAAAATGAGCACACAAGTCTCTTTTAGGACCCAACAGGTGAAAGTAAACTGGAAAAACTCAGAGAAGATGTATGATAAATGTCCCTCTTTTTTATTTTCCAGCACATAGACGGGGGAAAAAATACAGGTTGTTTAAAGTTCAATTACAGTTTGGGAAAGAAAAGTTGCCTTCTGTCATGAAATGAGCTGAGCAAAAAGCCATAAAACACAGTTTGCAGGCCAAACAGATGTGTCTGGATTTTTATTGTAAGAAAAAAAAACAGAAGGCTGATTCCAGTCGCTGGAAATGAACGGCCTTGGCAGCTCGAATGAACACCATGCTGCTGCAGCTTTGTGTAATTGGTCAGAGGGATAAGATTTCCTTTTTTTCTGCCTGGGGCATAAAATGTGCAAGACCAATTTTTTTTGCGGGGTTAAATTCCTGCTGCAATGTAAATGTGTATAATTATAAAAGTGTGCATCGCAAAAAAAATGAAATGCATAATTAATCTGTGAGCCTCAGTGCTGCCCATAAGGCTGAAGGCTAATTAGGGTTTGCATTTTTAAATAATTTGTGACATTTGACATTATTGCACTTCCTAGCTCATCAGGAATCCTTTTAGTTTCAGTTTGAACTTTCTCAGAAAATATTGTATCTGAACTGTGAATTTTGTATCACAGATATGTTTGCAGAAAAACAACAGTATTTTACTGTTACAGTAGTGGGGATTTCACATTGAACTGCTCATATTCCTGGTTTTATAACAGTTGACCGCAGGGAACCCGTTTAGTTAATGATGCCAAAGGTCATATAGATTCCTCAGAAGCATCTAAATTGCTGTCGGAGAAACCAGACATGCTGACGAAACCAGACACATCTCCATGGTGCTGTCTGATCAATGATTCTGAGCCACTGAGGCAGTGCTAGAAAAGCAGAGCTAATGGTAATGAGAGGATGACTGCTGATGGATCCCAAAAAGTGAAACTTTCATCAGCCTTTCCACATCGGCGCCTGCTCACAACACCAGGCAGTGATTACTAGCTTGCACTTGCAGTGAGTAATATTTTGAGTCGTTCATGGCGTGAATGTTAATTTTTTGTCTGTCTCTTTTTCTAGTAAGAGGATAATTAATCTGGGTCCAGTTCATCCTGGTCCAGCCAGTCCTGACCCCCAGCCAGCCGGGGCCCGGGTGTCCTGTGGACACTGCAGCAACACCTTCCTGGTACCACACTCACACTGTTTAAAATATATTTTTATTTGTTTCACAGAAACAGGAATGATTCAGCAATTTGGGAATTTTGCTAATTTTCTTTCTTGATCCTGCTGTCATGTCTGTCCACCAGCTGAGCATAGAGACTTAGGGAAACAGTTAGCCTAGCTCTATTTAAAGGTAATAATACCCACCTTACAGTACCACTAAATGCTCACTTCTCAACAACTACTCTCTTTTGTTTAATCTGTACAAAAACCAAAGTATAAAAACGACTTGGGGCTTGGCGAGGGATAATCTTGTATAGCCAGATGTATCTTCACAGCACTGCTTCCGTGCTAAAGGAAGGATTGGCTCAGGCAACAACCCCCAGTTCTGAAAAAGTGCCGTAAACTTGCATTCTCTCTAACGGCCATCAGGAGGCGGCAACTCATGCATGTAAATCTATGAGAAAATGACTTCTCACTTGATTAATTATCTCAGCATACATTGTAAACACGAGTTTATCGCCTCAATATCTAGTTTCAAGTCATCTTTAAAACATCACGATGTTCATTTAATAAATTATGGTCAGCAGGGTATGCTTTCAGGTGTGGCTGCCTTGTGATTGACTGGCGGTCTGGAAGCTTATAACCTTTTTCATAGTGTTTTTAAGTTCATGATAGTTAACTGTAACCGTTTTGGTTGCCTAAAAATGTCTCTTTCAGCGTTCAGTTGTACTGAGCTCCTCAGCGCCAAGATGGCATCCGCCTATATGATGAACTCAAGGTTTCAAAACGGCAGTCCACAAACCAATGGGTGACATGACGGTGACTATGTCCACTTCTTACAGACTGTGGTCTGGCTTCGCACGTTATCCTTCTGCTATAGCGGAAAGGAAAATGCTCCGGCTCTTTTGTCGTCCTTTAAACCAATTAAAACCGCCTTAGGTGACGGTGACCTTGCAAAATAGACGTTGGAAGGTGAGGAGAATGCCAGCTGAAATAGGCGACCAACGCACACACACACCCTCCCAATGTGTGGCTTTTACAGACATGAGAGTGCTATTGATTGTCTAAGTTCACTCTGCCAAGAGCTTTAGACAAAAGCAAATTCAAGCAATTTCCCCATATTGTTCACGAACCAACTCGTTTTTACATATTCTAATTAATTCTGTCTACACCTGGCAATATATGTCCACTAAATGTCAATTTAATTAACATTTTCAGAGCTTAGATTTAAAAAAAAAAACTCCCTTGAATTGTTTACAATCACATTTTTAGCCTATTGTATTTAAATAGCCACTCATTGATTGCCCTTATCAGCCTCTGACAATCCGTGTAATGTATTAAGTCTCTGGCACAGGTCCACACATAACCAATACAATCACATTCTCCATAGGAGGCTAAGATCGGCTAAAAGTGTTTATGAAGAGGTGATGCATTACTACGCTCCAGTGGAATAATAAAACTGCTCTGGCATTTGCTTCTTTTGGCTTTCAAGTGGAGCTTTTATCATTTGTAGCCGAAATATCTTGTGACAGTTTCAGTGAGCCTGCAAGGTTTTTGTTGTGAAATGCACTGTAACACAGCCAGAACAGTGAATTATTGAAAAGCCCGAAACATCTTTGCACAAGGCCAAGTAAATGTTGAGTTATGGTGGCGGATCAATAGCCCTATCAACTCTGCCTTGATATATAAGGGCCATTTTGTACTAAAGGGGAGTAGAATTATAACTCACTGTTCTTTAACAATGTGTGGGACGGGTAAAGATGGTTTGGATATGTGGCGTAAGAGAGGAGGGCAGCATTCGGTGAAAGAGAAGAATAAAATTAGAGGTTTGATGGATGATTGAGGGTGTTAAGCATTCAGTTGGACCTTCCCTGCCTACTTACAGACAGGGAGGCTGAATGAAAACACAAATCTGTGCCCTGGGTGGAGGCACACTGATCCTTTAGTCACAGATCTAGTGATTATGTTCTTTGTGCTTAAAATACAAAGTGTTTTTTTTTTTTTACAAAACAAGACTAATGCACAGAATGCACAGTGTCTTTCCGGATGTATTACACCCCCCTACATGAGGGAGGAAATAAATGTCTGCGCCCTGAGAGAAAACTATTTGTCTTTCCCATTTTTGGATGGCACGCCACACCTGTTGGCAAGAGCTAGGATGGTTGTGTTAAATTTCTTAAAGTATGTCATCAATCCATGCAGCAGCCGTATTTATAGAAGCCCGCCTACTATTCCACAAGGAATTCATCGTAAGGTTGTGCGTCGCCTCCTTTACTTCAGTACTAGTCCCATCGGATTTGCATTCACGTTGATTTGCATGCAGTAATATTGAGTCAAATTGTCATTTAACTGATTTGCGCAATCAACAGAAAATGTCTCTACAGTAGAAGTCATATCTCAAGTAAAATGTGCATCTCAAATGTGAGGAATATTGCTTTGCTCCGCTGTATATCATTCCAAATGAATATCTTTGTGGTTTTTATTGTTGGTCAGAAAGAAATCTTTTCCGATTAAAGTCGGCTTTTTGTTATTTTCTTCTGACTTTTACAGACGATGAATCTATTAGTTATTTTACTACAGTGTCCAGGTTTGATCCCAGTCAGTTCGATGGCAGACAACCCTCATCATACACCTCCATAAGTCATATAAGAAGCTTCTGGCCAGAAC
Source organism: Eutrigla gurnardus (assembly GCF_963514095.1). Taxonomy (NCBI): domain Eukaryota; kingdom Metazoa; phylum Chordata; class Actinopteri; order Perciformes; family Triglidae; genus Eutrigla; species Eutrigla gurnardus. The sequence goes on from NC_139918.1 coordinate 14,911,150, forward strand.
AAACACATAAAAAAGAAATAATTCCACATACCAAACAGTCTTTGCACTTTTAACACCTCCATATTTTTGCTTGTTTCTTTTTCCTCCTCTGCAATTCTTACCTTTCTTTACCCAATATATTTGACCTCTATGTGTATGTTCATATTGTGAGAAGTGTCAAAAGAAAGTTTGGATTTACAAATACACATTTGATCATTTCTGATGAAAAGTAAACAACGGTAAAACACTGAATCAAGGTTGGTTAGGCTTGTTTGAATGTAATTCTGCTACTTGGAGGATTTGTCATGATTGTGACTGTTAGCTGAAGCTGAAGGTGACCAGTCTCTCTCTTTATAATTTCAGTGGACAGAGTTCACAGACCGGACGCTGGCCAGGTGCCCACACTGCAGGAAAGTGTAAGTAGCTGTAAGGAATTCATCCATCACGCTTCCCTTCAGTCCCAGTGTGCTTTTACATTGTAGATTTACATCCTTAGGCATTTAGCTGAAGCTGTTTCTCAGTGAAACCTACGCAGAGGGAGCAGGTAGAGGATATGCAACGCATTTTCCTCAGTAACTTCAGAGTGTTAACGTTTCTCAGAGAATCATGAGGTTTCTGATCTGTGGGATTTAGCGCCATGTTTTTTTACCTCAGGACTTTCCTTTAACTTAACGATATCACTATCTGCATAAGCTTCTTAAAATGGGGAGCAAAGTTCATGGGGCTTTAGGAACTGGAATTTGTAGACATGTGATGCACGTCAATTCTTGTGATGCAAAAACGTATGGCATATACACTCAACAAAAATATAAACGCAACACTTTTGTTTTTGCTCCCATTTTTCATGAGATGGACTTAAAGATCTAAAATTCATTCCAGATACACAATATTACCATTTCTCTCAAACATTGTTCACAAATCTGTCTAAATGTGTGATAGTGAGCACTTCTGCTTTGCTGAGATAATCCATCCCACCTCACAGGTGTGCCACATCAAGATGCTGATCTGACATCATGATTAGTGCACAGGTGTACCTTATACTGCCCACAATAAAAGGCCACTCTGAAATGTGCAGTTTTGTCTCACAGCAAAATGCCACAGATGCCACAAGCATTGAGGGAGCGTGCAATTGGCATGCTGACAGCAGGAATGTCAACCAGATCTGTTGCTCGTGCATTGAATGTTCATTTCTCCACCATAAGCCGTCTCCAAAGGCGTTTCAGAGAATATGGCAGTACATCCAACCGGCCTCACAACCGCAGACCACGTGTAACCACACCAGCCCAGGACCTCCACATCCAGCAGGTTCACCTCCAAGATCGTCTGAGACCAGCCACTCAGACAATTTCTGCACAAACTGTCAGAAACCGTCTCAGGGAAGCTCAACTGCATGCTCGTCGTCCTCATCGGGGTCTTGACCTGACTCCAGCTCGTCGCCGTAACAGACTTGAGTGGGCAAATGCTCACATTCGATGGCGTCTGGCACGTTGGAGAGGTGTTCTCTTCACGGATGAATCTCGGTTTACATTGTTCAGGGCAGATGGCAGACAGCGTGTGTGGCGTCGTGTGGGTGAGCGCTTTGCTGATGTCAATGTTGTGGATCGAGTGGCCCATGGTGGTGGTGGGGTTATGGTATGGGCAGGCATCTGTTATAGACGAAGAACACAGGTGCATTATATTGATGGCATTTTGAATGCATAGAGATACCGTGATGAGATCCTGAGGCCCATTGTTGTGCCATACATCCATGAACATCACCTCATGTTTCAGCAAGATAATGCACGGCCCCATGTTGCAAGGATCTGTACACAATTCTTGGAAGCTGAAAATGTCCCAGTTCTTGCATGGCCAGCATACTCACCGGACATGTCACCCATTGAGCATGTTTGGGATGTGCTTGACCGGCGTATACGACAGCGTGTACCAGTTCCCACTAATATCCAGCAACTTCGCACAGCCATTGAAGAGGAGTGGACCAACATTCCACAGGCCACAATTGACAATCTGATAAACTCTATGCGAAGAAGATGTGTTGCACTGCATGAGGCAAATGGTGGTCACACCAGATACTGACTGGTTCTGAGTCCCCAGACCCCCAATAAAGCAAAAAAATGCACATTTCAGGGTGGCCTTTTATTGTGGACAGTCTAAGGCACACCTGTGCACTAATCATGATGTCAGATCAGCATCTTGATGTGGCACACCTGTGAGGTGGGATGGATTATCTCAGCAAAGCAGAAGTGCTCACTATCACACATTTAGACAGATTTGTGAACAATGTTTGAGAGAAATGGTAATATTGTGTATCTGGAATGAATTTTAGATCTTTAAGTCCATCTCATGAAAAATGGGAGCAAAAACAAAAGTGTTGCGTTTATATTTTTGTTGAGTGTATATCAAGCCTGGCAAATCTATGATGTCAGATTCTTTGCCTGCATGCTGGAGACAGCAGGCATTACATTTTCACGTTGTTCATCCATGTTCAAGGAACGCCTTGAGGGAATTTCTTCCAATTTGGCACAAGCATCCACTTTGGTGGTCAAAGTTCAGGTGTGTTCATGTGCCTTTAACTTTTACAGTGGAGCAATAGCAAGCACCCTGACTGAAAGGCAACTGCTCAGACCGTTATTGGTACCAATCTACTGAGCATCAGTGATATTGGTGACAAGAGGTGCCTGCAAAGAGCCCAAAGTATTTAAAAATAACCATACCCGCCCAGCCACAGCCTGTTCACCCTGCTGCCATCTGGCACGCACACCAGAAGTATCAGCTGCCAAACCAGCAGACTTTAGAGCAGCTTCTTAACTCAAGCTGTGAGACTTCTAAATTCATCCTCCACCCTCCACATATGATGATATCGTTTTGTTTTTACTCTACTTTACTTTGTGCGTTTGTTCATATGTAGCAAAATGGGACTACAAACCTTATTTCATTACGCAACCCTGTGTTGTACAATGACATTAAATGAACCTTGAAACTGTAGCAGCACACATTTTTGGCCATAAATCAAGAATTTACTGTATATGCAAATTATGCACACATTCCATTTAGCTGCTCCAGTTTCAGCGTTACGGTTTTGTTGATGCTGACTCACTGACTCACTGTCATGGTTTACTGGGTACAGAATGGAGCCGTCATTCATGTGATGGTGACGTTATTAATAAGGGCCCATGCTTTTCCTACCGTGAAAAACACTTATATTGTAAACACAGGGTCGTATCATTGTGTTGTATTTGATTTAATTTCCTAATCAAACTAATTTCACCCTTCTCCCCCGTGTTGGTCCTGCAGCTCCTCCATTGGCCAGAGGTATCCCCGGAGGCGGAGCTTGTGGTGTTTTCTACTCTGCTTGCTATTCAGCATCTCCACCGCCGGGCTGATGGTGAGTGGACGTCGCCAGATGCCTTAGCCATACTAACATCCAAGAGATGGAGTATTAATAAGATATTATCTATAACTGACCTGTAAACTTGAAACTTTAGCAGGCTAAAAATTACACAAACATTAACTCTTGTCTCATCTGTTCCAAATGTGTCCTCCTTTTTTATTTTATTTTCTAGTTTTTTTTTATTATCTAGTATGAAAACCTTGCGATTGCAGATAAAACAGTCTGTAGGAAGCAGCGGTACGATTATAATCTCTCCTTTTGTTGTCACTAGTTTAACATGGAGGGTGTTCACCTCACAGCCGCTCTCCACACTATGTGACAGACCCTATTTGTCAGTGAGACACAAGCTGCAAACAAAATGTAGCTGAGCTGTCTTCAAGTTGCAACACTGAAAAAAAGGTGTTTTTTATTTTCAACTTTAATGCTTTTTAACCAAAAATATAGTGCAAGACTTGAATAATCTCCCCAATTATAGATCACGGTTTTACAGACAACTGGTTGAAAATAAAACACGGATACATTGAGAGACATACATAGTTGATGCATTCTGCTTTATAAACAGCAGAGGGTGCTAGTTGAGCATGGAATCGGTATCGGCACATTGAACACAGGATGCATATGTGCCTGCCAGCATGGAGAACAGTTGGCAACATGCAAACAATAAATATGCTGTATTGACAGCATTGCATAATGCTGCTGTTGTGCCAATAAATACCCTACCATGAGATCGGGTTGTGTTTAATGAAAACATTTGGTTTTTAATTATCAGAATTGCACATGAGCACAGGTTTTGACGGTTAAATCTCTATGCGGCGTCGATAAACTTTATCGGCAACAACCCGTGACAAGCCATGGATCAAACTTAACTTCCAGACTGCATTAAATTAGGTTATAAGGAAGCGGTGGTTTTACAGTACATGACGGTAGTTAGGGAGATTCATCACCATAACAGCTGCGAGCTTCCAGAGTTGAGATGTGTCCCCAACTGGGCAACATGAGCGAATGCCATTTAAAGTGTTAAGGCCCCAGAGAGCGTCGTGAATCATTAAAATGTTACACATCATTTACAGGAGAAGAGGGAGGACGTTCATTTAAAGCTGCGGTATGCGTTTCTTTTAAGCATATTTGATGTCTTTTCAGCCTGCATGAGCCGTTTTGATTACCTCGTGCTTCCATACGACTGCCAGTCGAGTTCTCTTTAAGTAATGATGAAGAGACTCAGCCTGACAGAGTTTCTGTGTGGCCAACCAGGCAGACACTTACCTTTTTAACGTACACAAAACCTTATCTGGGTGTCTCGTCCCGAGGCTTAAACACGCCCGGTGCTTTCCTCTAGGTGGCATTAATCATTGGAGCCACAGGGTGTGTGTATCGTCCAGGAGATCTCTGGGTGTCAACAGGAAATAATGTTATTAATTACAGGAATTTGATGATATTCTATGATATATATATATATATATATATAATATACTGTATATAGTATTAGCTTACTCTAGTGTTGTGTCTTTGAAACAGGAATTCTTTTTTCCATATTCTCCCCAAATCCCTGTGGGTACTCTCAAAGTCACTTTTACCATCTTCATTAAGTAATTTTCTTCGGAGCAGCTGCACACTCAATAGTTGATGTGAAAGATATTTTCTCTCTTACCCCCGAGTCACTCTCGAGTATTGAACAGTTTCAGGAAAATGTGTACGCATTTCAAACGCTGCGATTCAGGGTTACTGCACTAGTCTGGAGCGGTTGGATTAATAACAGGATATGGATTGCAATATCTTTTACCAGACTCGTTTTTTTACTGTAAATATCACTGGATGCTTTGCTGGAATTTTGCCCAATTTGCAGCAACATAACTAGGTCACATAATAAATGCATAGAACACTTTTAATTGTGGCTTTAGCTCTCTGGTTGCCTGATTGGACTTGAGCTGGCTCATTATAATCACCATAACGCATTCAGAATCTGCTCATAATTCCCCTTTTAAAAGGCTGACATCTTATCTTCTGAACCGTGTCTTTAGGCTGGAACGTGGGTGAAGGCTCAGACCTACCAGGGGATCTACGCCTCGTGGGCCGCGATGCTGCTCCTGGTTCTCGTCACCTTGGCTCGGGCCTTCTACTGGGCCTGCATGAGGGTCAGCCAGCCCCTCCAGAACTTCACGTAGAGCCCCCTCCGTTCCTGCCGCTTCCCTCTCCCCCACCTGCCAGGCAGGAGGAAAGGTGGCTTTAAAGAAAAAGAAAAACACGCAAAAAACAGAATATTTATTTAAATCCAACTCCAGAAAGAGAAAGTTCTCCTCCTGTCCCTTCCCTTTTAGTCAAATGTGTTTCTAAAACTGGATGGCGGCGGCTGCGGCTGCTATATATCTATCAATAATTATGATGACGCATATAGCCTAATGTACTGTTTATCTGTTCTAATCTCGTGGCCAGTGTGGGGTTCATTTTAACACTATAACAATTATAACATTTTTTCGTCTTCTGCCCCGCACGGTTTGTACATTTTGGCGTTAGTCTTTGGCAAATCGGTTGTCCTCTCACAACCTCTGAGCTGAGGACTTAAAGCCAAGTCTTAGATGTGAATATTGCCCGCGTTTTTGTTTCGGGGGACGCTCCCTTTTCAATCTTAATTTGACAGTAGGTTCAGCATTTGAGCATTTAACATTTGTTTTTAAAACCAAGAGACACATTTTGTGAAAGCGGCGATGAAGTCAGATGAAGCTAACAAATCAATGCCAGCAGAAGACGCGTGTCTTGAGGGACATCAGCTCCCTTTTGTGAAGCAAAAGATCAAGTAGGTGTTGAAATGTGTCTGAAAAATTAAATTCAGCAGTACGTGAAGGTAGGCTATGATGTTTTTGAACTCAGTGTTTCTGCCGAATTATCCCCTGGGACTGACTTTGATCCAAAGCAGCTTGAAAGCCTTAAAAGGATGTGTGGTAGCAGGATTCAACATATACACACACACACACATGCATCCACAGCCACATAAAAACATAGCAACACACAACAAAAGGACGATGCTCTTTAAGAGTTGCAGCGGTTTGTCAAACGCAGCCCAGCCTCTCCCTTCAAAGACGGACCTGCAAACAGATTTTCTCTTATTTCAGGGAGGGAAAAGTGACGTGCATGCCACTTTACATGAAAGCTGGATGTTTTGTAGCGGTGTAACCACGTCTTATCATCCAAACTATAGCCAACAGGTTTACTTTAAAAAAAATATATACTTTTTATCCCTTTACTATTTATTTTCCCCTTGAACACCAACTTCAACCTCACGTCTCCAATATGAACCACAACATGGGGCCTAACCCTTCCTCTCGTTTTCAAGAGACTGGTTCGTGCACCTGTACGGTTTGACCTCGGTTGAGCTTCCGTCTGTTTGGCTTCCTGATACAGGCCAAAATATGAAAGGAAACATGGAAGAGTTATTGGCTGTTACAACATTGATATCTGCCTCCGTATACCCACAAACCCCCCGTGAGTATTGGATGTGTGTTGTGGAATTGCTTTCTGTTGTTGGTTGTAAGCATTCCCGCTTTTGAACAGCACCGCGTTTGTCTTGGGAGAAGACCAAGCAGAATTTTAAGGGCCTGTTCGTGTGTTTCGCTTGCCGTGAAAGCAAAATATCAGTGAGCGTAAAGAGGCAGTCCTTCAGGCTTTATAGCTCCAGACAGGAAGCCCAAAACTTTTGGGATGTGGATCTAAGTGCATCGGGGTGGAAATGACAAACTGTAACTGGCATGAAAGGCACCAGGTTGCACAACTCCATCAGTGTTTTTGTTGCATTCTGGGCCGTTGATGGTAGAAAATGTGTTCAGGTTTCCTCATTGAAGATGGAGGCTGTTGCTGAGGGTTTTTTAAATGCTTTTTTTTTTTTTTTGGTTCCTTTTTGGCCAGTGGAGTTGCTACAAAAGAGGCAAGCTCCTCCCACCACACGAAGCCTGATGCCAGTCAGAATAGGTCAGTAACACAAACACACACTACTTGTCGCATTCTCATGAAGTGAACGTCATATAATGACTTCTGTCCGTGGTTCTGAATGTGGTGACATTTCTCACGTCATGAATTGTGTAATTTTTTGTTTGTTTTGATTGTAAATATATTTGTTGTTTGTGTACAACGGAAGCGACGAAGCGAATAATGTTGCACTCTGGGCTTAACACTACTGCTGCGATCGCTGCGGACGTTTTCTTTGTTGTTTTTAAGAAGGTTATTTTTGCAACTTTTCACCTGTTACATATTTAATGATTTGATGAACTACTAACCTAATACGCCTCTGGACGCCCGGTCGGGTCCAAATCTTTAACCACAAACACCAACATACATCGACCAAACATTACGACGAGTCACATTCTCAAGCAGTGACATTTCTCTCTCTCTCTCTATCTCTATATCTCTCTCTCTCACACACACACACACACACACACACACACACACACCTTGCACCTTATACAGTAGTGAGAAACACTGCATACACCGAGTAAAATGAGAAGAAGTTACCCTGCTAGACTGAACTGAGGTCGCAAACGGTACGTAAGGTGTCATGTTATTTATTCTACACTCTGCAAGAAATGGCCATCAATAAGTCATTCATTAAGTCCTGAGATCGTTGTTTTGGAGTGAGATTATTTCATGTTCTTAAAGTCTGAACCCCAGATGTTTTTCTCCATTTTTGAGATCGATACAATGATCTGCCAGTTTCAACTGATGGTCGGTGCGTTTCTTTAGGACCGTGATGGGGGAAGGGGAAAAATGAGATCGAAGGACATAATTGACATGACTTGTTCAAGAGCCTTTTCTGTTTTGCAACAGAGTGATCATGTTTTATCCATGACTGCAAATGAAATCGATCATGTTAATGCCAATAATCAAGAACCTGGCTGATGCTCTTTTCAGAGTTTGTTTACACACAAATAAAGACATGATGATGTACAAAACAACAAGAAGTCTCTTTATTCACCAGAACATCGGATCTGATAACACCCCGCATCTCAGTCGATTTGTTTTTGAAACCTCAGTGTTTCTGAAGCTGTAATTATGTGATGCAGCGGTTTGAGGTAGACCGGCCTTGTGAAGCTGCATCATATATATTTCCAGAGCTTGCAGTATTCACTGTGTGGAGAACAGTCTCTATTTGTCTTTGCTTTGTTTACTGCTATTATCCAGCAGCCGTGCCAAAGTGGGTGGATACTCGAACGGTATACCTTTTTGCATGATTTACCCCACAGCCCAATCTGATGAGCCCAGTCATGTTGTTTTGAATGCACTTTGAACTGGATCATTGAGTTTGCATTAGTACTGTCGGTTACTACCACTTGGAGAGGCAAAAACTGCACCTTTTTTAATCCATTTTTGTTTGTTTGTTTATTTATTCATGCTTGCATGCAATTACAGTTTCTGTTGATTGAATTCCGGTTATCAAATCAATGAGTTAAGTGGAGCGGACAACTGTGGTCAAAGTACATTCTCCAAAAACAACATCCCCGTCGTGGATTATTCCTTACGTATTATATCATTAACGTGAGCTGAGCTTCTATTTAGAGCTCACTTTCTCAAATCAACATCATGGTAATTAACTATGTTGACGACCAGTCAACGCTTTTATTCATCCAAAAACAGGGAACTGCTGTTAAAGTAGGGGGTCCATTATTATTATTAATATTATTATGATTTTAAAAAGTGAGTGGCATGCCATTATAACAAAAACAGGAAGGAAATCACGTGATTTGTCGTGTGTTGCCCTGGTGACTGACTGACAGGCTGCAGGGACGGTGAGAAAGATGGATTTTATTTTGTGTTTAACAAGAAAACAAACATCCTTTAGTATAATGTTACACATCAATAATATGTATTCTTTTAACACATGCTCCAATAATAAATCGTCAAATGCTTTCAGCTTTGTAGGCTATACCTTTCACTCTGATTGAAATACTGAAATAATGAATGGACGACCATATAATGGGTGTCATTGCTTCATTATAAGATCATTCAAAGCGAGTACAACGTTTTCGTTTTGTAACATTGAACTCAAATGTAGCTTACCCGTGTCATCTGATCTGCAATTAAGCACATTGACTACACGGTCCAGCCATAGACCAGGTTTCCCTTAGTCTTGTTAATATGTTGATCGGACTCCAAATTGTGTCTCCAGTTGATGTAGACACAATATAGTGTTTAATCAAGTCATCAAACATTTAAATTCATTGAGAGGCACCCCACGATCTTTCCACGTAGTGTGTTTAGGTTTGGTGATGATGTTGGTAACGGAAACCTCTGATTAAAGCTGTCACCCCCTCTTAATTGGGATAATTAAAAGTCGTTAAAATGATGAAATCAAACTATTCCTCTCTTTGCTGAACCTGCTTCAGTTTTAGAACTCATTTCAACCTTTGTGCCGTTCTTTGGAAAAAAAAAAAAAAGAACTTCAATTAAAAAAGAAAAAGCAGCTTCTTATTTTTTTTTTCCTCCTCCAAAATGTTGGAAGCTCATCTTTTTCTCACACGACTTGGCCCCTCTCGGCCTCTTGAGTTTCATGCGGATATATTTTTTGCCTGGACACAAAGAGATGGAGGGATTAAGGACATTGAGAAACCTTTCAGAAACCACAGCTCCCCGGAGAGCAGCACGAACCAGGGAGGCTGAGAGAGCAGAAAGAAACCCAAAACAACAAAAAAAAAGACCTCGTAAGTGAAGAAGACAATTGGTCCCATAACCTTCTGTTTTTAAGCGAGAGGGCATTCGCTTGCTAATGCACACTCTGCTTCTCTCTCACACATGGACACACTGCTTCTCAAAGGGCCTCAGCTCCGTTTTATTTTCATTTTGTTGACTTAAGTTTTCATTCTTGATATTGTACCGCTTTGCCTCCTCTGGGAATGTTGCCGTCTCTGCTTTCCACTTTTGTTCTCGCTTCCGTCGACTTTTCCCTCGTGAGATAGTTCGCTGACAATTCAGCTTATGTGAGACTCACACCAAAGAGAATGGGAAATCTCATTTGGTGTAAATCTTCTTATTTGTGCCCTTTTCCATCATGACAGTCACCAGCCGATGTATGCGTGGACTGCAATATGAGATTGTAATGCTTTTTTGCACAGCCGTTCACAGATGAGGAACCCTTTGCCCCATCGCTGCTTGGCTATTATTGGGAAATAATGCTCTTTTTAATGAGAATTAGTTTTCTAACAGCATGACTCAAGCCTTTGGAAATGCAGCAATGCAACGAATCCTGTTCGACAAAGCTCCTTGTTTTTTAATAGAGAGGGTTTTGTATTCAGAGAAGTCACGTAAAATATATGAGAGAATATGAGGTTGAATTATGGCTGGGCTGCATTTATAAAAACATTTTATGATATGTTTGGATGTTTTTTTTATTATTACCTTCCCCCTCATTTTATTTATTTTTTACCTGTTATTATTCTTTTCCTTGTATGCATCTGCACTTTTTCTTACAAACATATAGTCTTGCCATGCATATACGCCACTTCCCCTCATAATCACCCCTTTCCTTCCTTCCTTAATCATATTAGTGCCACCATAATTTGTTGTATGGTTTCTGCTCTGTCATCTCTTTATGCCATCTTTCATGCCACCTTCACATTCTTATCTCAAAGTAAATGCTGATCAAATGGCAGAGCAGGTTTTGGTCATGTCTTCGAGTGTCCTCACTGAAACCTGCTTTGAACAAACACAAAACGGATGTATTGTAAAGAGATGTGATGTCACATTGAACCAGCGACTGTGTTTGAATATCATTTTAATAATATATGATTTACTTTACTTTAAAACAGTGTTTTTACATTCAATATTGTTTCTTTTACCCAATTAAATCATTGGAGTGCTCCCTTGACTTATCATGATCCCATTAATGAGCAATACTATTTGAATTATTGCAATCTAACATGATTATAATCACATAACAGACGATGTGATGATGTTTGGGCCCATGATTACGGCTGATGAATATTTTATATGCTAAGTTGTAATCGCCAAATAATCTGTTTGCGTTGTGCCACAATGTAGAAGTCATTGCAGAGTCATGTTAGTTCTCCAAATATTGCACTTGTAGAGACAGTGCTCGACGCACCAAAACAAACAAACAAAAAACATTTTAAAAATTCAACAGCCATGTCTCTTTTCTAGAAATCATTACCCAGTTATTGTTTTCTTTCTGCCAAGGAAACACAATCCCATATCCTTCCATTCTATCCAAGAGAAGGCTGATGTATCCAAAACGAGGCAACGCCAACTAAAACACTGATAAATAGCACTGAAGGTAAGACCTAAGTATGTAATCGACTGCTTCTTTGCAGAATCAGATTAATACAAAATGTAGGAAGAACTAATAAATAATAAAAATATGATGTATTACATGAAGAAGTGAAAAGTAGTCCCTTTAACCAGCTGCAGCATCACTGATTATAATCCAGTCATTAATAATATTGGAAGTGGACCATTCGTCTACTTTAGTGTATTCCAATGTTAATACTTCAAAGTAAATTAGTAAGACATTGAAGGCAGGACTTATAACAGAGTATTTATACACCGAGGTATACTTTATTAGGTGAAACATCGGAGTACTTCTCCCACTCCTGCTCGAGGGCTTCATCCCGATTCAATCAATGATGTTCTTCTGTCTCCTACGTCTCTTGTATTGCTTACAAGTAATAACGGAGCTCAATCAAATCAAAGCTGTTTTAAGTTATTCCACGGAGACGCACACACACACACACACACACACACACACACACACACACACACACACACACACACACACACACACACACACACACACACACACTCACGGAGCTCCTGTTGCACAGCGTCAGTGAATATTGCAGCAGTAAAAAAAAAAAAAAAGGCAGCGACTTGCTAAAGCCTTGATCCCTCTTACTTCTAACAGGATTTGACCCTTAAGTCGCGGAGCATGACCCTCATCTGCTGCAACACCATCATCCTGTTTAACATACACTCTCACTATTGTTCTCCTGACACACACACATTTAGATGCCCTGACACACACACACACACGGACGGATTTCTGGGCCTGAAACCATCACTACACTCTCTCCCATCTTCCCACACACACACACACACACACACACACAAACACACACACACACACACACACACACACACACACACACACATGCACTCAATGTACTGCATGATGTAACCGCCTAATTTTACGCATAACACACAACCTGATGGATCCAGTTAAATGTACATCGCAAAGAAGCGCTCCTGGCGCCTCAAAGAAAGAGGAGTGAGATAAGAAGAAGACAAGGGATGGTAGGATGGTAGGATGGAGGGAAGAGGAGGATGGAAAGGTGGTGGTGACCGAGGAGGGGGGGGGGGGGTGAACTTGCTGCGAGGGGATGATACGATTGAGTGAGTGAGAAAGAGAGAGAGATGAAGGGAGGATGAGAGGATGCAGGGAGACGAAGGAGAGGAGAGATTGAGCAGGCAGCTAAGCACCAGATTAAACTCCGGGGTCGTCAGCTGTAAAACAAACAGTCCTTTTAGTGGGGATCAAATCCAGACTTAACCCCCCCCCCCTCCTCATCCTCTATCCACACACAAACACACACACAGTTCGTCACAGGGGAGATAATACCGCTCGCTGACAGAGAGGGGAACGAGAAAAAAAAAAGAGGATGACAATCTCGTCGGGAAGCAAATTCCCGTCTACCTAAATTGCCCCTCAGGGAATGTGAAGTTTGATTATGCTCAGGCAGAAGTCCTTCATTATATTTGTTTTCCTTCCCTCCACAGCTCCTGTTGGTGATAGACTGGGCTAATATCTGGCACAGAAAATAATACTAAAAAGGCAGAGGAGGCCGCCCCCCTCCCCTTCTTACCACTGTGTTTGTATTACATCTTTACAGTAATATCCCCCCGACAACGCGCCTCGCCTCAATATTCGTCCCGTTTGTTTAAATCTCTCTCTCTGTCATCGGGTGCTGGATGCTGCCTGGGCGGCTCCATCAGTCCGAAGGCTCAATTTCCAAACTGTCAGCTTTTATACTCACTGTGAGGCCTCTTCCTTTGTTGTTGTTGTGTGTGTGTAAATCCATGAGCAGCAGCAGTGTTTTTAGTGTGTGTGTGTGTGTGTGTGTGTCCTCTTGTACTTCTATCTCTGAGAGCCAATTTGAGTTTTGGTGGTCGACACATATTTTGCAGAGAGAATCCTTTTTGCTGGTCCGTCACATGCAGCTTCAAATGGCTGAAGCACATGAAAAGTGACAAATCAATCTCCGCACGATGTCCTTTTACTGAGCTTTCAGCGGGATCACATGGTCTTCATCGGCAAGCTTCGCTCAGTCGCCATGGAGGCGTGGATTGTTAGCCTCCCATTATTCTTGTCCACGGCGTCTCGAATGTACAACTTGACTACAACCCAGGAAACAAACTTTTACAACTGAGCTGCTGATGATGAAAAGGGATTTTTTTCTTAAAGATGGAGGTTTTCAGGCCCTTTAAAGCTTGTGTTACCAGTGTTTTTCTGCATGTTGTTAGAATAGTTTTATATTTGCAGTCACCGTATTTCTTTTCTCAGAATCCCTGCGGAGTTATGTGTTAAGTTAAGTTTAAGTTTTCTAGACTCTGCTTCTTGATTTTTATACATATGGAAATCAATGTCAACCAAAGGCACAGCACGGAAACATGACTTGCAAAAAAATCATCATCATTGTGATATAAAGTTCTCTCAATATGTTATAAATATGTAAAAAAAACATGGCAAATCACACCACGGCCTATCAAGATCAAGGGGATGTATGATAGCAAGGGTCCTCACAAGTATAGAAGTGCAAATCTAGGCCAGAGTGTGTTTGGTTCCAGGCTTTTTGGATGTGACCCAGCGTCCCCAGGCTGCTAAAAGCACAACGTTCAACTCAATTAGCAGCATCCATAATTGATAGCTGTCTGGGAGAGTATTTGTATTTACACTGGAATTAAAAGCCTCCGGTGTCAGCTATCGCATCTGAGGGCCGATAAGTGTTCGTGTGTGTGTGTGTGTGTGTGTGTGTGTTGAATGTATAGGGATGCATGTATATAATCAGTCTAAGTGGATTGCTGCTGGGAGTTTCCCTTTCTGTCTCCTCCCCGGCTGAAATGAGAACTAAATCACAGCTAATCCACCTACAAACACAGCAGCAGCACTTCGTCTGGCTTCAGTCGTCCAGAACGATCTCGTCACCTACTCTCACTGAAATCACGTTGTCAAACATCCTTTCAGATTCTCTTTATTTGTGTATCGTTGTTTTCATGTTTTCTGCTGTTTTCTGATATCAGATATCGAGCCCATCATGACTCAAATAGCTGGTATCGTTAATGGATCCAGTCTATTCAACTCTGTTTATGTACATTCTATACAAGAATTTTGATTCGCTTTAAAGTGTTCACCAATTTGATGCTGCATTAAAAAGCTTTACACTTGAGCTGTAATCCTTGTTCATTTTCACAATTTCACAAATAAAAAAATAACGCTTCAGTAAATGTATATCGATGTATTTATCTGTTAGGAAAGCACTGTTTAAGTCCAGCCTGGTGACACGGCTGAAGGCCAGCTATCCTACTGATGACGCTACCGAGCTCCCAAAGCAAATCTATGAGATATATGAACAATATATGAATGTTTATGCATATTGTCATTTTCACACTTGATAATTAATGAGCTTTAATGGTACATGTAGGTGGAGCCAGCCTAGCCATTTCCCTATTCTTGTAAATAAACTACTTACTTTACGCCTTCTTGTTAAAAACTCATACTCATAGTATTATTAGCACCATGTATTAATACATTTAAGACATGTATTTTAATTGAATTGCTTCAAGTTGTATCTTAGTGATTTCTTTACCATTTTCACCTGTCGGTTTCACTGGAGTCAGACAAACTCTCAAAGACACGGCATGAGACCGCTCCTCCTCCATCCGCGTCATGTGACCGCGTCACCACCTCAAACGGCCTCCTGAGCCCGCGTGGCAGAGCGTTGAGCCGCCTGTTGACCTCGGCCAAGGGCGCTCGTGTCGAGTGAAAAGCGGCCGTAATGGAGGAAAGTGCTGCTCTCTTACTGAGTTCATCGCCTATTTGATTCAAGGAGAAAAAGCTCCAGTCACCTTCACTCCACTCAATCATATCCTTCGCCTCAAAACTCACCATAACACGCGCCCGTTCTGAGTGTATTAGAGCACCTTTGCCCATTTTCTCCCGGATTATTTCTTCTCCTTTTCCAGGTCTGACCCTTTACACTCTCACTTGCACTGATGTGCACAGTTGCCCCTCTCCACTCTGGGTAATAGCAGCAGTTGACCTGGACTCGTCTCTGCTGACGGCAACTCTGAGCGAGCATCCAAAGTAGGGCTGCTCTTTCTAAGGTCTCCCAACTGTGCTTTGGAATAATCGACTCATAAGTCTGTCAGTAAAATATCAACACGACGTGAATAATACCCACCTTCATTTTCAAATCAAAGTGTGTATAATAAACCGACGGTTAAAAAAACAACATGATTACTTTTTGTTTGATGACTGCTTAATTAAAGTAGAGCTGAAATAAATAGTGGACTAATCGATTATTTGATTGAAGGAAATTAATTAGCAACTATTTTGGATTAATGATGAAAAACCATCCCAGATTTTTAATGCCGCCTCAAATGCTGCTTTTCTTCACGATGTACGACAGTAAACTAGGTTCGGATTGGCTCTGAGGGCATTCTTTAACTATTTTCATTTTATACACAAAACGATTCATTAAAAAATGATTGATAATTAAGAATGTTGTTGATTACATTTCTGTTGCCCAACTGATTAATTAATCAACAGATTGAATAATCATAACTTCCAATGGAGCATTTTTTTTCTGGCTGATTTGTTATTTTTAGAGTTGACACTGTTTTACAGACACATTTTCCTGTTTCATCCAGTGTTTTTCTTAAAAGGCATGAAATTAGTGCGTAAACGACATCTTAGTTTTGACCTAGTCCCCCTGTTTCTATGGAGGAGAGAGGGAGGGATGTTTACAGAGAGAGAGAGGGAAAGGGGGGGGGGGGAGGTGGAAGAGTGTGTGGTCGGGGGTGAGATGAGATCAAGGGTTTAAGATTGGGTCCATCCATCCTTCAGTCCTCCCAGACTTGAGGACGGCTGAAACTGATCATTGCTATTCGACCAACGAAGCCTTTCTCCGCTCCTGCTTCCATCAAGGTAACGCCAGCCATTTAATTATTATCACACTTACACAGGAGTCTTTAATTAGCTCCGTCTTTGTTAACGAGATAATTGCAAGGTGGAATACTCTTAAGTGATGAGCTGAGTTAGATCTAAAAATCTGTCTAGTTTTCAAAAAGAATCCCCTCTCGGTCGACCTTTCCTGCTTGACTGGCGTGATGATTCTTACTTATCCCTTTTAATTGTAGCCTTCAGTTTAATCCTGCTGTCATTAGATTGATGGTGAGTTTAGATTAACATGTGGAGGCACTTGCTTTTATCCTACCTTTTGCTCGTTTGTTTGCAGTATTGTTTCAGCATGAAGAACATGAGTTTCGTCCTCGTGTCATGTTTGAATTTGCTTTTTGTTGAGGCCTCGTGAAGTCCGACGGACGCCTTTAAAAGTTGAAATGAACTCCTCTGGTTTCCTGATAACGTCCCGGTGACCCTGCAGTGATCATGTGTGAGTGCATTGCTGCATGGGGAAAGGGAATCAAATAATAAAAAAAAGAGCTAAGGGGAGACATCAGGGCTTTTCTTTTTTTTGTTGCTCCAAGATAAGAGGATATTACAGCTCGTGGAAGAGGGCTTAGAGCGGAGGAGACATCATTCAGTGGGGGAAAAGGGTTATGGGAAGCACTTCTTCAAGAGATTAGTTTTCAGCCTTCCAGGGAAGATGGTGGGTGCCTCCGCCGCTCAAAATTCGCCTGGGAAGGTCATTGTGCCTGTGGGTGGACGGTGTGTGTGTTTTATGGGATGAAATTATAGCAAAACAGAGAAAACAGTATCTGCGGGGGACGCTTGCACATTTACGTTACTGCAAATGTGTCTGATGAGCATCGAATCACAAATCCAGCTATTAAAATGAGTAAATGTGATTTCAAGGACATTATGAACTGACAGAGATCTATAAGTGTGTTTATAATAATGTCAATATTGATGTAATGGGCAGTCTGGAGGTTTAGATTTGTCATTAAATGAATATGTGCGACGATAATTTACTCTGATAAGTGATATTGAACGCAGAGGTTGCTGTAATCACTTACATCTGCGCTTTGTTGTGATGGCTAATTTAACAGCACATGACAGCTAATTCATATTTCATTTAACCTTTTTTTTTGTTCTCATCGCTCATAACTTTACTGTGATGATGATGATGATGATGATGATGATGATGACAGCGTTGACAACGGCGATGTTTTCAGATGCAGTGCAGCTGTAGCTCCTCAGCAGGACGCCTCTCATCGCCTTACTGGACTAGAAGTAAGTGCGCTTCTCGTTTCCGTCTCCTTATTTACATGTGTGGGATTGTGTGGGTTGTCATTTGTGTGCAGGAGCTCGTCTGTATATTTATGTAAGCGTGATTATACATTCCCTCTGTGTATCAGCCTGTAGCACAGTGGCATTAGAAAAGAAGAAGAAATCATGAAAAACAAATACCAAGCATGCACTCCTCCTTTTGTCTGTCTTTCTTTAAGTTGATATCAGGGGACCATAGTGGATACAGCTATACTATATATTACTGCTGCATTGATTTGCATGTTACACTTTACTGCTGTGGATAATCTGACAGCATAATCAACAATTAAAGGTGCCGAATTCCAAATTCAGAGCATATTTGGGATTGTAGAATTGCCTCCACATGGCTCTCAACATGGTGGCAGCTGAGCCGGCGGCTAGCAGTTAGCGGTGCCAACAGCACAAACAGTGCAAACAATGGCAACATTGCAGACCGAGTGAGGATTGTTTTCCTGAGGGGGAACCGGAGGACGGGGCTACGCTTCCACAAGGACTTTCAGCAGTCACCGCTGTATGAGCGCAATGCAGAGCAATTAGCTAGCTGATGGGACACACTGCCGACTTCGGAAACAGCAGAGAGAAGTTCGGATTAAAACACACACAGAGGGAGAGTGACTTCCTCTTCTGCTCAGAATGCTGCTATATTAATGCTCTGAAGTTCTGATTTAGTACGTTTAAAGTGGCAGTCCGTAACATTTTCATCTATTTAATTGTCTTTTAAGTTACTATCTGTCAAAGAGTTAGAGTTAAACAATGGTGATTGATCATGTGACCCATTAATGAAAGTGCTTGTACAAAAAAGTCAGTCAGCAGTGGTTGGTCTGCCCAGGTGGAGCTACTCACGGAAGCGTATGCTGCGTTTCATTGTAATCGGAAATCGGTAACTTCCAACTGCTGAGTCAGGCTCCCTCTAGTGTAAAGTGCTTGACTGGCGCTGCCAGGTACATTTCATTACTGCTGACTCACAATGGAGGATCAGAGAAAGAAGACCATTCAACTTCCAGTCCGAAGATAAAGAAACAGAAAGCGACTGGAAGGGAAGAAGGGCAAATAATCAAGAAGCAAACGAGAGATATGACGGACCTCCTTTCAGTGTGGAGCATTTGAAGGCATCACGCAGGTGAGAGACAGTCGACACTGTTCGGTGAGGGAGATGAGAGAGGCCTGCAGTTCCATCTACCGCCAAAGAGGCCGCTAGAAGCAGATCTCAAATCTTAAGGGCTGCCACTTTAAGATGATGCTTTGTTTACTCATACAGACATGAGAGAGGTGTCAAGTTTCTCATCTCAACCTCCCCAAGCTTCTTAATATCTGTGTTTTTTCTACAATCTATACCACTGACAAACCATTCTAATAAATCCATGTCCTGGCAGGGACCCATCGTACTGGACCACACCACTTCAATTAGTAGGGTGCCAGCCTTTTACAAGACCTCCTCCTGTCTCTCCAGCAGTGCTCTTCCCTGACTGGGCCTACAAACCAGCCTGGTCGCCCGGCTCCAGGCAGGTCCAGCTGTGGCACTTCCTGCTGGAGCTGCTGGGGCGCGGCGAGGGCGGCGCCATCGGCTGGGGAGGGGAGTGGGGCGAATTCATCATCCGGGACCCCGAGAGGCTGGCCAGGCTGTGGGGGGAGAGGAAGGGCAAACCACACATGAACTACGACAAGCTCAGCCGGGCGCTCAGGTGACGGACACACACACACACGTTCTTTGACTGTGAATAGGTGTTATCCTCCCTCTCTGTGCAGCTTTCCCCCAACATATGCTGTCAAATTCAAATGTAACACACGCCATTTGAGAAGCACGTTTCTCTGAAGTGTCGGACAGGAATGTGAGGTCGTGCTGCAGACATGCGCTCACACAGAGTGTAGTCTGACACAGGAAACATTTGACTTCCAGATACTACTACAACAAACGCATCCTGCACAAGACCAAAGGGAAAAGGTTCACCTACAAGTTCAACTTCAGCAAACTCATCCTGGTCAACTATCCAGGATACCCACCTCCACCACCACCTCCACCATCCAGCCATCAGGTCATCCCCACACCTTTCATATCACGACTTAAAGGACTGGCTTCTAGGTCGTATTATGTTTTTATAGTATATGATTAAAAAAGCAACTCTCTCGCCTCATTGCGTAAGCTGCAACTTGTTTCTCAAAACACGGGTTTAGTCCTTTAAGAAGAGTTTTATTCCAAAAACACTTAATTCACATAACTGTCTTGTTCGATAAAAATGGGCCAACTTAAATAGAACAATTACTTCAACTTTATAATTTAATATAAAAAGCTGTCTACTTGAATAGAATTCATTACTGAAACTTTATCATTTAATATAAAATTGACTGACTGGCTGATCCTCTAATGTAGAGGGGGAATCAGTGTGTTGAAATTATATCATATTCACAGGCAAACCCAGGGCCGAGGTTACCTACCAGCCTTTAGAAAGACTGCCATTTATAATTAGAGCACCGTAAGAGTGCAGTCTATTTAAAAAATGTACAATGTGAAATCCCAGCTTGGAATAAAACTCTTTATCTCATGTATTGTGATTAAGTTTCAATTTCCATTTTTAAATAAGGTCGCCAGTGTACAAACCATCAGAAGTGCCGTCCTGTTATTAAGTTTATTACTGGCTTTAATAACAGTAGATTTAATACGTTGGTCATAGATCCCTGGTCTTCTTCATGCTTTGTGTATCAGTTATTGTCTGAAAGAGCCATGTTCCCATGCTCATCTCATCCTCCATCCGTCCAGCTGGTGCAGAGCGGCCCCCTTCCCTTCCCCTTCCTCCCCGCTGACGGTGGTCTCCCTCTGTGTGGAGGAGACGGCTCGCTGGTGGACAGAGGTGAGAACGCACCGTCGCTGGTTCCTCATCAGGGTCCAAACACCGGTTCCTACTGGGGATGTAGACCTTAAAAAGGGGGGAGGGGGTCCAGGGTTCAGCTTTATGACCATTACACAACGCAGGACTAGACTAGGAGTTAGCTCCCTCGATGAACACACAGGCAAGAAATAGTTCAACAGTTAATAATACAAATAGAACAGAGTATGTAAACGTGACATGAATAAAAAGAAAAACTACATTTACAAGATCCACACACTTTCATACTACTACTATAATAATAATGATGGTGTTTTTACATTAAATTATTAAGTGATGGCACAGTGCCTTATAAAAAATGGAAAAAGAGAAAATACAATGTGACGAAAGTCACGAAAGCAATGTGATCGATATTTATAAAATTAAAATACAAACGTGTAAACACTGATACACATGCAAAAAAAGTGGCTCAATAACTTCCTGAAACAGCTAGTTTCATTTTTTTTTAGAAAGCAGTCAACAGGAGTAAATTGTGTATTTATTGGGGACTAATTTCAGCCGCGGATTGATACACTAATGAGTATTCACAACAGTGCAACAGTTTGGCTCAATGATGAGCTAATATTTTGTTGGATAACAACGGATCAAGACGATGCACAGACAGTACTTGGTATAGAGCGAGCCTCGTTGGATCCTTTCAATCCCTTTATGAAGTATTCAGTAAGGCCAGTATCTGCAGTATTAGCTGCATATCAGAATGCTTTGCCTTTAAATGATATCACTTTTCCATCCTCATATTCACTCATCTTGACATCACATAACTCACCCCAAAATGCTCATATGCTGCAGATTTTATGAAGTGTTTTTAGTTCAAGTAACAAGGAAATTGCTTTTTTTCCCCTCTCTTTCGCTACTGTGGTTCTCTTGTGTATTTTTGATTCCATCTCAAGGTAAAATGTGATGCGTGCGATGGGATATAATGCAAGGATGCAGTCTAGTCTTGTCCTTGAAGCCAAATATTGGCTTTTTCAAAATGAATAACGCATGTGCGTATGTGCGTGTGTAACTCTGGTGTTTTTTGAGAGTCAACACCAAACGATTATGCACCTTGCATGTAATACTGCAGGTTGGTTGTTCATTGTTTAATGAGTTTTTGGTTGGAGCCCCATTGGCCAAAACACGTGCAGCTTCTGATGAAATAAAAGCAATAGAATCAAATACATCAGATGAAAATTATTTTGAAAAAAAGAATCTTAACTCAAGGTGCCCTAGCAAGTTTCAAGCTTTTAACTTCTTTTTGTTTTCCTTCTTTTTCTTCCTGTTTTTTCCCCATAAAAATGTCAAATGTGTAAGTAAGAATGTGAAGCATCGAAGTTGATAAATGTGTGTTTCCGAGCACCTCGTCGTCTTTCCACGTGAAACTCATGAAGACGGATTCTTTAGGACTTTGATTGACTCTCTTTCTGTTTCCTGACAGCAGTCCAGTCTGTGTCTCACCCCTTCCTGCTCCCCTGCTGCCTCCCTAAGCCCATCCCAACACCCCGGGCTCTCCACGACCACTTCCCCTTCATCTCCGCTCCTGTGTGTCCGGGGGCCAACTTCAGGGAGTCGGGCCTCCCACCTCACCCCGTGGCCCTCCACATCAGTGCCAGCAGCTGGCCACACAAGAGCCCCGCGGGGTGGGATCTGAACCACATTAGTCGGAGCCTGTTTGGTGGAGTGAAGCAGACTGAAATTCAAGGAGAGGAGAGGAGAGTGGGGAATGTTGCACAGATGGGGGGGAGAGAGTGAGGAAGAGGAACAAACAAACAGATGGACTGCTTTGCCTCCTCAAATCTCTCAAATACACACTCTTTTTGTCTTTTTTGTTAGCTCATTGTACGTTAGTTTATTAATTTTATTTATGAAGTTGGACTATGATGTGTGTGTAAGTCTTTTCATTATTGAAATATTGTGCGAGCCACTTTTCTTCTGTCAGCACTTCACACCGCAGTAGGGGAACTGCGCTTGTAAACAATCAACAACATGGTACTTACGTAAATAAAGCAGTGCACCCAACTTGCATGATTCAGCAGCTTGCCTTGCTTTCTCCCCCCTACATCATGAAAATCATAAGAGCTGCATGAATGTTGCACTCAAATAGACAATGTGAAATTTTCATGAAAGGAGCTTTCACGTCTTCTTTGCAGCATCAGGACCAGTCGCGGGTGCCTGCAGTTACCACCCCGACACAGCAGGGGGCAGTAGCCACGTTGGCAGGCCACAAACTTTCACAACACAGCTTTTCCCGGGAGAGAGTCAGAGCAGAGATGTTTGAGAAATTAAGATGTACCACTCTATAGATATTTTTCGGATACCCCTCTATGCGCATCGGATTTTATTGCATTGTTCAATATGTTTTTGTATTTTGTATTTAATCATTTGAATTGTAATAAATAGACACACATTATTCGAATTATAATATATTATTATCAAATATTAATAAAAAATTAAAACGGGTGTTTTTTTGGTACATTGCATTCTTAACACCAGTATGTTGCAATCAGTATCAAACCGAACATAATGAACTTCATTACTTAATATAAAAGTGAATACACATTTTGTATATAGCACGTTGTCAAAGCTACCGCATATTTAGTTAAACTCAACAGAAAAGCGCATGTCTTTATCGCGATTGCCGAGCTTGCAGTCCAGAAAACGGATTCGATTTTTCCAAAGGAGTGACTCTACTTCTGTTTTAGACGATCTTTGGTTCAAATGTCATTTTGGCGCCGAATATTCTAAGTAATTTTGTGTTTCCGCAGCGCGGGAGTTAGTGTTTCTGTGTGTATGTAGGGCAGTGTGCAGTTATTGAACTTGTTTT
Organism: Eutrigla gurnardus; assembly: GCF_963514095.1. Classification (NCBI taxonomy): domain Eukaryota; kingdom Metazoa; phylum Chordata; class Actinopteri; order Perciformes; family Triglidae; genus Eutrigla; species Eutrigla gurnardus. The sequence goes on from NC_139918.1 coordinate 14,934,702, forward strand.
AAGATAGCTTCTATCGGTACAACGAAGAGTTTAGCGACAACATGCAGCGGAGCATCGCGTAAGTTAGGAGCAAAGTTGAAGGCTATGAGTGGTTTCTATTTAGCTTGCTATCGGTAGCGGTGCTAGTTTGGTGGCTGGTTGAAGCTGTTAGCACACGAACTAACCTACGAACTAGTTTAGCGTATTACGAGCTGTGTTTCGGGTAAAATGTCTCCACGAGTGAAACGTTAGCACAACTTCAGTGTTAACTGCACTTCCTGGGAGTTAGCATTATCGCTGTATCGGGTAATATGCGTCACTAGTCCACGGAGACAACTACCACGTCATACACCGTTAACTAGCTACCGTTTAAACTCAACTCGTTTGCTTTGACGCAAGGAGAGGTTTAACAACAGACGGTGAAAGTACCGTAAAGTGAGCTAACGTTACACGAGAAATGCATACGTATGTCCGCTAAGTTAGCAAGATGGCAATCCACCGCGTACGTAACGTCAAGTCGTTAACTAACGCGTAACTAGCAGCCCTCTAACCTCAGTAACATCAGCGGACATTGGGATAAACAAATGTTGTTTTAATGACTGTGTTACTTTTGTATTTCACACTGATGACGATGATGCTAACGCCCGTCAGGCCGTTAACGGTTCCTCTTCCTCGTCCATCAGATCCTTCTTTCAGCCCAAGTCCCGGGACAAAGACGTTCAGAAGAAAGCCACCGATCAACCCGTGAAAAAGTAAGACGTCCGCACCGATCACACAACATGCGAGGTTATTGAGATGTACACAACTACAGAAGTTCCTGTGAGCCTGTAGTGTTATGTATTTGTACACAAGGGGGACTTTATACTGCTACTACAACATCCCAGAGACAAATATTGCATATTTACTCCACTATGTTTATCTGACAGCTTTGGTTCATTTTATAGACTACAATTTTACAACCCAACACTTATTTTAGTAGTAAAATGTAACGTACACACAAGTGCAGCCCAAATATTTATCCAAAAACAACATGTATAATGGAAAAACACAGACAGGCAGACATTCACTGAAGTGAGAAGTGAACTTTTACTTGTAGTGTGGTAATTTCAGTGTTGTGTATTAGTACTTTTACTTGAGGAAAGGATTTGAGTACTTCTTCCACCACTTTGCATTGAATTTGTTCCTGTTGGTACTTTTTCTCCACTGAGCTGATTGATTAAGTCAGTGTTTAGTTTATACTCGCTTACTCTTTGTTGCGGGGAGATGACATTTTACATCTGTCGGATAAGCACAGCATGGAGATCTTTGTCTGTTTAAAAACGTAAAAACACCTGCATTTGTGCCAAGATAGAATGGCCATTATGGATGATTGAGTGAGGAAAAATATTTTTCTCAGACATCAGTAAACCATATCGGAGCTCCAGCTACTTTTCAAACATATTTCTTTTTTGTTGAAACGCCACTAACAACTTGAATCCACACAATTATCTTTGAATCATGGATCTCTGTTCCTTTTTTAGTAAAACGTCTTGTAATCAAAAGAGATCACTTCTTTTTCTCATCTCTGAGCTACTGTGGTGATGGTGTTCATTATCTCCAGACTATCATCTTTAGAGTATGTCTTAAAGCCCTCTTTAATGCTCTTGTCTTCATGTAATGATCTTTTCATCATTGCCTTGACCTCTCTTTTATGACTCTAGCCTCGATTTTATATGTCTCGGTTGTATTATCCTTTCTAGAATACTTAATACAGCAGCTTGTGGCTGTGTGCTTTTGAATGGTGCCGTATGAATGAGGCTTTATGGCTTTTAGTGATTTGAATTGCAAGGTGTCTGTGCTCGTCTCCAGGCCCATCAAAAGCCCTCTGAAGGTGCAGAACGGTGTCCAGGAAGCTGATTCGCCCATCAAGAAGGTCGCCAAACGCAGCCGCCAAATCCTGGACAGCGACGATGACGAGGTGCCGGTCGTTAAAGAGCAGGTCGCGACCAAGGGACACGGAGACAAAGAAGTTCTTGAAAAAACAGAAAAGGTAAAATGCACCCTCCCCTTACTAATGAATTGAGCAGAGTCTATTTGAATCCTTTAACTCGGCACATCAACCATTGACATTCGTGCCAAAATGCACGCCACTTTATGGGACATCATTGTGATAGCAAACAAAGCAATATTCATATCAGGAAGCCTGATCTTATAGCTATAAAGGGTGAATCACCAATCTAAATGCCCTTGGAACTGCGTGTAACTCATCAAAAGTCCTGAATCCACATCGTCCCCACACAAGCTGCATCTAATAAGCCTGTTGGAGCCCCTGCAGGCCGATCACCGCCTGCTTCCTATTCAACGGCGGGGAAAACACTGTTGCACAAAGACACAGTAATTGTATGGTGAATCACCGTGTTGAATGCATCTGTCAATAAGCCACATAATGAAAATACCTGATTATTGGCTTTGGCTGTTGCTCAGCCACCTGTTGTTTGATAAACACTTCTCTTGCCTACCCCCTTCATTCTGTTGCTAATGTGTCAGTAATTATTCATCATTTGCTCCTTTGAGAGGAGAGATTGTGACGGATACATGGTTTTTGTCAGCATGACTCGCCTCGTGTCAACTTTAATATACTTACAATTATTGAATATTTTTTGCGACAAGGTGTGCTCTAGTGCTGTACAGAACGCCTCCACGCCAGAGTAATATAGGGCAATGATTCATCTGTGATTAATGTTTAGTTTTTTGTTTTTTCCATTAAACAAAATGCACAAAAAAAAATCCAGAATGGGTCTTAAAGACTAGGAATAGAAGAGACTTGGAAGACCTAAAACAAGCATCCAGATCTGAGCAGGGAGAACGTAACGGATCACAGATATTTGAGTCTGGATTTCTGGCACACCTTAACTGCTATCAAGGCTCACGGAGGAGGGAGATAGTCTGAAGAGGTCAAACCTCCACTTTCACTTTTTAGCAGTCTTTGCCAACCCGCCAGTGGCAGCTTCCTCCCATCCTGCTATCTATCATCCTGGATGTTGTGCCGCCCAACATAATCATGATTACTTTAAAGAAACACAAACAAGCCGGAGCATTCTCCTCTGTACTAGAATGAATATATGTGGAGCCATTCCTTTCTTTAGCACCGAGGAGAAAGGTGTGACTATGAGGGACGTAGCGTATCCCAACAATGACAATTTCACACAAAGGAACACAAGGAATACAACCACGAGGTGTTCATCTAGATGTGTTTATTTCAGTACTGGTCAGGTTTGTATTCGTACTACTACCACGTAAATACACAGATGCCGCCCATTTATTTATCCAGTACTTTTAGCTTTATTTCCTCGTTTCTCTATTATCTTACAGTAGTTTACATTAATGTGTGAAAATAAATATATTAAAAGTAAGCATCACTGAAATCATATTAACCGCAGAAGTACCCGCTGGGGTATATGTACACCAACATGACCGTGATAAGATACTTTTCTGTTTCTGACCTTCATCAAGGTCATCCTCATCAGGGATGCTGTGGAGTTGAGCACAAGCTGCATGTACGTCGCCCTTCCTCTGTCGCAGTGCTCAGGGGGTCCTGCAGGGTTATTAATGGTTTATAAGGGACTGTAGTTCACGCAAGAACAACCCCACAATGATGATTAATTGGGACTATGGAGACATTGCATGTGCAGCCCTGAACGCTGACTTTTAGCAGTGGCTGCCAGCCTGCCTGCTACAGAGTTCCCTGCCTCCTGTATTTTTTGTTCTCCCAGCAGCCGTCTCTAAACGATTTGCTTCATCGAACAACAAACTTGTTTCCTGACTGATGGAGGTGTGCGTCGCTCAGGGTTTTGCAGCCTTGTTTTCCAACTTTCGCCGAGATACTTTTGCCTCATCGATTTTGTTTGAGGTTTCTGCTTTTCTGTATTTTGCTTTCAGCTGCTCCATGTTGACATTTGCGATTCTTTGACTTTTTAGAGTCCGTAAACCAATGATTTCTCTTTTCCTTTTAACCGTTTACAATCAATTAAGAAGTTAATACTCTTGTTTGCCTCGGCAGAAGAGGCCACATGGGTGAAACAAACAGTGTACTGTGATCCAGATCATACTGTTGTGGACAGCTGGGCAACTGTTATTGTTAGTTCCTGCACAACTGTTATTGTCAGGCTGTAGAGGATATAATCAAGATGTTGATGTAATTGGAAAAAATAAATCACCTTGCATCAAAACCACGACCTGCAGTAACTCTAACCACTGAAGCTTTTGTTGTTAAAGCTCCCTCTCATCACAGCGATTACCAATGCCAACACTGCTCGTCTGTTTCAGAAGGACGATGTCTTTAAGGCGGTTCCCACCCCCCTGTCTCCTCCACCTGCCCCAGCCACCCCTGTGACTCCCGCCACTCCGCTCACCCCGGCCTCTTCAGCTTCACCTGGGACCCCCAACACCCCGAACTCCATCTCCCCCTCTGGGCTCGTCAAACGCAAGACTGGTGAGTATCTGATGAGATTTGATCGCATCTTTTATTCATTTCGAGACTCCAGTCGAGCTCTCTAAATCTGAACCTCTCAAAACTGCAGCGTTTTCGAACTTCGACACCAGCTGAGGATTGATCATTTTTCTGCCTCGAGCTATTCTGCTTGATTATACTTATTAGCAGGAGCTTAATGTCTCCAAATACTCATTATTTCAGAATGAGAGAAAAAAAAAAAGAAGATATTTATCACAAACTGAGTGCTTGAGAGGTTTGTTCACCAGAATCCACTAAGTACACTTTCCACCCTCTTGTTTCATTATCTCTCGACTCCCTGGAGGAGACTCAACCTTTGGAAACTGACAACCAGTAGTTTCTGTTGAGTTGCGTTACTTGTGTTCTCTGCTGAACCACGGATACACACTCTTCAAGCTGACATCATTAATTTTCTGCGTGTGGTTGCATTGTGATATTATTATTATTATTATTATTATTATTATTATTATTATTATTATTATAATTGCTGCGTTGCCAGGTATCATTTCTGCTGACCGGGCTTTAATGGAACCAGCAGAGCAAGTCATGTTGTTATTGTAACCGATTGTTGATCTTTATTTGCTTTCGTTCTGGTTTTCAAATCATAGGTTGGTTGTTAAGCGGTGTGTATAAAAGCGAGAGCGCTGCAGCTTTTTTTCTGCCATACGTTTCCATTTGAAATAAGATGCATGCGTTACTGTCTGCGTTTAACATGAGATAGAACGGCCAAGTCATTCGAGTGGCGTTTTGTGCTCTGCACTCTTCAAGTCACACCAGGAATGTGTGATTTCTGAATAGAGAATTTAAGGTGTTTAGAGCTGCACAGATTTCTGTGATTGCAGCTTCTTCTTTTTTCATTTGGGAAGCACCTCCTTTTTCTCACTTTGTTTCCTTCATCCTACTTTTGCAGCAAGAGAGCGGCTCATTTTCTTTCATCAGCCCCATTCCCTTTGTGTTTGTTGACTGCAGCGTTTGCTTTCAGCAGTGGTGCGTTGCCACAGTAAGAGCCCCGCCACCATCACCACTGGAGGAAACCTCCCATTAAAGGAACTCTAATTTGACCAGAAATTGCCGTCTTAATGTCCTGGGTTAATGCTTTCATTATAATATCTGGAAGAAAAACATCAGCAGTGCTACCTGTGCTGGAACCCGTACGAGGAGCAAAACAGAGGCGGATGGAACAAAACTAAAATTACCCTCAAGCACCACCGCTACATAACATTACAGAGGAAATTACACTGGAATCGTAAGCTGCTGTGCTGCATAATATCTTTCAGGATGGAATTAGTGTTTTCATTAGCAAAGTACGTTTCTCTCCTTTTTTTTCTTCCTTGGCCTACATGTGCAGTAAGAGAGCAGACTCGTCCCGTTTTCATCTCCACATCCTCGTTGTGTTTGATCACGGTGTGATTTCAATTGGGATGCGTCTCACTTTTTCCCCCCTCCTCCTTTTTAATTTAATGCCCGTCCTGACATGTGCAGCGAGGAAGATGTTCCCCAAGAGGAAGCTTGAGGAGAGCAGGAGCGGGAGTGAGAGCCAGAAAGACGAAGCTGGGGAAGAGGAGGAGAAGGGTCAGCAAAACAAACGACCCCGTGTGGAGAGCAGCACCAGCAGCACAGGTACGCCTTCAACTCTGCAGTGGGTCTGATAACGGAGCACAGCTCCTGCCCTGGAATGGAAAGGTCTGGTGAGAATGGGAAATTAACTGGAGCCTTTCTGGGATTATCACAGTTGGGAAGTTGCACAAGAATAAAGAACTGCACATTCTTTTCCAAATTGAAATGAAAAAACAACAAGGAATATGAGTGACAAAATCATCTAATTTTGTTCGTTATACAATATCGGTACAATTCTTGCCATTTCAAGCTACAGCATGAATGTCCTCCATCAGTACACATACTGAACTGTACATACAGTATGTAGTGAATCTCATTCAGCGTGGCGTTGTATAGTGGACAATTACTATCTTGACCAAAATAATTACAATTCACAATATTATCCTGATAATCAAAATATTCCTAAAACTCTTAAATGTCACCTAAACGTACTGTTAATATGTTTGACTTTTTTAGTCAACATCCTTTTTTTTAGTAAAAACTAATAAAATATATACAAAATTCTTAAATAAGGTGTCAGATTTTTTTTAGATGACATCTTCCTGTATTTTTTTTTCATCATGATGGTGAACTAGATGTGCTTGTGATGATATTAAAAATCTTGTGTCGGCCCATCCCTTGTGGACAAAGACCACGATGTCCTTCACTGTATTGCACCAGCTTGACTTGCCAGCAGTTGGTTTTCTGCCACGAATCCAGAATGAAATGAAGAAAATAAAGCGGCGGCGAAACATCTTGTTAAACACGGAACATGGGAGAGAGTAAAAACACTAACAATGACTTTGGGAACAGAAGAAATTGAATACTGTTAACACGTATTCTTAAAAAAACAACTCGGCTCAATCCACTTAGGATTTTACTGGAATTTGTAATGCTTTGTTCATAATTTAGGGCAACAACATATAAACACAATCCAGAACAGTTTAAAACTATGAAAGACTTTGTGTGTACCACTCATATGCCTGATGATGGCATTTGTAAAGGGCAACATGCACCGGTGTGATTCTTCTAAATAGACCCATGCCTATTGTTTTCTGTGAAAGCCCACACAGCAGTGGGGAGAAAAAAAATAATTGACTTAAAATCAGTTGCAGATTTTCTAAGCAATTCATCGTTTCAGTGAATTTTCAAGCAACAAAAACGACTTCTCAGATGTGAGGATTTGCTTTTTTTTCTCTTTCTAAATCTCAAATCATTCTAAATCGGTAGGATTTGGACGGTTGGTTTGATGAAACAAGCAATTTGGGATCTGGGAATATGTGACAAGCATTTTGTAGTTTGTTCTGGATGAATGGGGTGAAGAAATGTCACTATCGGCTCCTCTCAACCTGGTGTTTTTTTTAAAGCAGCTTTTCGACCTAGAGAAGCACAGCAGATGGGGAAATGGCCCACTCTTTGAAAAAAAAAAAAGAAGACTGGTACAGTACGGTGTTGGATTCACCCGTCAGTTTGACCTGTGGATGAGAAAATTAAAGTTTTATGTCTGTCTCCTCAACCAGCCGGTTTCACGGCTGCAGCTCTGTCTGCTGAGACTCGGTGCTACAGGTTTGTCAATAGTAATTCTCTCTTACCCGACTCTCAGGTGGAAAAGAACCCTCAAAAATATGACCTGTCACATTTATTGAAGAAGGCTGTTATGTTGAAAACCCTCTTCAAACATGGTCTCAAGAAAAAAAAAAGTGGGTCACCCTCAGTAAACCCGCTGGTATTTCTATCTTCAATGACTCCACTCCCTTTCTGTCTCACCCTGTGTAGGGAACACCGATGAACCCATGGAGGAGGGAGCAAAGGAAGAAAGGGTTGAAAAGGCAGTGACCGAGGCTAACAGCCCAGATGAGGAGGAGGAGGAGGAGAAGAAGAGAGAGGAGGGAGGGGAGGAGGAGCGGGCCAAGAGAAAGGGCTCTGATGAGAAAGTAAGGAAAGCTGAGGGGGCGGAAAAGAAAAATGAAGCAAAGGAGAAGACTGATGATGAGACGGGGCCTGCCGTTGCCAAGGAGGAGGAAGAAGTGGTTGAAAAGGACACGCATGAGAGAGAAGAGAGCCCAAAAAGTCAAACGGCGAGGAAGCAGAAAGAAGCAAAAGAGCACAAAGATAAGGAGCTGCTCAAGAAAGCTCCCATCAGCAGTTTCTTTGGTGAGCAGGAATTTGCATAGGTCTGTGCTTGCACAAAAAAAAAATTGTCCGCAAAAGTGCTACGCGTTTATCAGTTGGGAAGGACGTCAAAATATTTCTCTGCCCCCAACTCCTGCTCCACCCTCACCTTTGCTTTAATTTGTTTCTTTTTGTTCAATAGCTCCAAGAAAAGCTGCAGTGAAGACGGAGAAACTAGAAAAGAATGAAGGGGAGAAGAAGACGAGTGCGGAGAGGAAGACTTCAGCAGAGGACAACAAAGACCCGAAAGGGTAAGGCAAAGTACATCAGGGACTTAGAGGCGGCTGAGGATAGGCCGGACGCCTCGTCCACTTTTAGGCATAGAGCCGTGTCACGGTTATCCGCATTAGTGACCAAAATAGTGACTAATACGATACCATGCCTAAATATTTAGATACTGACACTGATATGATACCACGGCAGAAATTGAAAATCATGGAAAATAATAGAATAATACATCACAGGATGTAAAACTTAAAATTAGTATTCCTATGGAAAGAAGCTTCACTTTGTATTTTAGAAAAATAATACTTTAACCTGTGCTCTTTGGTAGATTATGTGTTTGAATTAGAGGAAAACAGTTTGAGGAAAATATGGTAAACCTAATTCTGTCTGGTCGGAGTTAGAGCCGTGTTGTTGTTTTTTTTTTGACTGAGTGCTGCTGATACAGATGTTTAGAGCGAGCATGCAAATCCTGGAGAACACCCGTTTTATCGTTTGACTCCTGCAAAGTTAAATATTGGGATATTGTGCTGTTTTTTCAATTGTTAGTTTAGTTTTAGTTAGTTGTCGGAGTAAATTTGCTCTTTTTATTTTAAGTTTTCAAAAAAGTTGAGTTTTAATAGATTTAATTTTTAGTGTGTTTTGTTTCAGCAGAATGTAGCTACATGTACGTACATCATTCACGGTTGGACAACTGTGTAGGAATGGCCATAATGTTTAACGTTAACTTGAGTGCCCGATGTGAAGCCATTGCTCCACAGCGCCATCTCCTGGGACGTGAAGTCCGCTCAGTTTCTGTGGTTCAGTGTCGCAAAAGTTGACGGAAATCCGTGCTCTCTCTACTTTTTCTGTAGTGATAGATTAAAGCTGATATTAAAAATGATTTATTTTCATTTCAGTTTGCTATTCTAACCCTGCTATGGAGCAGCAGATGGCTGAGTGTGAACACTATCGTCTGTGTTTTTTGTCGAAAAGTTCATTTATATCTAAACAACAGCACAGTCTCACTTTTAGCCAAAACATGTGAAATCCTACTTTGTTGAGATGCCAGAAATCCATCCGGTTGTCCAACAGTCAGACGTCAATCAAGCGTTGTGTCTCCCTCTCAAACTCGACGCTCAATTATTCACAGATTTCTGTTAAACGGTGTTAAGGTGAGACCGTGGGAAGGCTTTCTTAACACTGATGAGGCATTTCTCTCAGAAACTTCAGCTCTTACTTGAATGTCAAAAGTCTAATGCTTGTCTATCACAGTCTGTGGGAGTGTGTAGTCTCAGCTATGACCTCTCTGCCAACACATTCTGCATTCATTATTATTATTACCATTACATTATCTGAGCCTTTCCTTCTTGCATAAAGCAGTGCTTTTATTACACGTAAATAAACCAGCAGTAGGAGCAGTGTATTAGTGCGTTGTCACTTTGAGGTCACGTTAACTATTGCAGCCGGAAACTATTTTAAGCTCGAGAAGAAGGAATGCATTTTTCATCTGCCTATTTATTTTTTTATCACTGCCATCCTTGTGTTCCACAGCGACGGGAGTGATGGGCATAGCATGTAATAGAAAGTTCACAGCTGCAGCACTTCTTCTTGTAATGAATTCAGAAAATGATATTTTGTTCCACCTTGGGTGAGGAGAAGAAACACTTAACACATCTTCCAACTTTTTAAGCATCTTCATCAGTGTTTTTCTTTTCGCTGGAATAAATTATTATATAACATTGCTTATGTGGGGGATGCGTCTATTAAATACTTTTTCTTTATAAGATCTGGTAGAAATGAACTTTGCTGTAGTTCAACTTCTTCAAGTTTGAAGCGACCAGTGAAGCTTTCTCCCAAAAACACTCATTAGATCTCAAAGTATCTCACTGTTCTGATGACGGCGAGCACAACTCTCGGACTACAAAGACGCGCGAGTTGCTTCGGTGACTAACAGCCGTCACCATTATTCAGTCAGACTCTTCATTTACTCGGTTTCTCATTGTGTCCTTCCTCAGCGGGTCGACCTCAGGAGAAACAGATTACGATCCGTCCAGGCCCAACTACCATCCTGTGGACCACGCATGCTGGAAGCACGGCCAAAAGTAAGTCCAACACATCTTCACTCAGCCTGTTTGATCTGTAAAATGTCTGTTAAAAAAACCCAAATCCTTCAAATTTATATATATATATATATTAATGTCAACGGGAGTCCATTCATTCATATGTAAATCTCCTATATGATGCAACCTCTTTCTGACATAACACACACTTTGTGCCACAGGAAGTTAGAGAAGGTATGAGCAGATGAATAAGTAATGAATACAGCTCTATCTATATATTTCTTATTCATGTATTTGTGTGTATGTTTTTCCTGAGTGAAGACTTTGAGTACATGCATTGGTTCATACAAGTCAAAATATTTGACACAACTACACACCTGGTAGGCAAACCTCCTCACTTATTTATCGCCATGCATCATTGGTTACATGTTTGTCCTGATAATGCTCCATGCTCATCCATTAGATGGGACGGTGGAAGACAGACTCAGTTAAATTCTCTCCAATACCTGCGTTGGTGTTTCTCTCCATCCACAAACAGATGCACGTTCTTGCATTGAACACTACCGGGTGAAAATAACACCAAACAGAAACGAGGCACACGCCAAACTGTAGTGGAAGCCAGGCTGGTTTTCTCTGTGCAGCCGTCTCCATTCAAACATAAAAAAAACTCAGAAGAAATACATTGTTCAGACCAGGGAACTGCTCTGACTTTGTAATGGAAAGTCGTGGAAAAGTAGTGGAATTTTACATCAAGGCCATCGTGTAAGTCGAGCTGCTGAGACTCAGGTCAGCTTCGGTGGTTCTCAAACTTTTTCTCCTTCTGGAGGAAGGACGATAAAAAAAAAAAAAAATGGGGAGTGTATGATTTTTTTTTTGTTAACATTGTTATTTATCTGTTAGTTATAGTGCCATTAGATTGCAGTTAGCACCACAGGCTGTGTGTTTGTGTGTGTTATTAAAAATAATCATCATAATTTAGATTGTCAACGTTGTGAACGAAGCTGCAAAATATCCAACACAGCCCGACTTTCAGATTTCTTTTGATTAGCCTGCCGTCGGCTGGTTACGTTGTCATGTTCGTCTCGGAAGCATCATTTCTTTTTTTCTTTTCGTCCTGTGAAATTTCAGTCTCTTCTATAAACCTGCAGACTGTCTAGACAGATCTGTCTCTAAGTGAACGCTGCTGCGGTGGCCGGTTTATTTACTGCTGCACTGTGAAAAACATTCCCGGCCCCCACATTTTGAGAACAATTGACTTTTAAATGGCTTTCTGTAATTAAAACAATTTGACTATCAGATTTTTCTCATATTGTAAACAAAACCCATCTGCTTGGGAACAAGTAAAATGCATTTAAAGCTTGTGGTTCGTCTGAGCAAAGACATACAGAAAATGTCTCTTTTGGAGGCTTTTGTTCTAAAACTCTTCTCCTGTTTGTCCTTCCCCATGTGGAGTGTAATTGGCTTTTTCTGCTCATCAAACATCACTGTCGGGACAAAATCTACCCAGTATGCCAACCCTGACCCTTGCCCTCCCCGCGTTTGCTTTAAAGGAGTTTTGATAACCCTCAATCAAAGCTCATTGTACTGTTGCACTAATTGCTAGCAGCTCTGAACAGCTGAGTCAGTTAAACGTGGTGAATTTAAAAATCTGTCAGTGTGAATGCCTCGCCTGCTAACTATCTGCTCATCGCTCTCCAGAGTGCCGTACTTGGCGGTGGCTCGCACCTTTGAGAAGATTGAAGAGGACTCTGGCAGGTGAGAGCTCCGTATGGAGGAAGAGGTGTTTTGTTTTCTCTCCCAGAACGAGGTAAACAGCATCGGGGAGGAACCGATCGCTGCTCCGTTCAAAGGATTCAGTGTATACCAAAGCCTTTCCACTCAGGCTTCCTGCTGGGAGTTTCTTGAATATAATTAGTGTGTTCCAGCAGAGGGAAGACGGAATTGCATTAATTTGGTGAGGGCAGGGAACATGAAATGGATTTTTACAATTAGGTCACTTTCTAGGAATGTTTTTTTAACAACTTTTTCACACTTTGGTTTCATTTAATTACGATTTTCAGCTTTTGTTCTCCTGAAACTTGGCTGCTGACTTATACAACAAAAATATTAAGAAATAGTGTTTGACGAAAAGGCATGTAATCCTTAGCTATAAGAATCCAGATCATACATCTTGGAAGGCTGATTTGTAACTGAAGTCTCTAGCCAGCAAATTGAAAACACTTTCACAGACTTCCTTTTTATCTTTAGAGGATATTGAATGACAAGCGCTCCCGGTGATGACTTGTATTTTTTATCCACTCACTCACTCCAATTGACGTATAGCTGTTCATAAATGAACTGCTCATCTGCCTCCCCATCTTCCATTTCCGATTAAAACCTTCAGACAAATCTCATTTGCCACCTCCCAGTATTTACAGGATGGCTTTAAAATCCGTTTAGCTTGTCTCAAACCAATCCTGTTGTCATTTCCCAGGCTGCGAAACATCGAGACGCTTTCAAACCTGCTCCGCTCCGTGCTTGTGCTTTCTCCAGGTAAATGGTATTTTATCTCTCCCATAATGCATGCTGATGTAGCTACACAGGCAGCTGGCTGCCAGCCACTCTATCAAGGCGATGATGATGACGCCAGGTTGCACATAAAAGTAGGAGGATGAGTCGGTTCAGGATGTGTGTGGGTGTGTGTTGGTGTGTGTGTGGGTGTATGAGCATGTATCTGCGTGGTTCTGATATTGATACTGCAAGATTTGTGACTCTTTGGCGATCAAAACTTGGGATAATCTTTGTATATTCTTAGTGAACATAAACATGCGTTGTTACCCCTGATCTCCTATGTGATTTTTGTTTTGTATCTTGGCTTTTCATGCCATCTTTTCCATCAAAAAACCTTCAGCAGCATTCTGTTTGTTGTGCAAGGTGTAACGTTTATGTGTTGTGTGTAAATAAATGTGTGTCTTTTTTTCCAGATGACTTGTTGTGCTGCGTTTACCTGTGTTTGAACCAGCTGGGTCCTGCCTACCTGGGGATGGAGCTAGGTGTTGGAGAGACGGTGCTGATGAAAGCTGTTGCTCAAGCAACTGGTAATCGGCGTGCACACACACACACACACACACACACACACACACACACACACACACACACACACACACACACACACACACACACACACACACACACACACAAACATAACCATTCATTTGCACCTAAATGCTTGTGCATCGCCAGCCTAACTGCTGATGCCACCCATCTCTGCTCATCAGCTGGCGGAGCGGCTACTATTTACCGTCTCGCTCTTGTTTCCAGGGCGACAATTGGACAAAATCAAGGCAGAGGCTCAGGAGAAAGGAGATTTGGGCCTGGTGGCCGAGAGTTCCCGTAGCAACCAACGCATGATGTTCCAGCCGGCCAGTCTGACAGCAGGGGGCGTGTTCAGGAAATTGAAGGAAATCGCTAGCATGAGTGGAAACTCGGTGAGCCAGGGAAAAACATTTTCATTAGGGGAAAGCTGTCCTGGGCAAATATTGTTTTCACTCTATTTGGCTCTCAGTATTGGGGTCGAGGGGGCAACAGAAAGGAAATGTTGATGTGATTGTGTATCAAAACAGGAATTGTTTATTTGCCTACTTCAGAGGGAAGGGGGGAATCTTTTAGCCTTTGAAAATATTGTCACCTGGCTGGAATCTCTCAAGCAATTATTTCCTTTTTCATCCCCATTGCTGCTGGGTCTTTTTTATTTATTTATTTATTTTTTTAACACACTGAATTGAACATGGAGTTTGTACTTGCCAGTGATCTCAGTCTTTTTGCATTCTGTCTCTTCTTGCTCTTCCTCTGTGAATCTCAATTTCCTCCCGTCTGCCTCAGGCCATGAATAAGAAAATCGACATCATCAAAGGCCTCTTTGTGGCATGCCGCTTTTCCGAGGCCCGCTACATAGTCAGGTAAAATAACAGGCTTTCGCACACATACATAGACTGTGTTGCGTGTGTGACTACAGGCACGCACACACCTGCATGCAGACACACAGATATCGCCGCCCCATTAGCTCCTTGTGTGTATGTTGAAGCATGCAGCGTTTGTCATCAGCAGCAAATGGGCGTCAGTGCTGACAGCTGTTGGTCTTGTGGTTTTATTGGCAGGTCCCTGGCTGGGAAGCTGAGGATCGGCCTGGCTGAGCAGAGTGTCCTATCAGCTCTAAACCAAGCTGTGTGCCTGACCCCCCCTGGACAAAGTAATCTTGAGTTTTTATTTATTTTTGTACAAAATTTCTCTTTGTGTTGTTTTTCCTCTATTGAAGCTCAGATCAGAAACACTGCCTGATCTGCCTGAAAAAACAAAAAGAGGAAATTTCATACTAAAAAGTAACTAGTAATTTAGGAAATATCAACTAGGGTGGGGCATGTTAAAATGTTCCACGACAGAACGTCAATTGCGCTTTTTTGTATTAAAAAAAAAAAAATGTCAAATGAGCCATTGTCATGCATCTTCGGAGACAAACTATTAAAATACCAAAATTGCCCAACCGACGATGCACTCAGCCAATCGCAGATAGCCAATATATCCGGCCAAATGCCAAACCTTGATATCTGCTTTATCTTCCGGATCGCTGAAACCTCATTAGTGTGGATTTTATCCCCTGTCTCTAGAAAAGTTGGAGATTCAATCCGTTAACTTATGAAAATGTAGTCTGTATGTTTGCAGACTTCTCCAAGGTTACTTCTGTGCTTGTGGTGTGACATAAATAACATTTTAATGAAACCCCACTGGGAGGTCACACTAAAGACAAGGACATTTTATTTACTACACTGTGTTAGAAACTAATGATAACTCATTCCCTGGCACATCAACAAAAACACATACCTTGAATCGTAATCATTTTGGCCCGAATAATCAAGACATGAAATTTTCATGTTGTCCCGTGCCTAATCTTGACCGCGTGTCTCTCACCACCTGCTTTGAGCGCTGATCCGAGCTGCTCTCACCAACACTACCTGCACCAAATTTAAATAGATTCATCCCCGACTTATTAGTATTCGTGGCTTACGCATGGCTCGAGGTATGCTTTAATAAGAGTCAATTAGACCAGAGGCTCGGTGGGGAAATTTGCATTGATCTGTGGTCTGGTCTGGAAATGTTTTTCTTAACAGTTTTATTTATTTATTTAACCATTATTTAATCACACAGGTCAACTAAGGGCAAATTCTTTGTAGGGCTGAAGTGGATCTTTACAATGAATAATAAATGTAGATACATTAGTATTTTTGGCCATCACTCTTCAATATCCTCTCTACTGTTTTTCTTACTTGGGTGGGACTGGAACTCAACTTTTAGGTTGAGTTTACCCTCTGTTGTAGAAAACTGGCATGCAGCCGTATGCAGGTAATTGCATGGCTGTCATGTATATTTCACGGCCTTTAAAAGGGCTCTGAACTTTCATCCGGCAAATGTTCGGTCAAACATATTTTCAAACACTCGCACGGATCTGTTTGAAATGCATTTCCACCTCCCATCCTTATAGGTTTCCCTCCTGCTGTGCTTGACGCGGGGAAGGGGATGAGCGCCGAGAGCAGGCGGGCCTGGATCGAACAGAAAAGTCTCATTCTCAAGCAGACTTACTGGTAACTGAAGCCTAAACAAACCCCCTCATTTCCCTTTGCAGTCTCTCCTCACCGCTACTACAATGCCTCATCCCTCTTAAGCCCCGTCCCTCATTCTTCCTCACTCACTCTGCTCACTTTCACTTTGGCTTGTATTGATTTTCTTCTTTTTTTTTTCTCCCCTTGTTTGTTTTTCTTCCAAACACCGTGCTTCATCTCCCACTCTCTCGCCACGCTCTCTCGTCCAGCGAGATGCCCAATTACGACGTCCTCATCCCTGTTCTGCTCAAAGAAGGCATAGATGAGCTGCCCAATCACTGCAAGCTCACTCCAGGTAAGCAACCAGTCAGGAGGCAGAAAGGCAAAAACATCCCAAACCGTGACTGGTGTGTGTTTATTGATCCGTTCAGTGGAGGTGAGTCAGTTATTTTAGTGAAGCGAGTCATTTATCACAAGAAGATATCACTAAACTAAGGATTAGCTCCCAATTACACTGTCGTCAAGCGTTTTGTTATAAGGAACCTTGGCACCAAGGTAAAAAATGAATACCAGCCTCCATCTGAGCAATACTAAATTGGCTGCTGTTGGTCAGTTAGACAAATCTAGCAGCTTTTCTGGCAAGCAAACAATCGTTATTCTGAGGGCTTTTCTGTTCTCAAATGCGAGATAGTTAAAGGAGCTGGTGAATGTTTGGATGGCGCTAGCCAGTTAGGAGAGAATGTAACTGTCCTTTCATATCTGTCTCTGTAAGCTCCAATTAAAGGAATTTGTTTGGTGAATTTCATTATATCACTCCTCTGCTGCTTTCGAAGCTTAACTTGGCGACACAGCCCGGGGGGATGTGAGTCAGAGATCTTTCATATTAGGGCCAAATGAGAATGCAAACAAACTAATTTCAACTGTGTCACAGAAACATTTGTGGGTGTGATGCTGATGTGTCACGGGGGAAACGAAGCAAATTTCACAGTTTTGTTTTTTGTTTTGCAAAACCGATCAGAGATCTGCTTTGCGCTCATAACCTGGAGGTCTATTAGTGAAAACGCTGTCTCTCCTCCTCTTCATAATGTGGCAAATTAAGAAAACTTCTTCTGGGCTGACTCGCCTCAACTATGTGAAAAATAGTAATATATTTTTGTACTGTTTGATTGGTGTCCTGAACTCTCATGCCACCTTCCTTGTGCCAGGCGTGCCACTGAGACCCATGTTGGCTCACCCCACCAAAGGGGTCGGCGAGGTGATGAAGAGGTTTGACGAGGCGGCGTTCACCTGCGAGTACAAATACGACGGAGAGCGTGCACAGGTGTGTATCTGTATGCATGTACCTGGTGCAGTGACAAAAATGCAACCCGTTGTTTCCATTGGCACCGAACATATGCCTGCTGAATTTTGTATGCACATACCTCTCGGCTGTGTTCTTTGAGTATGAGGTATTGCTGTTCTGTGACTCCTGCTGCGTTTTCACTTGACTGTGTGTATGTGTGTGTGAGTGTAGTGCTGCTTTTGCCCTGGGTCTGTAGACAGAGAAAGCTACTTCTGCCATTGTGGACCACGTAGAGGGAGGGGGAGGGAGGGGGGGGGGGGGGAGCTAGAGACAGTGAGGGCGAGACACATGAGAGGGAGAGGGAGACGGCAGCATGGCTGAGGGAAATTTTGAAAGAGACGTAAAGAGACACAGCGAGGGAGAGATTGTAATGTAAACCCCTCCAGCTGCATTGTTAATTTTGGACAGTCATGCCAATAAACTGCCTTTGAACTGAGCTGAATTCAGAGGAAGAGAGATGAGCAAAGAGGGAGAAACAGAAACAGAGAGGATGGAGACGGAGCGAGCGAGCCCAATGACGTCTCCTCTCTCTCTGTCTCTCTCTCTCGTCTCACTGCAGTGGACCATACCTCAAACAGCCAGCAGAGGGACTCTTGATTCACCACTCGGTAAAACACTCCCCCTGTGTTTCTACGACGAGTGTGTCTTTGTGTTCAGATTTTGTGAAGAGCCCAGATGAAATGTGTACAAAAATAGCAAAAATAACCCTGATGCATTCATGGAAGTCAAGCAAGTTATTCTGTGTGTATTTCTTTCTATTTTTTGAGTTTATTCATCACAGATGAGGCTCATTGATCAATAGAGAAAAGGAGACTTGTTGTTGTATTTGGCCAAAATCACACCTGAAAATGCAACACATCTTGTGAAGTAATTTGATCTAAAGTAGAGAAATCAAAACAAATGTTGTGTCGAAGACAGGAGAGTACAATAGGACTACTGTAAATCACAGGGTAGTTGGCTACAGTCCACCTTAAGGGAGGACAAATGATTGCAGGTATAATGTAGTCACTTTGTCATTTGCTGTTTATAAACACAAGTCCGGAGCACAAAATACAAAGAGAAAATACAGATGTAGTCAACGTGACATAACTCCAGGGGATCATAACTTATGATTTGAAATGGATCATTTTGTATCAGCGTGTGCATTTTTCTCCGGGAATGGTTGCATATTATACGTCGGAAAGAAACGTTGAGTCAGAAAGAAAAATTCAATCCAAATCGCTTTAAGCCATCAACCAGATCAAGAATGGATCAAGCAGTTTGTCATAGAATAATTCCTATACCAATGCTGTTTATCAAATAGCCCACTTACAGAGTTAATTTTGGGTGGTTGCGTACCTGACTACATGTAGAACACAGCAGGCTTATTTAATTTTGCCCTGCAGTAACGGTCTGCTTTCCGGATGGTGCACTCCAGCCTCAGGCTGGCTACCTCTACGCCATTCGTCTGCATCTACCGCCCGCACATGCAGGCGAATGGCACCCACTTCCCTACATGCCCTCGCAGATGAGCGAGGAGCTCCGGCAAAGGGGGCCGTTCATCTGCATGCACCGCCCACGCTGCGGTGACACGGAGCCGGCCAAAAACCGGCGAAGCCTCGCTCAAAGTGAGCCCTTGGGGAGAGAAAAGGCAAAAGAATTGGCAGCGAGCCGGTAAATAGCAAAGCTGGCCGATTCATTAGTTCATACTCATGGAATAAATATACTAATGTCAATTACATGCTAGTCTGCATGAGAAATGAAGAAACAAAAATAATTGGTTCTAATAATCTGCAGCTTATAGTGATCAATTAGACTCGGACTGACGTGATCTCCAGCGGGTTCCTCTCTGTGAGGAAAGAATAGCGGGATAAGATTCTCATTATTGGTGAGATACATTTTTAGTTATGAGTTTGACATTTTATTGGTCAACCGATCGATGGAGAAGATAGTCCACAGATCTTTAGTTGCCCATCATCTACTGGGAAGGAAAGCAACAGAGCTTCCATTCCATCAGAAAACGATCGTGGTTGTTCCTGTCAGCTGGGGAAGTGATTCCATATGTAGCTCATGCAGGTCATGAAAGAAGGCATGCATCGCTGTCTGGGTCTAACCTGCAGTCTGCCATGTCTCTCGGCCAAGTCCCAGCAAGCCTTTATGACCGTAGGATCATCTGATCTGACACAGCGACCGTCTCAAAGGACAAAACTGTTGTGCAGTCTGACCTCCGCAGTTAATTTAATTTCATGTGTCCTGCGGTTAGTTGACAATAGTTGACCAGTCGAAAATCCAAAAGAGTTTTTACACTTTGTGTCCGTCTTATTAATTGTATTGTTTTTTTTATTCCCCCCCCCCCCAACAGATTCATATTCTGGAGAGTGGAGAGGTTCGAGTGTTCAGCCGCAACCAGGAAGACAACACCAGCAAATACCCCGATATCATCTCTCGCATTCCCAAGGTAAAGCACATGAACGCACGGAGCGCTGTAGCTCAGGCCCGAGGGACGACGGGAGAGTCTGGCTGAGCTTTGATTGTCAGATGAGGCCTTTTACAGCTGTGCGGATAACAACCGCACACGTTTGTCTTTCATTTAGATGGTTTTCCTAAACCTTACATCTATCTGGCAGAAACCCCTCAAAGTGTATTTATTTCCTTGCTGGTCTTTGTCCTTCTGCCATTACATTTTTTTTAATGATTTTATTTAGAGGTGTGTATTGAGAATGGATGTTTGAAACCAGCTTGTGAAACTTCTCTAATATATATGGGGGAAAATACATCTTTTTTTTAATTGCTGCTATGGGTAAGGTTGCCAAATTAGCCAGCTCCCTCTTGTGCGGGGTTAGAGGAAGAGATCACCAGCACCTGCAGCTCTGGCAGTTGGCCTGAGGTTATCTGAGCTTGCTCACTACCCTGCGCTTGCTGAGTGTCTTTTTTTTTCTGCTTTCTCTCTTGTTTTTTTTATTTTTATATATATATATATATCAAGGCTGGCACGAGCTGTCACAGTTGAGACTTAGTAGTTAGGTTAGGAGTGAGGTACCTGGTGACTTCATTACTGATATTCTAAATAAGGTAAAGATGACAAGGAGAAGAAAAAAGTGCAGGATGGGATTCTGCAACTGCAGGTTGAAGCGAGGCAACCATCATGCACCTGGTTAATACGGGCGTTGCTTTTTTATCTTTAATTCAGATTCAAAGTACACACTTTGAATCAGCACATTGGCCTCACAGCAGGGGACAGCCGCTCTGGCCACAATGCCTTTAAGGCCTTAGCAGGGCTGCTGAGAGGCCAGACTGTAACAGCCTCTTCCAAATGAAGTGGTTTCTTGCTTAAAAATGAGTGACCAGAGGGGAAAGTGCTCTTTCTTAAAGTCTCTCGGTTCTTTTGCAGCTTCTAACTGAATGATCATAGATACCATCCTTATGTTTTTGTTTATGGATCACTTCTACAACACTATCAGAGCTTCTTTTCTAAACTCAACTCTCCCTTCTTCATAATAAAAGCTTTTCCCTGGTGGGGCACTAGAGGTTCAAGGCACTGACCATGAACTGCAACCTTTCCATCGGAAAACCAGCAGGAGGCTTTTATTGTGAAGTAGCAATAAGAAATGCAAAGTATTTGTCCTCCAGTTGGCTTGTATTTTGGGGGGGGGGGGGGGGGGGCTTCTTTTGCCTCACCCTGCTGCCCCGTGGAAAGCCAGTAACTCTGTGCCAGCATGGCTTGAACGGTTGCTCATGGCTCAGCTCAGTGGATAACCTCCCCCACTATGGAGGGGTCACGCCGGCGAACAAAAGTTTACTTTTTAATGCTGCCCTCCCCTCGTTCCATTTTCATCCGTCATTCTTTCTCTCCATCACACTCTGTATCTCATCATTTCACATAACATCTACCCTCTCAAGTCTCTCATACTCACTTTCATCTCTCTGCTTTTTGCTCCTTTCTTCTTTTCAGAGCTTTAAAAGCTACATGCCTCTTTGTCTCTCACCTTATTGCTCTTCTGTCCACACTCTCTTTCTCATGTCTCTCCCTCTAATCAGCTCTCTCGTCCCCCCTCTACTTGCCGCTCTCTTTTCACCTCTTCCTCCTGTCTTCTCCCTCTCTTCCTCTCATCTTTTTTCAACACGTTTGATGCAGCCGGTGTGCATTTTATCTTTTTGGTTTGTTTCTCAGCCTCTTGTACCCTTCACCTCTCACTAGAGGCCAATATTAGGCATTTTCCAAACTATCGGTTACTATCGGTATCGGCATTTATAATGGCCTATAAATGAATATTTTAAAAATAAAATAAAAACGGACGGAACACCCTTATAAAACTTAACAGAATTTGTCTCCAGTCTTGTTTGAAGTTATATTTATGAAGCTTACCAAGTCTTTTAATTCTGGTAACTTTGTGTTTGGTTGTCGTTGTTATTGTGTTTTCGTTCAAAGGACTTTAAGTTTTATATCTTAAGTTTGTATTTTTATACATTTTATTTATCAGAACTTTAATATATTTTGATGTTCCTCTGTTCCGTTGTGACAATAAAATGAACAGGTTTGTTTTTAAACTGCATTATCATATTATTTTAGTGAAGACTCATAAATAACTAATGTTAGGGCCGATATATCGGAATATCGGATTTTTAAATCGACAAACATTTGTATCGGCCTTCAAAATTAGGGGTGGGACGATACGGGTAACTCACGATTCGATACTGTGACGATATTTGGCCCACGATAACGATAATATCACGATACACGATATCTGCGATATTCGATATATTGCAAGAAATTTCATCAACGATATATCACGATATGTGACTGAAAAAGAAAAAATATGCATAAAAAATAAATTCCAAAACTTCGTACAATGTACAAATGAATAAACACTGTCCAGCTGGACACATTAAAGTGCATGAACATTAATAACATGTCTTATGTAAACCAGGACAGTGCTTTCTGATACTGAAAAGTCAGTAGCAACTTGTTTTATGTAAACCCGGGCCCGTTTTATGTAAACCCGGGCCCGTTTTAGTTTAACAATAGCTAAACAAGATAAGAATAACATCAGAATTAAATGAAATATTGGGCACATTTCAGTATGCAACCAATTATGTGCAGAGTTATGTTCACCCATCCAGTACCTGGGAAGTCGGGCCTCATGCCCACACGGCTCCGCGGATCCACACATGCGGACCCTCCGACGGACGGTAAACACGTGCCGCCCGGAATCCTACCCGTAAATAGGCAATCAAGCCCGGCCGAAAAGTGGGTCCTCATACCCTCAATGCTGTGTGAAAAGCGCTTGAAGCTCACAACAGCACCGGCCAGCACACGGCCACGCTTATGCGGCGTTCACACCGGACGCGATAGACGCGAATACAATCGCGTGAGACGCGTGTATCGCGCCGCTTGATCATTTTGGACTATTCGCTTCATTCGCTTCATTCGCGTCATTCGCGCATGACGCTCATTTTTGAACCGGTGCTGCTCTAGCGGGGGAAACGAGGGCAGCGCCGGCGGGTCACGTCGGCGGACCCTCCTCCTCCGCCTCGGGGTACCCGATGCCAGAGTCCGTGAGTCCGTGAGTCCGTGAGCCTCTAAACTCTAGCGCGCCGCTCGGAAATCCTGCCCGTAAATAGGCAATCAGACCGGGCAGCGGGCGGCCCCCGCGATCCGCTCAGGACAACCGTCAACTCTTAGACGCACCGACGGGAGTCTAAAAAAACCCGTAGACCCAAAATATCGATATTTGCCGTCAGTATATTGATTTATTTATTGCGACAGAGAGCACAACAATATATTGCAATATCGATTTTTTTCCCCACCCCTATTCAAAATCCTTTATCGGTCGGGCTCTACCTCTCACCTCTCTCCCTTTTTAGGGATGGGACGATATTGGATTTTTATCTTGGATCCCACTCACAATAGGTTGATCGTGGTGAACTTCCTTTGGCGGGATAATCTTATTAATCAAAATGTTAAGTGATTCCAGTATGTCTTAGTGCAATTTCTTTCGAGTTTTAACCATATTTTGATTATTATCGGGAGAATATTGCAATTATATGCAATAAGATAATCACGGCATGAAATGTTCATATCTTCCCATGCCTAGTTCCCCGACACCTCACATATTTTCTCTTGCTCTTCTTCCTGTCGATGCCTCTGACTGCTGTCTTCTCTCACCTTTTTATTGCTTTCACTTGTTTCCTCCCGTCTCACATTTTTTTGCACCCTTTTTCAACACATTCTCCTCCCCTTTAAAAACTCTCATGTCTCCTCGTTCTCCGTTTGTTTTTCCGTTCTCACAAGGATGATGAACAACAGAATCTTGTTCATCACACTTCCCTCTGCCTAAAATGTGGTTTTGGATGAAAGAAACTGTTGAACAGAGTGAAAGTTTGGGTGTTGGTGCCTCATTTGCATTTTGCAAGAAAGACGCTGCATTTTAAATTAATGGCGTCATTTAATTTAAATTGAGCTTGAAACTATTTTCCAGTGTTTATTTAATGTATGATCCTTAATTCATGACATTTAATTCACCACGACCGTGCAATAAAAATAGCCGATGTCAGTTGTTGTAAATTAAGCTTTCATCCAGGAAATCGATTGCTAATCATAAACATGGCAGACAATTACTTAAATTAATCGCTTAAATTAAAATGCGCGTCCTTAGCCCTGACATTATGTTGTCATGGCTACATCTTTGTTTGCGTGTGTGTGTGCGTGTGTGTGGACACATTCCCATCAACACAATACATGAACAATGCCAGAGTGAAACTTCACACTAACACACATTCCCTGCAAAGAGGAGATGGTCTGATTAGATTTTACAGCACCTTGCTGCATTATTTTGCATACTAATGAGGGGAAACTCATTTTCCCAAAGCTACCGTAGTGTCTTACTGCCTCTAATTGTGAATTGATATTAATACATTAGCACATTAATATTAATATGAATACATTCATGCATTACTTGGCCTAATGACCTGATGAGTATTACTGGTTCCGTTTGATATATTTGACTGTTTCCAAACAACCAGTTACTTCTAATGTGTCTCTCGCTCTTAACTGGGATTGGCTTTCCGTGATAATCATATCTAACTTGCTGAGTGGCTCTTAAACTGATCCAAGTTGTACATTTAAAGGTCCTAGCACGATGAAATATTTATCAGCTGCCAAACCCTTTTCATAAATGCAGCATTAAACTGAGATGCAAAAGTAAAACATCTCAAGTGAATCATTTGGCTATTGATGTCTAAACTGAAAAGAAGGGTGAATGTGATGTTTAACACTTTGGTAACTGGTTGAGTAGAAGAGATGGCAGCGACACACATCGCTACTCAAGAGTAACGATTAATGTAATGTGGAGGAAAAAGGTTAATGTGCTCGCTTCCAAAGCATTTGGCAACGAATGGAGGGCTGCTGTCGGTCCTTAAACAGCTTGAACATACATTTCATTTGATTGCCTCTATTCATGCCTTTTTCAAAGCTCCAAGTAGAGTCTCGTACTGATTTTAAATCTCCCAGGTTTGTTGTATTTACTTCATTGCAACCTCCTGACAATCCTCTGATTACTACAGCAAATTTAGTAGTTAATAACACTGTTTGGCTTTTCTAATATTAAAAAGCCCTCCTCATCTCTCTACTGAAAACTCTTGATAATTTCAAATTTCCTTTTGCTGTATCCGTTTGAACTCTCTAAAAGGTGAAGAAGGACTCTGTGGTATCCTGCGTCCTGGACTCTGAGGCGGTGGCCTGGGATCGTGAGAAGAAACAGATCCAACCCTTCCAGGTCCTCACCACCCGTAAGAGAAAGGTACGGACGGAGAAGGGTATAATAAGGCGGGAGACAGCTGAATGAAATGCTCAGGGCGGTAAAAGGGTAGAAGGTAGAAGATGATGAGAGAAGAAAAAGGGAGGTGAAAAGGTTGGCGGGAAAACGAGACAGAGATAAAGACCAGGAGGTGGAGGAGAGGCAGATAATAGAGTGAAATGATCCGGTGGATGGAGAGAGAGCAGACAGAAAGAGGGGAAGATTGATAAGTGGGAGACAGAAGAGTCGAATGGAGGGGGGGGGAGGTGAGATTGCAAATGTCAGCGAGGTGTTTTTTCAGTTTTGATCAGAATAACAGCCTCTTTTCACTACACCAATCACATTAGAGTGAAACGACTCCTCTACCTTGCGTCTTTGTGTGTGACATCCTTGAAAATTAGGAACGGGGAAATGAGAGCGCCAATACGGTGAACACGAGGAGGAAAATGAGCATCCTGATTTTTTATTTATTTTTTTGCTAAATGTCGTTCGCGCCACTACGAAGTCATGATTTGTAATGATGGTTTGATACACAAACTGATTGTACTCCCCTTAGGCCATTTTAGGACAACATCTCCACCGTCTTTACTTCCTAGAGCATTCTTGCTGCAATGACATCTTTCAGATAAGGAGATGAAAGCCGATAGGAACTAATTAAACACCATTAATTGGCGGAGGGGAAGGTAATGAGGGAGTGAAAATGAGAAGAGGCACACATGAGAAATATTCCAGGTTTGGAGACTGCAGTTTTATTGGAGACACTTTCATCCAGTATTCCTGAGTGCATCCCTTTACCATTATCAACGTTTTAGAATATCGGCAAATTCTTAAATATGTACATTAAGAGAACTTAGCCTGTAAGTGATTACTAAGTAGAGATTTGCTCATTATTAAGTACAAGGATTAGTTAGTCCAGAGTCCCTTCTTGACTGCAGGACGTAGGAACGTTTTAAGGAACTCATTGTGTTTGACCATAAGCACCAGGGTCTAAATTGAGTCGTGAGGACATTTTACCCACTAAAAAGGCACTGGTCAAGGGAAAGTACTAAAGCGACGTTTGCAGGGATGACAGTCGATGATGCATCCGTCGCTGTGCTGCTGCTTTCACTTGTACACTGCTTCATTCATAAAACAAAGGGGTGCTCTGCTATCGATTTAGGACGAGTGAAGAGCATTTTTCTTTGTTTTGTTACATTAAAAGTAAAGTCAGGCTTTGCTTTTGGCTTCCTGACTCATTTTTTAAAAGACCGAGAGATCGTGTGAGTGAGCTGGGAGGGTAAGAAGAGAGAAGGAGAGGGGCATCATGCCGGTGCTGTAAATGTATTTTTTGGATTGTTTCACTGCGGTTACTTTCCAAGCTCAAATACATATCCATCAAACACCCAACAGATGAATTACCATGGAGACGGAAGATCTTTGTTTCATCTTCCTCCTCCGCATTTCATTCATTACATCCAAAATCCACCAGTAAATACTATACAGGAGTAAATGCCATTACAGTGATTTTTTTATTCCCACCTTGGTTTTTAGATTAAAGAGGCAGCTTTTAGACTGTTATGGAAATGCAGACAACAATGAGCTGAAGGAACCGTTTCAGACCTGGGACAACTTTTCAAGGAACTGAACTAAACTATCAGGAAGTTCTTGTTGAAGCTGATTAGTCATTTGATTTTATAGTTGAATTAACAACTGCAAGTAATAGTTATGCTGCACTGACTTCCTGTTTGCCTTGCTAATTTGCTTTTGATTTAAAAAGCTTTACAAATGTTTTTCAGGAACTAATTAGACAATTTTTTATGTTTTTACTAGCGAAGACATTTCTTGCCCTGTGGAGTTTTCTTGTCAACCATTTCCGTTTCCATTCAGTGTTTCTCACCAAAGTGCGTAGCTTGTATTCCTGAGGCCTAACAAAGGCCTAAGTAGACGCAACTAAGTTGTTAGACATTTTTTGGGATCATCTTGAAGCCTGCATTGTTTACATCCATCTTTACTTACTAGACATTCTCTCTTTCCCTGTGTTAGTTGTTCAAAACTGATTTACTAAATCACTGAGCTAGGAAGGAAGGACTTTACTGACTTGGGGGATTGTCATGGGATTTTACATCCACATACATACATATACGGCCACAGGGGAAACGCTGTAATAAGGGAAAGAAAGGTAAGAGCAGAAGATGGAGAAGGTGAGTGAAAGGGAGTCAAGGAGCAAGAAGTAATACGCTGGAAGAAAAGGAGGAGCACAGCGAGGAGGCGCGATGCTGTTAAAAGCTAGAAGGGAGACGGGAGAGGCGGGGTGGTTAACTTTCAAGATGAACCGGAGAGAAATCAAAGAGCTCTTTGTAACAAGTCCCAAGGTTGGATGTAGCGATTTGTGAATAAGAAAAGTCTATTTGCATATTTTTGTCAAGTGAATAATATAAAATGTTTGTGTGTGTGTGTGTTGATGCCTCCCTGCAGGACGTGGATGCCTCGGAGATCAAAGTCCAAGTGTGTGTGTACGCCTTTGACCTCCTCTATCTTAACGGCGAGGTAAGACCCAAAGCTGATGAGGAAAATATTACCCAGAGATCTCTTTCAAATGCCTTAACACTGGTGTGTGTGCGTGCGTGTGTGCGTGCGTGTTTATTAGTTGCGAGCATGCCTGTGTGCTTGTCACCCCACTGAGATACCAACAACGTCCCTGAATGCCAATGATGGTGCTACCCGCGGCCGTAACTAGATAATGATTGTAACACTCATTGTAATTCCAGCGGAGTGTGTCTGAGACTGTGTGCACGTGCGTGTGCGGTGATTGTAATTGGGTGTGGGATTGAGAGTGTATGATTCCAACCAAATAATACACAATTTTTAAGCTAATTTCCTAAAAGTCAGCCGAAGACAATGCAAATCAGCGAGTCTTCCCATCAGCCAATGGTATGGGAATGTTATATAAAGTGGACAGGGGGGAATTACAGAATGTAAAGAGCACCACTGGCTGAAGTTGTGCCGTTTCATTGTTTCCCCGACCTAATGTGACATTTATGTAAATGTTATGAATTAATTTGTCCCCGTAGGAACTTGGTCTGTTTTTGGCTGTTTGGCTTTTTTTTTTTTTTATCTTGTTTATCTGTTTTTGGTTGATTCTCCCTTCAAATAATTGACTGTCCAAACCCCCGTGCTCTGCCTTCCTTTTCCCTGCTAGCCCTGTTGTTGGTCTGGGGGAAGCCTCCATGCAAACACTGTGCTAACCAATGAGGGCTGGTAGGACAGACGTCGTGTGTCTTTGTACTAATAATTAACTAGTAATTTGGCAGGTTTAAAGGAGCAGATAACATTCTAAAAAAAGTCACGTTCTTTTAAGGTTAATTGTAAAAATGATCATATCTTAAACGTAGGGCTGTACCAAACGGCCCTTTTAACATTCAAAGCTTCTATTGAAGTGTTAAATATTATGTCATATGTTACGACATCATCAACCAAAAAAAAAAGTGCATCCTTGAAAAAATTATCTGATGAAAGAAGGTAGTTTTTATTAAATCAACTTCCTTGATGAATCCATTTGGTCAACATAAATACATGTAGCTGTACAGTGTTGCCTTGCATGCTGTGTGTCTGTGTGTGTGTTTGTATCTAATATATTTATCTCCATCTGTGCAGATACTGGGTTCAAACAAAATGAGACATGCAATAAAAAACCCCTGCTGCGCAGCATTGGAATGTTGATTTATAATTCAAATGTCAACGTTATGAACGAAGCTTCAAACTATTTGGTACCATCCTACTTAAAGTGAACAGCTTTAAGACAAAATATGAATATAAACTCAGTGTTTTGGCACTGTGGGTAAAACTAGCAGCACCAGCGGTGTATGAGGCGTTTAGAAATACACACCCGTTGTGTTTGTGTTTTTTATTGTGCCCACATGTTGGCAGCATCTTGAAGTGAAGACTTTGCAGAAGAAATGTTACTCTAGAGTTTGTAACATGGGCAGCATCGGAGCTAATGGCTAACGTACGGAGGTTTTGAAGGAGATGTTTTTTATAGTGATATAAAGTAAATATTAGAGAGGGAATTATGACTGTTTAACACTAGCTCTAAGCAGCTTCTTATAAAAATTAAGATTAATTAAAACATATTATTCAAGTGGAAAATCTTCACTGATGTTTTGTTCTCAACAAATTATACAATGGTCAACAGAAACCAAAATCATCGACCCATTCAGGGCTGGATTCAAAATCACATTGAAGTATAAATGGAAAACACAAGCTGATCCAACTGTGAATTTTCATCATAATGTGACTCGGTGTGTTTGGAACCCGGGTCTGACAATCACCCTGAAGATTTCATCCCGGTCCCTTACAGCAGTCAGGGTACCTTTGACTGGGACATGGTGGTCTGTTTGACCCCCCAAGGATACGCCTCCCCCTCCCCAGACCACCAGATCACTGACCCACTGCCAAACCAGTCATGTGCCAATGGTGGACCTGCCAGTTCTGGTGTTCTCTGGTGAATGCCAGTCAAGCCGCACAGTGCTGGTCTGGTCTGTTTCTGACAGTTTGGGCAGTAGCCTGCAGGAGGTAATTCTACAGGGCTCTGCAGTGCTCCTCCTGTTCCTCCCACAGAGGAGCAGATTCGGGTCCTGCTGCTGGGTTGATGCCCTTCTAGGGTGCTGTCCAGCTCTCCTGACGTAACGGCCTGTCTCCTGGTATCTCCTCCATGCTCTCGAGACTGTGCTGGGAGACACAGCATATCTTGCGATGGCACGTATGAAAGAGCCATCCTGGAGGAGCTGGACTACCTGTGAACCTGATTGAGCTGCAAGTACCGTCTTATGCTAGTCCATGCTCCAAGTAGTGACGAGGACACGAGCAGAACTAGAGAAGAATCAGTCAGGAAGGAGAAGGAGAGAGCAACGGTTTGTGGCCACCACGCGTAAAACCAGTCCCTTTTTGGTGGTTGTCTTGCGTTTGCCCGTCCATCGCACCTGTTGTCACTTTAATTTGCACCAAAGCAGCTGAAATTGATTCACCATCACTTCTGCTTTCTAAATGGACAAATTGATCTCCCTAAGTTTAACTGACCTGGTGTTATACGGTGATGATTTAGTATTCCCTTCATTTTTTTTAGGGTTAGGGTGTGTATATAATTAAAACTAATGCCAAGTTGTTTAATACAATACAATAATCTATTTTGTAGTCATTTGAACAGTTTGCAATAACATAAGTAGAAGCATTTAGAATGTTTGACATTTTACACTGACTTTGGGGCAGTTTAAATATTTTTTTCAGAAAGATGGTGTGGGGAAAAACATAGTTAGGAGCTGCTATAATAACAAAAACAACAAATGATCTGCATCGGCAGCTGATACGGCTCATCAATGATCAGCGACCTGCATCCATGGAAGAAATGGTGATCTGTCAAAGTTAGATTTGCTCCCGTTTTCTTCTTCTGATCCGATCTGTGAGTCAAAAATGTGATGCGGTCTGATCCGTGAGTTTTGTGCTCGATTGCACCCTTACCCAAACCCCTACTATAGGTGGTTGGAAACATGGTGGTTGTGTGTGTGTTCTGCTGGTTTGAGCCTGTACTGTGTGGTTGGATGTGGGTGTTTGAATGTGTCCAACGCTGTCATGACTGTCTGAGAGTTTTCTGAGACTGTGTGTATGTGGGTATCTAGTCGGGACGGCATTTCATCCTTGTCATTGCAAGGCTCCAAGCTATGAAGAGGAAATGGTTGTAATGATGCACACTTTTGCCATTTGTAATGATGTCTGTTTTTGTGTGTGTGTGTGTCTGTGTGTGTGTAGTCCCTGGTGCGACAGCCGTTGTGTCGGCGTCGGGCTCTGCTGAAAGAGAGTTTCTCAGAGGTGGAGGGAGAGTTTGTGTTCGCCCGATCCATCGACTCCGACAACACCGACGCCATCGCAGAGTTCCTGGAGCAGTCTGTCCGAGGTGTGTGTGTGTATGTGTGTGTGTGTGTGGGTGTGCTCATGACTGTGTGTGTTAGACGGAGACACAGTTTCTTATTTGTTTTCCTTCCTGCTGTCCCCCGTGCGTCTTGAACCTTTTTGTCTGTGGGTGTGTAGCGTGCAAGTTTCATTTCATTTGTGCCCTTGCCTGCTGCCTTCATGTGTAAAGTGTGTGTGCGTGTGTGCGTGTGTGCATGTGTGTGTGCGTGTGCGTGTGCGTGTGCGTGTGTGTGTGTGTGTGTGATGTCTGCTTGTTTTCCTGCCTGCTGTCTCTTTGTTTGACCTGTATGCTTGTTGTATTGTTGTGCCTTAGCCTTTGTGTGAGTGTGTGTTAGCGGAACGGAGACAGAACGTGTGCGTTGTGTTATTGAGTTTTTTTTGTGTGTTGTGTCCCCAGACTTTTCTTTCTCTCTCTCTCTCTCTCTCTCTCTCTCTCTCTCTCTCTCTCTCTCTCTCTCTCTCTCTCTCTCTCTCTCTCTCTCTCTCTCTCAGAAGACAGAGACAAAGACCTTCCATGTATCTGAAAGATAATCTGTTCATTTCCTTTCTGCATGACTAGAACCGTGTTTTGGTGTATTAATGTGTGCGTGTGCGTGTGTGTGTGTGTGTGTGTGTTTAGACTCCTGCGAGGGCCTAATGGTGAAGACTCTGGAGAAGGATGCCACGTATGAAATTGCCAAGCGCTCTCACAACTGGCTCAAGGTGTGTGTGAGACACCATTAAAAAGCATTTAGTGTCTTATGATACACACACATACAAGTGAGCACACATTTATGCATCTCTGACTGTCTTAATTAACTTCTCTGTGGGTACAATATTTAACAGTTCATTTTGTGCAGAATACATAAAAATGAAGAGAAATAATAAAGAAATAAAGCATCTTTATAAGTGGAGTTTTATCTACATTCATCTAAACTGATGCGTAAAAAGTGATGACTCTTTATCTGGATAAAGAGCAAATATCTGAACTTTTCTGAGTCATATTTTTGTTTAATAGTAGCATTTAATTGGTATTTAATTAATACTGCTTTTATAAGTCATAAGTTATACATCATAAATGATCCAGTTTTGTACATAATGAAATGCCCTAATCAGCTCCAACAATGCGTATCATCACATTTGTTTTATTGCACCCTTATTTATGAGATTCGTTGTCTCTCACACGCTGCCATGCTGTCCCTCAGCTGAAAAAGGACTACCTGGATGGGGTGGGTGACACAGTTGACCTTTGTGTGATCGGCGCCTACATGGGAAAAGGCAAGAGGACGGGCACCTACGGGGGCTTCCTGCTGGCCTGCTACGACGACGAGAATGAAGAGTTCCAGTCCGTCTGCAAGGTGCGTGACTGTAGACGATGCATCAGCACATGGTTCGATTATGACGGGTTTATTTCAATGACGATATGTTGACAAAATTTGAATGAAAAAATGACATTGGCAAAATTAAAGTGAAACATTTTCAGGATTAATAATGTTAGTTTTTCCAAGTATTTAATTCTATCTTTGTTCGATCTATTAATCAATTAAATTATTTAATCAACAGAGCTGCACGCTCGCCAACCTGTTGTTGTTCGCTCAATATAGCGAGGGGAGGCGTGCATACACACGTTTTAAATGGTGTCTTGAGCGACCCAAATTAAACGTCTGCAAGGAAACTCATGTTATTTTTCTGTTGTTGTCCATATTGTCAGGCAGCAGTTGAATCCTGATGCTTAAAATATTTGAGTGTAGTTCTGATGATTTGTGTATTTAAACATGTAACCTTTGTGACGCACAGCTGATCCTCAGCTTTTTAGATGTTTTTATTAAGGAGGAATATAGTGTTTTCTGTTCACGTCTGTGTCTAGTGTGGGTGTGCGTTTGTGCTTGTTTGTTTGTGTGTGTGTGCGTGCACTGCTGCAGGCTTTTAATGTTTTCACTAAGTGTGTATTGGCTGTTTTTTGTATTTTGTGTGGTTGTGTTTGTGTGCGATCTTTTGAACTGTCACTTTTCCCCTCAAATCTGAGTCAGAGGAAAATCTTCATGTTTCTACAAGTGTGTGTGTGGAGGCGTGACTGGGTGCATCTTAGGATAAGTGCTAAGCATGTATTGGGCCGATGCGTGACCACTTGTGTGTATTTGTGTGTGTATTGGAGATAAGAGTGTGAGCAAGCTGGAGTAGGACTTCACCACAGAGCATAAACTCAGTCTCTTCGTCGTCCTGCAAAAATTCTCCATTTTTTTTCTTCTTTCTGTAGCTTTTATGTCTTTATGCATGGAAAAGGGATTTAGCGAGCAGCCATAACACACTTTTCGCTGCGCCGCCTGCTTCACTTTCATGTCCTTGCACACCTTCAAACCTGGGAGCCCGCTGGTACTACCCCAGCCTTCTGCTGTTGGCCACCGAGCAGCTCTGCCAGAGCCGGTGGAAGTTAAGGCGTCCGTTAGATTACCGCGTTACATTTTCAGGCAGTGCTAGGGAGTTTTTCCTGTTCGCACTATTTATTCTATAAATAAAATCTCATTGGGGGTTGTTTTCACACTTGAGATGACTCTCCTGTATAAGTGGGGCATGGATGGATGTTGCGTTTAAAGTACACAAAAGAATACTGGGCTCGCTGTGTGTGATGAAGAGCTCCTGTCTTTTGTCTGTTATTGATTTTCATCCTCCTTTGGCTGCACAGCTGCTAGCTCCAGTGTTTGAGAGACCTCCAATTTTCAGATATTTTTCAAAGAGAGTTTTTCTTTTACACTTACCGTTTATTTTTTTTTACTTGGAGCTCTGAAACAAATGCCGACTGATCTGCTTAGTGGAAGGATTCGGTCACACCCGTCAGTCATGGTGACCTTGCTCATCCAATCACATCCAATTTGATTAACTCTGATATTCAAAGTTTCAGCTCCGATCTTGGCCACGTTGATTTTCATGGGAATTCTTCTGATCTCACTTTTGATTGGATAACTTGGCAGATGCACCTTGTGCTTTCTTAAAGTTGTGTTGGTGCATCAATATTTAAAAAGTTGCACAGCAACTTTGGACATATTTAAAAAGTACACAGAGCACTGAAGTTTTCAAAAACAAGCCAAAAACAATTTATTTCATAGTGAAATGGTGAAAACTCCCTGGTGTTTTTCTCTCTCTTGCTTTTGTTTCATGGTTGACGTTGAAAAGTTTGAAAAAACAAACGATTCTCTTGTTGTCCTTGACGTGGTAAACTTGAGGAGCCCTCTGCTACAACTGAAAGCAGAATTTAACCCACATTTCCATTTCCCATGCGTAATCTCAACTATACGCCCTTGAGCAAGAGAGTCGAGTCCTCAGCAGAACCACAAGCAGCAACGCTGCAGAACTCTGGCAGTGTAGTTCACTCACAGTTCATCCACTCTGGACAACTGCTTACAGTCGCAGCTAATTTGGACTCTTTTTACAAAATGTACAGGAGTCACAAATGGCTCTTTAATTAAATTGAATTGTTATTGGTACTGATATACTGTAATATTAAAGACAGTGGAAGAAGCTGAAACATCACATTAGATCCCAGCTAAACATAATTAACATTTTTTTCTTATGTTCTACGTTACATATTTCACATATACATGTTTTGCTGCTATTATGATGAGTACACCATCTTGTAAAGTGAGTATGGCAGGAATCACTCTTTTCGATTTTTCTTATTTGTTTCAAAAGAAGAAAAACCTTTAAATCAGAGGCTCAAAACAAATCTTTCACTGTCAGCGGTTCAAAAACGACTGAAACTAAAGCCTGGAGGATAATGTTTCTCAGTACTTTTGAGTGCCAAAAAGTTTTCTTTGCAGATTTGCACCCCAGTGAGTCTGGTAGAGGACTTGGCTGACCTGGTTGATTAAAGCGAATACATAACGGTGCCACAGTTAAATGAAATGTCTCTAAAACCTGTTGTGACAGCAGCCTAGGGAACATAGATAGTGCCTGTGGTGGACACCTGCAGAATATGCCTTGGAGTATACATCTGTGAGCTCTATTTGCATGATATACCAGCCTTTTCTCTTCCCCTCCGTGTCACGCCGTTAGGTGATTCCCGTGTCTCAGCAGGTTCAGCCCTTTGGAGAGGCGATGCTTCAGGCAAAAGACGTAATGCAAGGGGTGATTTGCTTGCTGTTATGTGTTCTGCTGCTCGCTGCCAAATGTCTGCTGTCTCACTGTGAGGGAGTACGTGTATATCTAAGCACGTGTGCCTCATCTCCTTTGGTCTCTTCCAGATCGGGACAGGCTTCAAGGATGAAGATCTGGAGCAGCATTACAAGTTCCTCAAGGTAACGCAGCACAGCGTGACTGTTGCACAAACTGGTAAAATTCACAGCTCGAGACTTTTTTTTTTTTTTTCTTCCCACACGTTGACGCCTTCATATTTTAAATTCATACCAGAGATTTTTTTTTCTTTTTTAACCGTCTGCGACTGAATGTGTTTAATTTCTCAAACACATTCAGAGTCAATTTTGAGGTTAGAAAAGACAGAATGAGTGTGGCTTGAGGTCACCTTTCATTCTGCAAGTATTCATTCCCTCATTAAAATCTGCATTAATTCCAGATCTTAATGGAGACTCTAATGCCAAAATGAGATGGACATTGTGCAAATATACTTCTTTAATACAGCTCAAATACTGCAATGGATTATTAAGGGATGCCTCCAGGTACCTTTTATTAAGTTTAAGTTGCCAGAATGAGAGTTGCCTCCCACCCCGAAATGCCCACATACTCTCCGCTATTATGAATACGTCACATCACAGAAAATACATGCAAAAAATGTAAAAAGTTTGGCTTTGAATCGCATGTATTTGCATGCTCGTGGTAAATATTGTCGAGAGATCTTAAAGTACTTCAGCTTCCCATATAAAAAAAATCTGCATTTGGAGTAACTGCAGGCGTGCTCTGAAGTTGAGTAATGAATTGCTTTTTCAATTTATATTTGAAGGGGTTGGTTCCAGAGCAGCAGAGCAGCGGCATTGGAAGAAAACTGTCAACTGCTCTCTGAAAACGATAGCTGTTGTGAGAGTCGGAAATTCATTTCAGCACTCGTGTTGACTTTATCAGCTAAATTTAGAGCCGCTTTTTACCGAAATAAGAGCAGAGGGGCTTTTAAACTGCTGCCGTCTGTGTAGGATAGTAATTAATGGTGAGATAATATTCACTGTACAAACATAGCACTCACTTTGGAGTGAAATAACCTTAAAAGTCATATTTGAAAGGTTAAGGGTTTAGACTCGGTGGCACAAACTGCTGCACGGTGCAGAATTTGAGTGCAACGCTGATAGAGAAGGCGGCGTAACCTTTCTTTTCTCTCTCTGTCTCCCTCGGACCAATACAGCCTGTACTGTAGTGCTTCGTAATGAAAGTGATGGATGGCGAATTAGGCGAGCTGCTGGTGTGGCCGTGTTGCTTCTGTTGTAGCGCTGCTGGCCAATGGGAGTCCAGACAAGGAGGCGATTGCCTCCGTTCACACCCTCTGTGTGGCTCTGCTGCTCTACTGCAACAGGGGACGCAATGAGCCCTTTTTTTTCTATTGTCAGACAATCAAGTAAATAATCGGCAGATAAATCGATAATACAACTTACTTGTAGCTCTAAACTACACCTCACTTCTCGCAGGAAATCCCAGTTTATTACTAAAGGTGACTAATTGGTCGTTTTGTGGCTAACGTATTCCTTTAAGTGGCCACTAACGGGTTTCTACTGAGGGACGTGTTTCGTTATGAAATCTCCAGCTTTTCCAATAAACAGGAAGTCAAACTTTTTTTTAACTCACCCTCACCATTAGTGGTGCAAAGTCTGCAAAAACGGCATTTCCCCAGTAACACACCCGTACTTGATTATAATTACTCTCCTTGAACACGTCTCTTTGCATATGGATGCCTCACTCAGCGCTCGGAGGAGTAAATGACACAAATGAAACCGCTCCTACACATTATAATGATCTTCCAGGTTTGCAATATATCATTAAATTTGAGAACCACAAAGATGGGATTTAATGGGGATGGTGTCTAGCTGAGGCCCAACCTGTCAGATAAAGTATACAGTATAGGTGTATGGCTAACTAGTGTCTATCAGCAGCAGGGTTTTATAGGACTGCACGCCTACCAGCTCACTCATTGTAATTCACTCTGTATCAGAGTGTCACTTGAATGCCTCCAGTATAAATAATGTGTGAGAGAAAAGCAGCACCACTACTGCTGGAGCTCTCCTTCCCCTCCTTCCCAGCATTACTTAACTATGACCCACTTCTGTGGACACTGCAGCAGTCTAGTTAACACCGCACGCTTCCCAGAGTCACATTCTCAAACGGTTGGTTCACGGCAAAACGAGATGCGTATCGTTTTGTAAATGCGTGACACCTACACTGATGGAATGATTGCACGTGTCAGGATTTGAAAAAAGGCACGATTAAATGTTGTAGAAGTTGACAGAACAGGAACAATTTGGCGGTGGATGCCTGAGCTCAGCTGCGAGGTAATTTATGATATATATATATTTTTAATCCTGAGAGGTGAATATCAGGGAACAAAAACGTGAATATCACAGTGTTTCTGAATGAAATCTTTGGTGTAGGTGTATGATAATGTGGTTTGGAAATCACCCTTTCATGTTGGCCCTCAGGCAGTAAGGCGTCGTCAGACTACGAGCGTTCAGACTGTGCGGTCTCCTGGGAAGTGATTGTGAGGCGGCGGCA
This sequence comes from Eutrigla gurnardus, assembly GCF_963514095.1. Taxonomy (NCBI): domain Eukaryota; kingdom Metazoa; phylum Chordata; class Actinopteri; order Perciformes; family Triglidae; genus Eutrigla; species Eutrigla gurnardus. Next base: position 14,972,516 of record NC_139918.1, read on the forward strand.
GCAGCAGCAGGGCACCTCGCCGTCGCACACTTCCACAAACCAAAAAAAAAAGAAATCAGGCATTGTGTTCACAGAGATACTAAATCTACAGTGCATATACTATGTTTTTTAATATTTCATGAATTGAATAAGGTCTGTGACATTAATTAAGGCTCTGAGAACAGAAACATTTCATTTAATTCGTAATGAAGCCGGTCATTATCTGTTTAATTTTCTCCAGGAGCACATTCTGCCTAAGCCTCGTGCCTACTACCGCATCGACCAGTCAGCCGAGCCCGACGTGTGGCTGGACGCCGTGCAGGTTTGGGAGGTGAAGTGTGCCGACCTCTCGCTGTCGCCCGTCTACAAGGCCGCCATGGGAATGGTCAGTTCAGCCCGTTAATCCCTCCTTCCTCCCATGTGTTTCCACTGATAAATTCTGCCTGTTATGGTCTGTCGCCTCCACTGAAAAGTCACAATTAGCGCCTCTTAATTGAGTTATTAAAAATGTTGTAAAAGATGCTGGATTTAATGGAACAGATTCTTGTTTATTACCCGTAGTCTGGCTGCACATTGGACTCGGTCCCACAGTGCACATAAAAGTGTTCACCACAATCTTCACGGTGTTCAACTCTCTTTCCAACCACAGCTGAAGTAGAGTGGCACAGAGATGGAGGATTTCCATCTATCTGAAAACGTCTATAGGAACAAAGATATATTATTTATTCCACATTTTACTGACTTGATAGTTTAAAGGCATAATGTGCTGCAGGTTATTGTAAATATGCCTTTTTTTTAACACTTGAATTTGCGATAACTTGATGAGTTGTAAACAAACAAGACCGTTGCTAAGAGGATTAGCAGTATCTAGGCGTTACATATTGTCGACCACCCGGTTAGTTTTGACAGGTCATTTGTCAGATTACTTTTAACATCATACAGCTATGCTTTTCCCTTTAATAGTTGGTGGAAACAATGATTTTTCAACACTAAGAGAAGCACTTTTGTGAGACACAGACTTCCTTCTGTTTTACCACAATTATGTCAAACAATTTGCAATTAATCCCAATTTGTTCATCGGGCCCCGCTGCTGGAGGGAAGCTGAAATTAGTATATGTGGCTGTCAGCTTTATTGATTTATTAAATAATAAATTATGTGTTTGTTATGGGGCTGTTTCCAGTCCACAGCTGCTGCCAGTTTCACCTAAACAGACATAACATTTCACTTATGAGTGTGATTATTATTCTTATTACTCCTGACCTGGTTCTCTCCAGGTACTTCCTCCCACAGTCCAAAGACATGCAGGTTAATTGATGCCTCTAAATTGCCCGTAGGCATGAATGATGGGGTAAATGGTTGTCTGCGTCTATATTTATGTGGGAAAGCACTTTGATAGAGAGACCACCCGTCATGTGGACCCTGCCTTCGCCCCACATATCAGCTGGGATCGACTCCAGACCGAGAACAGGTTAAGAGATTACAGATAATGGATACATTTCATATATGACACCTCCAAAATCCTCATAAAGTATATTTATTTGTCTGGACAAACCTGTCATATATATAATCTATGAAAAATGTTATTTAAAAAAAAAAGGAAAATGCAATGCTTCCCTATTGGTAGGAAATAAAAGAATTTGAGAGGCAAGTGAATGTTGAATCTTGAAAAACACATGTAGAGGTTACTGTTGACTCCCATGCATCAGTGTTGGTGACTGTGATTCTGTCTGTCCTCAGGTGGATCCAGAAAAGGGCATTTCTCTGAGGTTCCCCCGCTTCCTTCGGATCAGAGACGACAAGAAGCCGGAGGATGCCACGACTGGAGCTCAGGTACGTCACGTCACCTGGTTGGAGGCTAAAGAAACAGGAGTGTGAAATCAGCAGCGCGATGAAGTATAGAATGATATCAGATCCACATCCGTAGAGCGTGCGGAGGTCAAACAGGCAGGCCTCGTGTGATGTAACGACTGTAAAGCTGCAGCCCGTGTAACCGGTGCTACATGTGTTCGGGCGTACAGCAATTACATAACTGCACGCCGCCCCCACTGTCGTTTTTATTCCTGGAAATCAAACACGTTTAGTTCATTTTCGGGTCTCGGCGCCCACGATCATCAAACGTCCTCCTCGTTGCGTCCCCGCTGTAATGCTGTAGAAATGCTCTCACGTGTCTGTATGTTTAACTTTGCCGTGCCACGTGGAGACGGTGCATCTGCATCATCACCTCACAGGAGCTGTCCTGTAAAGTTTCAGGGGTGAACGGCACTGCAAGGACGAGCTTTCTTGTAGTGGCCTCCCGCAGCACGGCGAGCCAATCTATATAACAGTCGGGTAAAGCAGCACCTCAGGAGTAGAGCGGTGGAGTCTGGGTAATATATTGTGAGGCAGAAACCAGTGAATTATACAGTACAGAAGAGATGTGCAGGTCAGCTGTAGCTTCAGCTGAACACACGTGTACTCGAGTATCCCAACAACAAACACCTCAATCTGTGATCCTATTTATTATAAAGCTTTCATTTCTCTTATTTCAGCTCTCTATGAGTGGATTCATTCTACTGAAGACATAGATTAAGTTATTAAATTATTTAAGATGCTATTTTTTTTTATATTTGCTTTTCTCTAACCTGCCCACTGACCCGCCTGCACATCATGTATTTATGATTCAACCCAAGCAACCTGAATTAGCAGTCAATGCACACATCACAGCTGCTGTTGTTGTTTGTCATATGAAATACCATATACAAACTAAACATAAAACTTCCTGGAGAGGCCGTTGAGATTCATGTTCTCTAAAGCTATAGAGCTGAAACGACTGGAGTCTAAAGGGATGCTTGGCAGGGAAAACTCTGAAAACGTGATCGTACTCATTGTTCTCTAGATTCTGGGGATCAGGACTCCAGATTAACAATGTCCCGTCGTCCAGGGCGACCAGAAATCCCCCTTCTAACGCGACGTTGTGAACAACAAATCTGCTAACCTTAACAGGTTGCATGTTGTGATTAGGGCTGTGAAAAGATTACAGATTGCAATCTTTTTAACCACAGGGGAGCTGTGGGTTAATCAGATTGTTTACCACCAACGTTGTGTTTTCCTGATACACACAGAGCAGAATTACAATAGGGATATTAATAATTAACTGTTTAACCATGCTGTCAGTTACACAGTTAAAAGAAAACAAGATATAAAAATAAGCCAAGAGACTCTGAGGAGAATATTGCTGGTCCACCTTAAAGTTGTCTGAAGGTGGGCTGAACCCTAAGTGTTGCCGAGTTGTTGCACTCCCTCTTGGTGAGAAGCTTGAGGCAAAAACCAACATGCAAACTTTAATGAAGTAGTATTTGTTGAAGTACGAGGGATTTATTTATTTATTTATTTATTCTACCACATCATTGAATGGGGTAAAAGAATCATGGAAATTTCACTAGTATGTTAATGTGGCTCAAACATTCAAATAACTAAAAAATCATTATCAGTCTTCTGGTTATTTTAACAATTAGATGAATAATCATGAGCTTATAAAACCCCAAAACAATGTAAAAAAACACACACTTTCAACAAGCTCAACGTTCTTACAGTGGAGAATTCTGAAACCAGCAAATGTTTTTCTTTTTACTACAAAAATACTGAAATGATTGAAAGATGATCATAATATTTCCAGTGAGTGTTATATTCATTAAAAAGTCTTCTATTGACTGTTAGACTGTGGACACTGGCCTACACCTGCTACTGTAGCATGAAATGTCTACCGAATCATGCTTTCCTGCGCTAACTTCTGCACTGACGAAATATCCGAGGACGCTTTCACGTCCGTTTGTAACCCGGAATGAAAAATTCCATCTATTTTTCCAGCAGTGACACAAAAGGCTGGAAACATTTAGCTTTGATTTGCAGACGTGTTCACTGTCTGCCTCTTTGTCTGCCGGTATGATTCTCTACTAACAATGTTACGGCACGCTGTCGGCATCGAGAGTCACCCTGGATGTCCAAAACGCTGGCTGACAGCCGACCCCCTCCTCTCCAACTAAACCCAGGTATCACGCAAGCATTGCTCGTTGTTGTGTAACATCACCTGGACATCCGCACATAGATACAGAATTTTGATGAGGCCCAAACCATCCGGATATATATATTTTTTTTCTACCTCAGCCTAAACAGGTGTAACTTTTATAAGGTCTGAATCACATTATAATGTCAATTTTTACCGACTGGAATAAACAGCCATCTGTTGAGATTTGTGCTCGTTAGCGGGGGAGTCGGGGGTTGGGACATCGGCTGCATCTCAACCACACTTGTATTATTTGAGAAGACGATTGCAGAAGAAACCTGATCTCACTGTGTAGACGGTTTGAACCCAGTCTGGGAATCAAAGCTTTACCTTGATCATGCCCCCCCCCTCACTGTGCCACCCTGCTGCACTGGTACTGATGCTGCTGATTCTGGGCGGGCCCTGTATTCACACATTATTCATTGTCCCGACTACTCCCCCCCCCCCCCCCCCCCTGCTCCCAAACCCCGATGAGCTCAAGTGAACACAACCTCCATCTCCCAGTCACCAGCTGGGCGTCACGAACTTCAAAGCTCGGGATATGAATAATCAAAGTGTTATTTTTAGCTGCTCTCCTCATGTTACTGACCTGACTTCATGATCTTCTCCCCTTCCCTCTCTCCCATGCTCCCTCCCTCTTTCTCTCCACCTTCTCTGTCCATCTCCGTGCAGATCGCTGATCTGTACAAGAAGCAGCAGCAGATCCAGAACCAGGGGGAGAAAGGCGAGCTGGAGGACTACTACTGATGGTCTGGCGTCCCCAGCCCAGAATAATAAATGATGGTGATTTCACAATAATTGTAAATAGCTTCTTTCTTTATGTAATGTTGAATGGAAATAAAGGCTCTCGACAGTTTTAAGCATCCTGTCGTTTGTGTTATTGATTGATCAAAGCAGCTGCCTTTTTTCTATTTCTTTCTTTTTTTTGCCTAAATTGCGCCAAAACATCTCGCCACATATGGTGCACATCGACTCAGAAAAAAAACCCAAATCAACTCGGCTGTTGAGAGCATAACTGCTGGTTATAGATCGCTATCAAAAATTCCCTGACCAAGCAGAACGTGTAATGTATGGGCGGCGAGGCGTTCTTCTGAGCCGGCCTGATTTCTGCTGGAGCACTCCGAAGCGTGTGGTAACGAGAGGACAAGCCAAGGAGATTGCCGGCTGCCTGAAACATTATGAGAAGCAGAAAAAGACGCGGGAGCTGACAGTTGCTCAAACAGCAGGACAAAAGAGAAGCACTCACAGCTTGCATTAGATGATGGAAATCCACTAACTGTCGAGCCCGAATCAATCAGAGTCTGTTGGAGACATGTGGGGGGGGGTCAGTTAGAGAGCCAAGGACGGGCACTTATTACGGAGAAGGAGACGGGAATGGGAGACTTTTCTGCACAGCGTTAGTTTGAGAGGACGTGGGCGTCGAGGTTGCACTGCTTAAACGATTGCTTATGGCTCCCAAGGACTGAGGAGATCGCCGGTCAGCAGTAGCTACATAGAAGTGTTGAACATCGTCTGAAACCTGAGGATTCATTGAGACTGTGCAGCACTGTTTTTTCTAGTCATACATCTGAAATAAAAACACATTTTGAAGGTCTATTAGGGCTTAGAACATTAGGAATACACGATGGCCGTTCTCATGATCACTTATGTCTCATAAGTTCAGCAAAATTTGACTTGCTCGTGTTATAATTGTTTACCACTTGTGCATGAATAGAAATCATCAAATATTAAGAGATTATATCACCAAGCCCTCGAGCAACACCTTAGAAAAATCAATGCTGCAATTCTGTTTTATCAGAAACCTGACACTTCTAGAAACTCTGGATTCAGCTCATAACCTTGTTGCTGTGAACAGTATGCCATCATCTGAATGCCCCGGGTCTCTGGTTTGTGGCTGCAGAGTTTCATGAGCCTCCGACTGTCCTCGAGGTCTGAACACTTCATTTTAAACAGCGAGGCAGACCAGTGACTCCTGTATACAGTGGAGTAAAATGACAGTTTTTTCCAACAGGGTCTGGTGGCTTGTAAGAGAGCATAGATAACAGCTTGACTTCCTCGTCACAAAGGGCTGTCTGACGATGTAAAGAGGTGATGATATACTTAATATAGCTCCACTTATGTTTGTTAAAAAGTGTCTAAAATATGTCTCGCTCTGCTTCCATGTGTTCCTTCAAACCGCTGACAGCCCACTGTAGGAAACACACAAACATAAGCACCTCATTCAACTCCACCTAAAAATCATCTGAACTATCCCTTTAAGTGCGTCCAGAGAGCCGCTGGCGTGGCCCCTGGTGTTGATCTGTGTAAATTGTGAGCGTCTGGGCCGCCATTCTTGTGGCTTCAAGGAGGCGAATCAAGGCAAAAAAAAAACTAAGCAAATCAAGTGTTCATCTTGCCTGCCGGATAACGTGTTGCCAGTTCTGTGGTGAATGGCACTGTACGAGGCATGCGAGTGTCTTCACGTGGCTTGTGTTTGCTGTACTGGAGTGCATGTGAGGTCAACGTTATGGCGTCTCAGTATGCAAGTATGCGTGCTGCACGGCTGGCGTTTTGGCGATGATTTGGGTGTGTGGGCGTTGGGCTGTGTCTGCTGAAGGCGAGTTTGAGAAGGGACACCATTGTGGTGCAATAATCATGGAAATTCCAAACCCAGATTCGGCTGCCCTTTCTATCTTCCACTGTTGTTTATCTGTGAGGAGCTCTCATTTTAACATCATTCACTTCCTTCCCTTTGTGAGGATTTAAAAAAAATGTTCCCCCCACCAGTTTGCTGTTGAAATATGCCTCTTCTCCTCCGAGTTTCTTTGGCTACATCCGAACACTCATCATGAATATCATCATCACATCTCGCCTGTTTTTTTGAATAGAAACAAGGGACCTGCTGGCGTTACTAAAAATCTGAATTTCAAATGACACTCGTCGGCTGCGGCGTTGCTTTAGAAGTTGGCTACGGCGAGTGTGAGGGATGGAAGGGGACCCTAATGGAAATCAAACCGGCAGCGGAGCATGAAATAATGAAAATGCAAATATGTAATGAATTCAGTTCTATATTGTTTGTGCTGTGTGAGCCCGGCTTTTGTGGCGAATTACTCTGAAGGCTCGCTGTGGCGCGCTAATTTGTACACGTGCCATGGCGTAAGCAGCAAGGAAGTGTGTGTATCTTTGTGCATGTGGGAACGGGTTTTTGTCTTTTGTCGTGTGTGTGTGTGTGTGTGTGTGTGTGTGTGTGTGTGTTTATGTGTCACTGATGTTTACCGAGGGGGGCAGCTGGCGCAGATAACACGCCCCGCGGGGCATCGCGGCACAGTGGCCTCCGTCTCCACCGAGGTCCCCGCCCGTGTTCAAACAGCTGTGCTGTTAGTTCACATCGAGTCACCCGTTCAGCCCGGGTCCCCAGGGGACGCTGTGTTTGCTACCTGCTCGCCGCCTCCTTTTGAGCCGTCTACTGCGACATGTATGTTAGAAAAAAAAGCTTCTAGGGGGTGTGATTCATAGTAAATAAATAAATAAACGCCCCAGAAGTGATCTCCTGGTGTTGTGACAGATGAAAGGCAAGCTGAAGAGGTCTCCTCTGTGCTTAAACCGGCCCTGCTGTGTCCCTCTTTAAAGTTTTAGGAAGTGTCCCCTAAAGCCGGGTTATGGATTACCTCCAACTGCAAGAAAAAAAGCGGGACGTCTATAAAAAATAACGCCAGGTTTCACCTTTCTCGTCCTTTTGTGCCCCTCTCTGTTTTCCCGCCCCGTTCTGCCACATAAGCTATCTGTCTAGTTCACAATACCCCTTTCTCCACCCCGACAACAATGCGTTTGTTCTCCTCCACCTCCTCCTCCCCATCCCTTCATCCCTTTCTATCCCTCCATCCATTTGTTTGGTGCTCTCTGTGACATCTCTGCCATGCCAGGCTACGAGGGAGAGAGGGAGGGACAGACCCGGCCATTGTCCCCTCGCCGAACCCACGGAATATCAATAGTGTTTTTCTTGAGCAGGAGGGCCCGAGCGTTGGCCAGTAACCTTTCGGATTTGATGATCTCAGGCCCCCTCTTTTTTTGGGCCCTTTATATGATTTCCCTCGTCCTCTAGCCTCCACTCCAACGGGGCATTATGTCCTCAACGCCAGAGAGGCAGCACAGAATTGTATGCGCTTGTGTGACTCATCGGGGCACTTCATCAGCTCGGTTCAAATAGCACAAGTTGTGTGCTGCTGTGCCAACAAGTCCTCCAAGTTAATGGAGAATACATTGTTTGTAAATGCCCTCCAGAGCGCTCTCCTATCGCGAGGACATCACTTGTCGGTGGCTTCAAAAGCAGTTACAACTCGCCATTGTGGAAAAAAACGAAGCTGCAATGGTGACGCTTTGGATAAAAAGTTGCTGTGCAGCAGTTGCAACACAAAGAGTGCGAAAAAAAAAAGTCTAAGAACAACTCTGCTAACATGCTGATGTTAGGAGTTTGTCGCATCATTAAGTTTTGTGTGAAACCGCTGAGTTAACTACATCTCACACCAATGCTAACTTAGCTATGTTCTGTGAATAAACGTAATAAACGTCGTCTTACCTGGTGGATCAAAAAATATTTGGATTTAGCTGAAAAAAAAAAGAAAATCCCGCAAAAGGTCCCATGGTGGTCCACCGGAAAGGGCGGGACTTTGCCTCTATATGTGATCTGTGAGTGAGTTATAAAAACATTCACCCACTTTTATAGTTGCCATGGGGATATTCATTATAGAGACCAGAGGTGCCTTCCAAGGATCTGTAGTTCTAGTTTTAGCACTAGTGTGTTCTATAATATACAATCATTTATATCGGTCATCATTTAAGTCAATCTAGTCGAGCCAATTAGTCGAGTCAAGGCCTCTTTCTCCCAAGCCCTCTTGTTGTCATGGTTACCAAACTAAAGTGAGTTCTCCTCACTGCTTATTGTTTGCTGCTGGTATAAACCTGATATGCTACATGCAGCACAGGAATTAGAAAAAAACGGTCTTTAATATTTCTTCTCCTTTTTAGTCAATGGAAGTAAAGAGATCATGTTTTTATTTGTGAACTCAATTTGAGTCTTTTTCCGTCAAAAACATCACACGTTCATATGGTCACAGGTTGCGTTTAATCTCGCCGTCTTAGTCGTGGAAGAAAAGTTGTTGACGAACATAATTAGACAAAGTTTTTGTTAATGAAATGAAAGTCCTAATTAGTCTTTTCTCATTTTCATGGTAATCTGTTGAGTTGCTGTTGAGATATTTCAGTGTCTGGACCAAAGTGACGGGCCGACCAACAGTCCTTTCCTCCTGACAGACAGAAGAGAGCTCATTGGTTGAATGCTACCAGGTGTTTCCTATACATTGGTTGTTCCCATCCTTTTTTATTGAGACCTTCCCTTATAGATAAACTCGAGTACAACACAATATATTCAGCATTTAGCTGTTTGTTTATTAGTTTAACTATGTAATCCACTACTTTTAGGTATTCCAACTGGTATTCAAATACCTAAGTACCGGTTGGTTGACAATCAGTGCTTGTGAGATAAAAAAATATATGCAGACATTTTCCAGTCATAGTTTCGTGGCGTGCGTCCTGCTCCAGATCTTTTTTTAGTTAGCTGGCTGTGAACCGGTGTCCTACTAGAAAACCTAGATGGCATAACACTGCTGTATATTTAATCCTGCCTTCTGGCCTTAACTTTTTGACAGTTTTCTGGCCAATTGCTCACCATGGCTCATTTGCCTTATTTGGTTATGGAAATGATTCGCTTGATTATCCAACCCCTACGGCGAAACCGCTGAGCCCATCGAGTCGTTTACGAGACTGCTCCATGATCGGTTTGTGATGGCGCGGGTTGTTGTTGTTCTCCACTTGTCAGCTCTTCACTTTGGCCCACACTGAGAGGCTTGTGCTTAAGGGGGTAAGGCTGCATCGCACTCCATCGGATCATTGTTGGCGGTCATTAGTGTTATGACCTTCCTGTGAACCAGCCTGTAGTGTGTGTTTCTGCAGTCTCTCCGCCGTCTTAACGGGCAAGAAGCCCTCCGGCCGTCCCGTCTCACAGACGTCTCACAGAAGCCCTGCACATTCGGAGGGAAGACATTCCCCTTCTGCACATCTGCCAGCCTGCCTTGTGAACAGGGCTGCACTCGCAGCTGTGACAAACATACTCAACACTGCAGAAAAATTAGACATGGATGGAGTTGACAAGAGCCCCAAACATCTCCAGCTCGGGATGCTTTCCCAGACTCTGATTATCCCCGCTCTTTTCAATGTGTTTTTTTTTTTTTTCTCCCCTGCCATTGGAAATAATTCTACGTCAAAGAAAATGACAATATCACAAGAAAATATGCTCTGCAAATTTCTACGGGTGTCTTAATGACATGCCCTCGCCAAATGCAACCGGGGGCCCCCCGCTATCGGAGCGCGTGAAAACGAGCTTGATGAGTTACACAGGCAGACAGTTGAGATGGTTTCATTCACACAGCGGCCAGAGGTACTTTGCGTATTCTGTCATCTCTAATAACAGCAATTGATATGAAGCCTTGTCCACCTCAATATCACTAAAGTGCAGCTGAAGACTCATGTATAATTTAGCTGGAATCTCTAAATGGCTCCACAGATCGAGTTCTCTCCGTCGGCTTCTCGCTGTTGCCTCTCTCCTGCGTTCCCCCCTCTCCTCACTGTATAATTTAGCTGCAGATAAGCTCTCCCTCTCTCACATTAGTGAGCCATACACCACTGCCAGCTGAAGGAATGGGGGGGCCTCCGCTCTATATGTGATACAGTTCCAGCCTGCCAAGCCGAGCCACTGCCGCCGCCACCGTCGCTCGGTGCTGACGAGTTTGGGCGCGTGCCACGTTCTGCACCTGCCAGGCTCATAAAGAATCCCCCTGTTCCTCCCGGGCCCGAAGGCAGGATCTGCCATAATTGTTAAGGATGTTGCGATTTAGACGTTCAAGCCAAAGCTTAGACAGTTGAGGCCGCCAACAAGTTGGCAGATGGTCCATTTTGTTCGGCTGATCCGTCAGCGGGGGTATTTGTAGGTGTTAAGGAAGAACGCGCGGTTGCGATCTTTCACAAGTGGCGACAATTTATGCCGCCGTCTCAAATGTAAGCAGAAGTCGATCCGTCGCTAAATGCCTCGGGCCAAGCGGCCCCCCCTTTTTTTTTGCGGAGGACATCCAGCAGAAGGGGGACCTGGATAAGTGGGCTCAATAAAATGAAGTCAAGTGGCTCCTTGTCTTCCACTCTCTTCATATACATTACATTCCCAAGGAGGAGGAGTGGCGTCATGACTGATGTGGTTGACATGAATAAGTGAAAACAGCTTGTGTGTTTGCTGGGCACCAGAGATCATTAATTTGCACATGTATCCACCAGTGGGACGCCAGCGGCTGAGAGAAAGCATATTTATGACGTGACAAAATGATGGAATGAGACCTTTTTTTTAGAAAATCAGCTTTTTTTTTTGCAGAAATTCCATTCCGGCTACTCGTTCTCACCGCTGCCTCTATTCTCATTTCTCTCTCGGCGTCCTGCCTCTGGATCGGCCACCGTCTCGGTCTCATGTCTAGTGTGTCCTGTCCTGTCCTGTCCTCATATCAACCCATCTATATATAGCAGGTCTCTCCCCACTCTCTCGCCGTCTGTGTTACTGGAAAAGCGAGGCGTGGGCGAAGCGTTTTTGAATACGCAGCTTTGTCTGGGCAGGAGGGGGGGGGGGGAGAAAGGAGGCAGCGAGAGAGAAAAGGGAGAGGAAGAAAAAGCGCCATTGACAGACGGCCACACACCAGTCAGCCCCTGTCCCCCTCTCTCTCCATTGTCTCCAAGTGCTAGACGTCAGCAAACGGCAGGAATCTGGAGAGAGGGACGATGGAGGGCAAAGAGTCGGGGCTTTGTTTGGGGCCGCTGGCCTCGGACCGGGTGAAGGTGCTGGGAGGGGACAGAGGAGAGAGCACTGGACTGACCCCGATGCTGGATCCCCCCCTTCATCCCCTCCATCCTCACTGTAAACGGGCTCCCACCTCTCTCATACAGTATGTAATAATTACATATGAGCCATGATCACACGTACATAGACATGCTTCCTCGTCGCACACCCTCGTTCACGCCTACACGCTAAGTGTTGATTAGCATCCCTCAACTCACACATTACGGCGAGGATGTAATCCAACACCTTCATGCCCTCATGCTGAACAATGCAGATACCCTGCCCCTGTGCTCTATAGGGCCCTACTTGTTTCTCCACTTCTAAAGATAATGTGTGTCATTTACTCCGATGTGGGTCGGAGATGACAGGGGGGGTGAGGGGTTGAGGGGAGGGGGGTGTGGAGAGGAGTGATGGGCCGGGCCGGGCCTGTGCGAGGGGTGTGGTTGGGTATAAACCAGGGGACAGTGGGTTTCCTGTTGTTGTCCTGTTTTGAAGCCGTCTGTCCTGGCGTCCTGCACCCCTCTGTCCACGGTCCTTCTCTCTCCTCCTTCCACTCACACTCCCTCCAGGGTGGGACTCTTCCTCCGACAGACTCCCGTCAGCTCCGCGGCATCCGTCTCTCTGGGGAGCTCCGTAGAAGCCACCAACCATGTTGACGTTTTTGGCGCTGGCGGCGGTTGTCCTCCTGGGAATAGGTAAAAAGAGAGAATCTTCCTATTTTAAATCTTATTTTATGAAGTTTGATTTCATGGACTGAAAACTGAAGACGTAGGAATGATGATGTGGGGTTAAAGGTGAAGTGAGGATGTGATGTTCAGTGCTTACCTGAAAGCTGATGGACTTGATGATAGTAGAAAAAAAGGTCAATATGCTGAGAAGTGAATGAATTGATCTTTTACTGGAATGTAATATCTCCCTCTACATATTTAAACTAAAGCACTTAATATCTGAACATTTACTTATCGATTTAATTTTAAAAAAGAGTCATTAGGCCACCTCTGGAGGATATTGTTCATCCTCTGGTGCGTTATGCTAAATGACCCAGCACTGTACATGTGCTGCTTCTTAGAAAGCAGGTGTCTCCAAGCTGGAGAAGTTAAAGGGTAATATTATGACTTTTAGAGGATGGATGGTTGGCAGAGTTTTTTTGCCCTGATGTCGACGGCTTTCCAGGCTCCCCTCCTGTCAGATAGTTGTCAGATTATTTTAATTAAAAGTGTCAAGCGTGATTTCATTGACAAGTTTGGGGGGGAGCTGGCTGCACTAACGACGTTCGCTTGAGGCCACTCGCAGTCGAAGCTGTGAACTTGTACTTTCCGGGTGTGGAAAGAAAGCAAGCGCAGAGCTCCGAGTGTTGATATATCCGTGAGAATAGTGGGACTTGGCGTGATGCATTCACACTTTTTTAAGTGAAACCTGAACACTTAAAAAATGACGCTGTTCCAGCTAATGTTAGATTGGCGGCGCCGCGCAGCTCCCAGAGGCTTCTCCTGGTCGTTTGAGATGCGGAGCGCATTTTCGAGGGAAGTAAAATATTGATTTTGCAGCCCAAACCAAATTAACATCGATCATTAGTTATTATTCAAGCATAAACAGTGCACACGATTAAGCCAACATAATCCATATTAATGGTGAAAAAATGATGTTCCCCTTTGACTTTGAGGGACGAGCGCTGATATCCCAGCGGCAGTCCAAATATTTACTGAGTGCATGTGTGAATCAATGGTGGATCTGACGCCCCCGAATGTGCAGTTTAACAATGTGTGTGTGGGCGCATATCTAAGCGTTTGGGATTTATCTGGCAGATTTCAGGGAGAGAAGTCACAAATGGTATCGTTAGCGATGCTTTGTATGCTCAGTCATACAGCAGGGGTTGAACATGTGGTGATTTAAGAAATGTGAGCCATTGTATTGAGCCCAAAATAATGGGGCTGTAACCAGGATACATCCATCAGAGTTTTTTGTGCATGTTTTTGTTCACAAACTTGCTAACGAAAAGCTTTTGCAGGTTGCAATTCTGACCACCTTCTTCTCCAAATGCTAGTCAGGCTACGTGGTACTATTTTAATCTTGTGGTGGTGTGATCAGCTGTGAATGAATGCACCTGCTGTGTGTCTCCCAGTGCCTGAGCAGTCCCAGGCCATAGTGATTTACACCGGCTGGGAGCGCCACGCCCTGTTGGGCTCCGACATCCGGCTGTCCTGCTCCTTCTTCTCCTGGCGCTGGACCTCCGAGGACGTCACCTTCTCCTGGACGTACCGGCCCGACGGCTCCCGGGACAGCATCTCTGTGAGCCACGCATTCAGCCACACACACAACCGCTACAGTCTCCTTATTGATAACCGTGGTAGTCAGGCCCACTGTCAGCTGATGATGTCGTCGACTTGTAAAAGAAAATATGCTGTGTCAAATTTTGCTATCGCAGTCAAGCCACCTGTAAAGCGATCTCTGTCACATCAGTCACATCCACTTTAAAGTTGGCCTTGATGAGATTGTCATGGAGCCAACTTAACGTAAGCTCTACAAAAAGTTAGTTTAGCAGCCAGCGGCGTTGCTGTTTTCATGCCCTCGTTACGCGTCGCTTTCATGCGCAGCAGGCAGCTGTTTTCTGCAGAAACCAAAAGAGGCTAGGAAGTTAGAGGCTAGGAAGTTAGAGGCTAGGAAGTTAGAGGCCAGGAAGTTAGAGGCTAGGAAGTTAGCGACTAGGAAGTTAGCGACTAGTTGGTGAACGTTTAAAGAGCAGGATATTTAGCATAAATCATTAAAGGTGGAGGTGCTCCAGAGTTCCACTTTCATCCTTATTTTCCAAAATGAATTTCTGACAACATGTGCTCACATTCAAGAAGCTCCACATAAATATTCAGGAAGAAAATACCGAAGCATCTTTGGCTGCAACATAAATGTCAAATTGCCTGTGTAGAATTTCACCATGGCTGATCATTTTCTCTCCTGGATTCATGAATTTTGAGTAATTTTTAGGGCACTCTCACGGAACAGGGTACTTGCAAAATCATCAAAAAGGAATCCTTTTTTTTTTTTTTGTATTATCCACGAATACAGGACAGTGTGAACGTCTAAAATGTCATCACACAGTTTATTCTAACACACAAGCCATGTATTCACCGGGAGAAGGAAACAACAGAAAGTTTCCCTCCCACTCCTCTCGCTGTCTCACCTGCCTCCCGCTCTTTAATTTCACTCTCCCTGCCCTTATCGTCCTGCCATCTCTCTAATCTCTCTATCTCCCCGTCCTGACTGCGCCTCCCTCTGTCCACCTCCCTTAATCTCCTCCTCCCCAGCCCTGCCTCCTTTGTCCCTCCCCTCCTCTGTCATTATCTCCTCCCCTCACCTCCTTCGCTTTCATCCGTCTCCCGCAGTGCCCTCACTTTGAAACTAGATTCCCCCCCACCTTATCTTGTGTTGCTCATTTCTTTACCCGCCGGGACAGATTTACAGTTTCATACCTCTATCTGTTTTCACGGTGCATTTGTCCTTTTAATATGTTGGTTTCTAGCATGTTCGTACCATGTTGAAAGGCTTTGTATAATTCATGGATGGCTCTCACACGACTCACACCTTCAATCAGTGTGCCGGACGTTTTAATTAATGATCTTGGCCTCGTAGAATCTGGGCCATCAGCAGTTACCGCAGACCGCATAGAAGGCGTGGACGTATTCACCGTGACATCACATTATTGGACTATGGCTTTGAAGCATGGTGTTTGGCCCCCTGATGGTCATAAGAAAGAATACAAGTTTAGGGCACCTCAGCATTGGCTTCACTCACATTGGCATCAATTTGCTTTTAGCATGGCAACACTTTTGGTGGTCCTAGTCATCTTTGTGTCAATTTGTCACTACTTATGATGATGATCCTGACTTTCCGTATAATACCCAAACAATACAAAAGTGGACATTTTCATTTTCAAAGCCGCTCTAGTCACCGTTTTATATTAAAAATCGATCAAATGAATGTAATGTGAAAGTAAGTGTTCTTAGTGTCTCGGAGGATTATGACCTGACTCTGTAGTTTTCCTTCAGCTGTTCTCAGCTCATTGTTTTTGTTTTCAGCCTTTACAAACTTTCCTGTTTTTTATTGTCTCTCATCGCTCTCACAGCTTCATTTCAACTACAAAAGCAGTTGTTTCAGCAAAAAAAGAAAGGGGAAAAACACTGTGCACTAACTGAAACACAAAAGCAGACAATGTTCCAGTTCAGACAATGTGAATAACAGGTGAACATATTGGAGCATTCAGCCTAATTACAGGAGGAGGAGACCAAAACAGAGCTAAAAGAGTGAATGTTGGAGAGAAATACGACTCTAAATGTGTACCAGCTTTGCCTCGCAGCTGTGTCTAACATGTTTGCCATGTTTTAAGGTTTTAATAATGTTAATTGTAGCAATAATATTAATAATAATATTAAACCAGATGTGACCAGAGTTAGTATTCAAGAGATTTCAATACTCTCAGCGCTAGAGACACATTTCATTTGGCGCCAGAAGAAGGTATTGCGGTTTGATACCCGCCATGATCCTGTACATGATTATAAAATATGAATGCCTCTTTAACCATTACAGGCTGCAGCAACCTCAGAGCCTCCAGAAAACAAGCAACATTGACCTAAAATGCAAAACGCTTCTGTGCAACAGAATGTAGCAGCGACTCCAGAGATTACAAACATGTCATTATGATGACGTCACACAAACAACACCATGTCCTTCACAGATCTTCCACTACACCGGCGGCGTCGCCTATCTGGACAACAAGGGTCCATTCAGGGACCGGTTGGAGTTTGTGGGGAACCCGGGCCGCCGTGATGGCTCCATCCTGATCAAGAACCTGGACTTCAACGACAACGGCACCTTTACCTGCGACGCCAAGAACCCACCCGACATAGTGGGCCGGCCCTCCAGTGTCCGCCTGCTGGTCTTTGAGAAGGGTGAGATATGGGAGGGGGGACATGCGTAGTCCTGCGGGCGTTCCTCTGCAGAATCAAATCCCCCCCAGTATGTAAAGTCTAATTTCTGCATTGTCTTACATCTGTGTCTGCTCATTAGGTTTCCACTGAGCCCATATGGCACAGTTTGGCGAATTTTCTTCATCAGGAGCCAACTGTTCTCAATTGTTGTTATAATCATTCCAAACTTTGAAATTAATCTCAATTTGTGCTGTGCATCAGACTACAGCGAGAGCCGTGTTCAGACCAGTCGTCACACTCCCTCGTTTAGAATTCCTTGCACCAGTCCCGTTAAATGAAATCAATTACAATTTTATCTCTTTCTCCATCGGAGATCCTATCGCTGCCTCTCTTTCACTCCTTTTCTCCCCCCTCTTCTCCCGTCCTTCCTCTTCTCCGTCGTCTTCCCCCGACTTCTCCCTCCTTACGCTGGCTCTCACCTTTTTCCTCCCTTATCTCCCTTCTTTTCATCACCTTCTCTGTCTCCACTTCGCTCGTATCTTCCATTCAACCTTTATTTTACCTTTGCGTTCCTTGTCTGTTTCACTTTCATCTCTCGTTCCCTTCCCTTCCAGCTTTGTTCCATTTCATCTTTTCTATGACATATTTTCCTCCCCTTCTGTCACTTGCTTTTTCTTTTCCATTGTTTTCATGCTGAAATTCTCTGCTGTCCCTTCTAACACTCTCTCCTCGTTTCCTGTCCCCTCTCCTTCGCTCACAGTGCCCATCCAGGCTGGCGTGATCACGGGAGCCATCATCGGAGTGGTGCTGGGCCTGCTGGTGCTCATCGTGGTCATCTACTACCTGATGAGGTTCCTGGTGGCGCGTCGCGTCTTCAGCCTCAGTGTCAGGTCAGTGCCCGGCCCGTGGCCGGCGGCGCTCTGTCACTCGTTCTTGTGCCAGGGACGGGAGCTGAGGCCGGAGCCCATCCCTGGCACCGACACCTGCGTGGCCAAGCTGGCGTAGCTGCCGTGCCACCATTAGATTGGGTTAGGTGTGAGAGGTTCAGATTGGAACTAAGTCAGAAAGAGGCAGATAATGATGTTCCATTTAGATTTAATCTATTAAACAGGACCACGCAGGTCCAAAACCACATTATTAAAAGTAGGTAAGTAAAGATTCAGAGTGGATGATCCACAAGATCACGAAGATGATGGGATTCACCATCCAATCTTAGGAGATCTTAACACATGCAGCAGCCTGGGGGCCACGTTGGAGACGGGTGGGCCTGTAGATTAAGTGGATGTTCTCTGTATGATGGCTGCCAGGCAATGCTGCCCTGCGACCACTGGAGGGAGAGATAGATTCGACATCCTGACATTGTCTTTCTTTTGTCCCCTCCAGCAAACATGGCAAGAAAAAGAAAGAGGGATCACAGCAGAGACAGGCAAGTCCCCTCCTCTCCTTCCTGAGCCATCCTCACTTCTTCTCCCTCCCCCTCCTCCTCCGCCTCCCCCCCTGACACGCTCCAGCACATGTGCGCATCCAGCCGACAACACCCAATGCAACAGCTTGCTTCGCTGTCACACTCGGGCGCTAAATAGCAACAATGACGTCCCATTTTTGGAGGGATGACAATAACGTCGGGCTCGGGAAACGCGTTGTCAGAAGGAATATTCATCTCGCCGGATGCAATGCAGCCACACAATAGCACCCGTCCAACGTGACAGTGCGTAAAAGCACGGCTTTTATAATCCAGTCCAAGCAGCGCCAATGCGTCCGCGCACTTTAGCCCGACTCCTCTTCAAAGCAGCATCTCCACCACAAAATAACATGTCATTCAAAACTCTGCCTGGCAAACACTAATAACAGTGTTCAAGCCGTTCAAATCCTAGTGCCGTCTCAGCGTCGGAGGTGCTTTAAAAACCCGTGCTGTCCCTCCTCTGCCCGTCTCTCTCCCCGGTGGCCCTCACCTCTCCTTCAGCTCCCTCAGGGGGGCCAAACGGCGCCATGGGAGTAAACAGCCACTGGGCGAAAATCAAACCAGCTACTGTGAAATGGCCGAGCGGTGCTGCTGCTGTATTGAATGGGGCGGTGATTTGTTCGCAGCGGGGAAAGGGACGGGAGCTGCTGATTTGGCTCACTGGGAGTCAAATGAAAATCACTGGGCCTATTATGGTCTGGGCTGTTATCGGTGGTTTGACGCTGCTGCGCGCCAAGGATTTGGGGTATTTTTTTCCCCTCTATTCCCCATGGGAGAGTGATAGCCTCAAGTGGCGGATTAATCAGACATCGTGGTGGCTTGTATTCTTTTGTAAATACAAGGCACCGGGGCAAGTCGTGTTTGATTACTCTGTGTCTCAAAAGCGGGGGTGTATCGTAATCGACTGCACGCCTTGCCTGCTGATAATGGGGGGAAAAAAAAGGGAAATCAGGGGATTTGGATTTAGGGCGTTTTCCAGAATGGGAAACAAAAATCTGCTTTGAAATGAGAGACGCGCAAAAGATAAGGGAGGCGGCGGATCAAAGGTGTTTGAGTGATTGAGCTGCAGGTATAAAGCTAATGTAAAGACGACGGCGGCGGCACTTCAGAGGACGCCATCTTGCCCCAGTTGCACAAACCTAGAGGGCGAGACCGGCAAGGGCCAAACCTCCCTCCTCCCTCAAATAAAGGCACTCAGTCGCATCTCCCCCCAAGCCCCTCTTCGTCTTCCTCCTCTCGTTTTGCCGTCGTGTGATTGTCAGGTTAGTCTTGAGCTACAGTCGGTTGCTCTGGAGTGCCTGCGGTGGGTGACAGTGCGTGTGTGAATAAATAACTCGGCGCCAAAAGGACACTGGGATATTTGACAATGCTGTCATTTACAGTTACTCCCCATGCATGTCTGGGAATAAAAAAAAAACACATCTGAGCTCCCACTTCTTTATTTTTTATTCATTTCTTTTTGTTTGCCCCCTCGGTGCCGATTCCTCTCTACTGTAGCTACGCCGCACACTGAGGGCTCGTGGGATTTCACAGCGCGCTCATAAGTGGTTGTTTGATCAAATAGCCCTTATTAGGAGACTCTGCTGACACAACACAATTTTGTATCAGCCTCACCATCTCTGTTCCCTTCGGTTTGCTGGGCTTGCACTACAAATCTCCAAAAGGCTGCGCGTGAGTGAGCGAAGGAGGGAGCGAGCCAGACAGAGAGACAAAGGAACCCTGTGGTGTGTGCTGCTCCCCATTAGGTGGAGTTGTGGGAGAGGAGTTTAACCGGCAGACACACACACACACACACACACACACACACCAACACACAGACACACACAAAAGCTCACGGGAATGAACCCACACACACACACACAGACACACGCACTGTACTGGAATGATAATTGAGTGCACTCTGTATCGATCTGAGCTCTCTCACACACGTACAACCCGCCCCACCCACAGCTCCCTATTCTTTACTCCCTCCTTTGCTCTCCCCTTCACACTCCTTTTATTTGGTCCCTCGTCTCCCTCCCTCTCTTCAGTCGCATCCTCCTCCTCTTCCTCGCTGACCATGAGAAGCATCTCTCTGTCTGTAATCCCCCTGTCCTCTTCCCTCTTTACTTCCTCTCCCCTCACCACCACCACCACCACATCACTCCCTTTCCAGTTTCTCTCCTCTGCCTCCTCAGGTTCTCTTGGTTCTGATCAGCCTCGGCTCCTGGAAAGGAAATCACTACCTCTCACTCTTCATCCACCTCTCAATCTCCCCCCCCCCCCCCTCACCTGTCGCCGTCCCTCTTTAGTATGCGGCGGGGGGGACGCACGCGGCCACTTACCTTCCCCCGTCTGCCCTCCCGTGTCGCCACCGTCCCCACATTTCCCTTTGAAGTGTGAGCCGCCCCGTAACGAGGGGCGGCCCTGCGCTCTGCTGCCTAAGCGGGCTCCGGTGTGTTTACGACGCAGCCTGTCGTTAGCGTGGGAGCCCCAGCAGCGCAGCAGAAAGCTGCCGTGGGGACGCATCATGCTAAACAATGCAATGATGTACGAGAGACTGTAAGTATGATTGAAGGTAATGACGCCGGATGGGGCCCGCGCTGCTGCCCCGTCGAGCCGGACGCTAGCCGCGGCGGCGAGCACGTGCTGCTTTCGGCGCAGAGCACAATTAAAGATGATGCATCTCCTAATGCAATCAGTGGGGGATTATTAGTGGAGGCTCCAGTGGCCGGGAGCAGCCTCCAGTGTGCTCTCCGCCGTCGACTAACCTGATGTATTAGAGGATGTCTCCCCACCTCACATCCAGCATGCTTACTATTCACGCCGACTAATGCTTTAAAGCGTTCCGGCCCGTTGTCCAACCCGAGCATTTAAAGCAGGGCGTTGTGCGAACCATTACGTACGAGCGAAGGTTCATTAGGCTCCATCAGAGTATTATTGTGTGCTCGTGATCATTTTCAGCAGGTTAACTCACAGGTTAATGCAGTGGAATACAGCTATTGTAAAGTTAAGTGTTACTCTGACCTTATCTCCACTCTGTCCGCTCCTCCCTGATGGATTTGTTGTGCTCTAAATGAAGCCTCACTTTACTTCCTTCCTCCTTCCTTCTATCGATTTTCTTCTTAGAGATGTTTTTTTTTTTTTTTTGGACATTGCACAGACAATATACAGAATGAGTGGGAATGGATGGATGAATTGTGTGCACGTTAGATGAATGGTGGCTGAATGTGGCGCATTAGGCGTCTTCACAACGGCTCCGGCAAAATGGTCTATAACGAATTATTCATTCCACCGTCAACTTTAATTATTCATTTAATAGCCCAATTATGGGATTTGTAAACAAATATTTCATTTCCCCTCACTAAATGTAATGGTACGGCGTCCATTCCCCTTTTTTCATGTAGATTTTAGTGTCTGAACGTTTCATAGGACAGTCAGCGTTCAGGCATCAAGGTTGAAATAAGGGGAACGTTTTTATCAAATTATATTGTCAACAGAATAAGCCCCGGGAGATGCAGCATCTTTTTTTTTTTCCAAGACCTGATGAGACAATTTATGCACAAAAACACAGGAAGGAGCGAAACAAGGAAAACAAACAATCTGAATAACTATAACATATTCATTAGTATGACACTAAATCGGAGGTTAAAAAATAAACTTAAAAGCAAAAGCAACTTCACTTCCAACAGGAAAAAGGCAAGATTTTAATAATTCAAAAGAGGTTGTGGTTTTTAAGCGTAGTGTTAAAATGGTAAACAACCTTTAAATGACTATATAATGCATTGTGTTGCATGTCCTAGCTACACACCGCACTATAGTGACTCGACTGATGTTTAAACAACAGTTAAAAATAACCTTCATGTCTAAAAAGTCATTTTAAAGCCACATTTATGACCAGTTTTGACATTTTTATTTGCCAAATAATTGATTTGTTTATCTGCATGTACACAAATATAGTGTATATAAGTGTGAACGTTGTGCAGGAGACGTTAGAAGCAAATGGTTTATGAGGATACCTCCTCTATTAAAAGTCAAAAGTCAAAATAGATTAAAGGATAAACAAATTCCATCAAATTATAACTTAATACATTGAGATGCATTGCAATAACAATTGTTATAAAACTCCTATTTGGGTGTTTTTTTGAATAATGTAGATGTTGTGGATGATGACGGGTGATGATGTCGGTACAAAGAGATGGTCCTCTAAGTTATAATGACTATTGACTAAGGGAAGTCCGACAGCACGGAAGATAAGAGTGTCTTATGAAATATGAGTCAATGTCTGAGGAAAGTTATGCATTCCTGGGAAGAGGCCGGCACATTAATTAATGAACTGCTGGGAAGTATTTAGTCTACGGATGCAGTCAAATTGAAAGATGTCGGTACAAAGAATCTCAAATCTCAATAAGAGCCCATCATCTGTGTGCGTGTGTGTGTGCGTGTGTGTGTGTGTGTGTGTGTGTGTGTGTCTGTGTGTGTCTGTGTGTGTGTCTGTGTGTGTGTGTGTGTGTGTGTGTGTGTGTGTGTGTGTGTGTCTGTGTCTGTGTGTGTCTGTGTGTGTCTGTGTGTGTCTGTGTGTGTGTGTGTGTGTCTGTGTGTGTCTGTGTGTGTGTGTGTGTGTGTGTGTGTGTGTGTGTGTGTGTGTGTGTGTGTGTGTGTGTGTCTTATTGATCATTTGTCACTCAGTTGTCACAGGTGGATGGAGCCCGCCTGCCACTGTGTCCCATCCTAACGCATGGTTACCTGTTTTGTCACCCCCTTACAGCTCTGGACACCGCCCCCCCTCACTTGCTACCCCCTCCCCTAAAAGGACTGTCTCTCTACCTCCCCCCCCCCCCCTTCTCCCATCTTTGTGTATGTCTCACTCTCTCCTCCTAAATGTGGTTTTCTGTCCTCTTCACACAGCTCCACCTCTCCTGCTAACTCCATCTCTCATCCTCTCATGTCTAACACACCCATCTCACCCGTCCGTCCCTCCTTGTGCCCCCCCTCCCTGTCTCTCTTTCTCTCTCTTTCCCTCACGCTCCTTTCCTCCTGAAGTGACTCTCCTCCCCTGTTCTCCCCCTGACCCCCTCTCCCTCCTCCCCCACAGGGCCCCGTGCCTCAAGCCGACCCCTCCAAGGTGAAGGCGGCTGCCTCGGAAAAGAAGAAGCAGGAGTCACGCAAGGATAAGAAATAGGATACGGGGAGGGGCTGGGGCGGGCTCGCCAGCCGGCTGCTCCAGCCCTTAGACCTGGCGGGGTTCAAGCGCCAGCCCAAGCAGCCGCAGAGAACCGTAGCCAGAAAGACGGAGAGGGTGGTGGTGGGAGGGGAGGAGGGCCGGGTGCTGATGACCATCGAGCTGGAGCTGACCCGCAAAAACGGGGAGGAGAGGCCCGGCGGTGAGGGAGGGATAGGGAGGTCCAAACCGCTTGGCTTCCTCTCCCGCCTCGCCAACCAGCTCACCTTCAAAAGATAAACCAATAGGGAGGCGGGGGAGGCCAACGGGGGAGGGAGCTGTCGGGGATAAGAGAGATGGAAGTCTAGCGAGCAGTTAAACCACAAACCTACTTCACAGCCACCACAAACGGCAACCTGAGTCCCTGAATAAATGAGTCACATCATATCTGCTCTCGTCACAGGCGGATGACTGTAGACGCAGCCATACGGCCGAGATCTAAGATGTCGCGATAATCTCTTACACCAGCCGGCACCCCGAGTGCTTTTGTCAGGTCATAAGATATGCCATTTGAAGCGAGACCCTAAGACGGCTGGTTTGATAACAAATTCTAAAAAAGCTGCTCCCCGGGTTTTGCCTTTCTGGTTCCTTTTATTGTGATCCTATCCACCGGGAAAAAAAAAGAAAAGAAAAGAGGAGCTTTCTCCAAGTGCGTCCGATACGCATCACGAATTCCAAGCTGCGGGGACAAGCCAATTTGCTTTTCTTTTTCTTTTTTTTTTTTTTGCCAGAGTCGACGTGTCAAACTCTAACTTCCTCCCCCTCATACTGATCTTCATTCTTTCTCCTCTCCAATCCCATCTCTTTCCACTTCCACTGTGAATTTCCTGACTTTCTTGTTAATTCAAATTACAGAAGTGATTTATATGCTAACTGCTCTATCCTGTTTCTCTTCCTCTCTCTCTCTTTCTCTCTCTCTCTCACTTCCGTCCCTCCTTTCTTCCTTTTCTCTCTCCTGTAGATAAAGGTCTGACTTCTCCATGACTGCCTCCACTCCTCTAGTCTGCTCCCTCCCATTCTGCCCAGCCTGATGCAGCCCCCATTATTTCCCATTATCTCTACTCTTTCACGACAGCGCTGGCTGTAAGAATAGCCCCACTATATCAGTGGCAACAGCGTCAAATCATTTTTACAACGGCTGATTGGAGACTCTGCATGCGCTCATTGGGCAAACTGTAAAACTGTTTAAGGCCTAACAACACGCATAACTTCCTTAAGAGGAACCCCAAAGACATCCCTCTGTGTTTAGAGTCTCCTGGATCTTCCCCCTCTTAATGTTTACGACTCAATCTCACACACACACACACACACACACACACACACAGTGAGCGGAGCAGTGAGTGTACTCTGGACTTCAGATAGAGAAAAAGAGAGGCAGAGACGGAGGGGATAGTGATAGTGGGAGAGAAATATGATTCCTGCTCTCAGCCGGCGTAGATGAAGGTTCAAGCCCTCCAGCTCGGGGTGATTCAATCCTCTCCCATTTGAGCTAATGGAAGTTGTCGCCTTGTCCCTGCCCCGGCTAAAGGGGCTATTTCTGGCCCTCTATGAACGCGCTGCCTTACTGTAACAGCTGCACATTTTTCTGCTAACAGGGGGAGGAAAAGACAGAGGTAAGGGTGGGGGGGGTGTGACCCCGCTGTTGACTCAACGGCCGGCGACTGACGACGTGGAATGACGTCACGGCCCAGCGGACGCTCTCGGAGGTCTGACAGGAGGGGGGGCTTTGCCAGGAAGAGGTGCAGCCTCTGTGCTCTCAGTTATTTTAGGTCCAGTTAATCCGCTCGCACGTTTTCTCCTCTCCAACCCAGGGTTAATTATTTTCATAGTACTGGTAACGAGATATCTCTCTCTCCATCTCCCCCCCCTCTCTGCCTCCACTGTCTTCCCTCCTTTGTTATTCACTCTTCATCTCTGCTCCCATCTTGGGATTCATCTCCTCCCTCCGAGCCCCTGTTGCGTTCTCTCTGTCCCTACGCCTTTGGCCTCCTTTATCTCCTCCTCCTTCCTGTCGTCTGGTGACTCCTCACTGTATTATTCCCCCACAGAAAAGGCCCGTACACAATCCACTCCACTCTTTAAGCCTCTCCTTATCTGTCTGCCAGGCCTACAGCTCAATGCTCCGCTCCTCTCTTCTCTCTCCTCTGTCCTTCCTCCTCGTCCTCCTCCTCCTCTTTTTCAAACTCAATGACAGACATCTCTCTCCTCCCTACGGCTCGCCCAATGATCGACAAACGCCCTCTGGCTCGCCTCTTAAAGTGCCACCTCCCCCAAAGGCATGTACCCCGTCAGCCCGCCTCCCCTTCTTCTTCCGACCCTTTAATGTGTTCGTTTCTGCTGATTCGAACGCCAAAACGCTCCCCTCTGCCCCCTTCTGGCAAAGGGCGGAAACACACAGGCAGAAATCCGCCTTTAGTTCTCCCTGAAGACACCAAAACGGAAACTTATAATCTAGCTAGCTCTCTACCGGTCGCAAATACGACGCGTGTTTTATGTATATGTGTGTCTAGTTAAGAGTGCTTAAAAAGAGATTTGATATAAAGTAAAAAAAAACAAAACAAAGCAAATAATGAGACATTTTTTTTTTACATGTGTGCAAGAAAACACATGGAGAAAACCTGTTTTTCGAGGCCGGGAAGAAATGTAATTGTATTGGATTGAATATGCCATTATGTTTCTGACCTTGTGTGTTATGGAAGGTTCTGTGTGGCTGTCTCTCTGGTGGACGTTTTATTTCCGGGACGACGGGAATTACAGGTTGTCGTGAAGATGAGACGTGGTTAAGGGTTCGGTTAGCCTCAGATTCAGCGCGATGTGGCTGGGGAGTAAAAAAAAACACAAAAAAGAGGGAGGAAGGTGCTTGCTGTGGGAGGAAGCTTTGGAGGAGGAGACTTCTCTGGCGTGTTAAGCCAAGCCAAAAACCCATATGTATCACCACAGATAGTCTGCTCTTCCCCCAGAGCCTTCTCCTAAAGGTGCTCCTTCCCCAACCCTGAGCCAAAGATGGATTGCGATCTGCGTGCTTGATGTACAGGGTGGATAGTGTAGACTTGAATGTTCCTTTAAAATTCATAATGGCAACGGAGGTGCTAAAATCCACATATTTATAACTGGAGATCGGTTTCACTAGTCGCTGTTTAACTGTCCAGTCACATGGATTAGTTAGAATGTTTTCTTCTTCTTTTTTTTTTTTTTTGCAGCAAAAGCCACACAGACACCTTACATAATACAAACAGCATTAAAATGCCTTTTTAAAAGTGTTTTATATGTATTATAAATTGTATTAGTCGTTGTTGCACAATAACATTCCTTTATTTGAAATGACTTGAGCTTCTTACGTTTTTTTTACATTTATTTTAATGCTTGTGATAATTTCCGGCGCACTAACAACTTGATGACTCTGTATAATGTGTTGTAAAGAGAACATAAATAAAAATGAAGGCCCCAAGCGTGGCTGTTGTCAACAGAAGACAAAGTAAACCCAGCTGAACCCGCCTGAAGTCTTTCTTTTCGGTGTCTTTGCATTGTGTAAATCCATCACGACTGTCTCGGCAAAGACGTCGTTTCATGAACGTTTCAAAAGAGGAAATGTCCTCCCAAAAATGAGATATCCACTATTTGAAATATTTGAATACTCTGATGGCTGGCATGAAAGTAAAACTCATTATGGGGAAAAAATAGCTTTATTAGCTATCTAAAGACATTTGCATACTCAATAAGAACATTATAGACGAGCTAATCTGGAGGTTTTACATGTTGAACAATGACCGCAGGTGGTTTCCTTTTAAATTCAGCGAGAATTCACTCTTGATATTAAACTTTGAAACATTTGTTTCATAGCAGCGGGCGTGGAGTTAAATGGTCTCACCTCACCATGCCCTTTGTTACTAGCGAAAAGTAATGATGATGAACTGAAAATAAATGCTCACTGACCATTTACAACCTTTTCACATTTTACGGGGTAACAAAATGAGGTGTAATTCAGAAGGGCTTCATTTTTTCTGACTTAACGGGCAGACTGGGTTCAGTGAGCATACATAACCTTTTCAGAAATGCTCAGCTTCATATTCAGACAGTTACACTCACAGTAAAACCACAGTCTTTAACTGGTGACCACTGGATTGCTCAAGGTGATGGCGTTCGCCTGACCGGCCAGACGGAATGTTACACAGCGCGACTGGTCGTTGAAAACAGCATGTTTACAGTTACTATGTGGAGAAATGATTGCACTTTTTTCAAGAAATAGTCTGACATTTTAGAAAGTGGACTGCTTTGTTGCTGAGAGTTAGATGAGAAAATGTATTCCACTCTCGTGTGTGTGCGTTAAAGTCGAGCTGAAATGAAAAATCCCCTTTGAACCCTTTTACATAACATCCCCAGTCAGATTGTGCACATATTTAACAATTTATACTGAAATGTATACTATTTTTATATGAGAATCCAACATTTTATTCTTCCTGGGGGGGAAAAAAACATATGATGTATGCTTACATCAGCTGGAACCAACCAGTGTCAACCAATAACATCACGACGTCCATCCGTCATTCTGCAGCTACGGCTCTGCACAGAGCTTTCAACCATCAAATCAGATTCCTCCCAGCGTTATGTCCCACCTGCCGACCCCGTTTCACTCAGAAGTACATCACGGTACGGAAGATCGACGTTCTTAAAATGCTGTCGTCTTTAAAGATGTTATTAGCTTAGCTTAGCACCTCTCTGAGACACCTCTAATGTGTCTAACGTGCTGCCCGAATGTTCGGTGGGATTTATTATACACTATAACGTGCACTCAAACTATGCCGCCATTCGTCTTGAGAAGTAATGTACCGAGGATTATATACCATCATGCATTGCGTTGAAGGAAACCTGACAGACAGAGAGCAGCAGGTTTGAGACAAATGTGATGTTGTGGCAAAAAGAATGTATTTAATGTGAGTGGAGCACAGACGGTCACATTGCTTTGAATATTTTTTTTTAACTTGAAAATGTACGTATTGCCGCCGTGTTGACAGCAGGAGCTCCTTTCGTTGACAGCGACATAGAAACTTTCTTTTTTCACCAAGGGCATATGTGCAACGCTGGTGATAAGAGCGGTGGAATAAGCAAGCAAACATATTCTTGAAAAGGAAAAAACTTTAGCGGGAGAAAAAGTGGAAGCAACATTCATCCCAAAGAATCCAGCTCGTACAGGATTAGAGATTTCAGTGTGGGAAGAGTTAATCCAACTCCCGAAGCAATTTGCAACTTGCGAGCAACATTTGGTATTTATCTGACACGGGGGTCACTGGCTGCATCTGTTGTGTGGGCGCGGCGGCCTCATGCCTCATGTTCTAAATATGTCGGGTTTGAAGCTAATTGCTGCGTCCCACCGGCTACAAGTCACTCTGGATTCCGGCAGGAGAAACAGTTCATCTTTGAGGATCAATTAACAGATGATTGAACCGTTTATCGCAGGATTTATTTGCAGAACAAACACGACGGAGTCCGTGTGTGCTCCGAATCGCAAGCGGCCGGATGCTCACGCATGCCTCCGTTTCATTATGAAGCTTGAGGGTCCCTCATTATCGCGTTTGTTATAAATACTGTATGTTATGTAGAGTGCGAGGTTTCATTTGTTGTGTTGACAGCGGTGATTGATGGGCTGTTGTTCTCCCTGGAACCGTGTGTGTGAGTGTGTGTGTGTGTGTGTGTGTGTTGTGAGGGGGGAGAATGTGTTGAGCAGGTGCAGGTACACAACAGTAACCCCCTCTGTGTGTGAGAGTGTGAGAGTGTGTGTTGGTGGTGGGGGTGCCTGGGTACAGAGAGGCCCTTGGATATGAGTTGTATGAAGGGGGGGTTGCATGGCTCAGGTTACCCTGACAGGAGGGTGCAAGAAGTGAGGGTCCGGGGGGGGGTTGCCAGGCCCAAAAAAAGCCACCAATGTCTTCCACACGGTGAGTATGGGGGCGGGAAGGTCCGAGCTGTGACGGGGGCCCCGGATTGCTGCCCTTCACATTGTAACCTGCCGACGTCTGGACATCCAGCATGGGCCGAGGGGTGAGTTCTCTTCATTTCATCTTCATTTCACCTAAAAACAAGCACATAAATAACCAGATTTCCTGCACTCAAACCCTTCCCCTCCTACTGTAACTGAACGGATGCCGACGACTAAATCTGTGGCTTATGTACAGCACCAGCATATGGCGTGGTCATGGATCATGGAAAATTACTGAGATTTCTAAAGGCGTCTGCGGGGCTGGATTCCTCGCGGCGCTGCTGTATTTTTTATTTTTTTTTAAAGACAGTAACATCTCGGGGATGATAGGCTTTCTTTACTCAATAAGTTTTGTTCCCGGCTTGCTGTTTATTTGGGTAATTACGTAATTTTGTTTTTATTCTCTCCATCAGGCCCATTCCATTTAGCTTTATGGGAGGACAGGCTGGTAATCTTCCTCACGCACAGTGGGGGGAAATTGCTATGCCAGACACATTTCAGGCACTCCACCGGCTCTGTGCTCCCTCTTTGGCTCTTTTTGATTACTTTTTCACTGTGTCACTCGCTCACCCGCTCCTCGCGCTCTCCCTGTGTATCCCTCCGTCACTGACATGCACACGTGCTGCTAAAAGGAGACTGACAGCAGCAGATGAGTTCCATGATGCACCATTCTTCCAGCTGTTCACACACACACACACACACACACACACACACACACACACACACACACTCTCGCTCATTCACACAAATGAGGAACTCTCACTATGAGAAAAATATTTTCCCCCTCCATATTCAGTGAATGGTTTGCCAATAGTGCCAGGAGATTGAAATGAACCAAGTCCATTGTGCTCGCGCTGATAGCTTGTAATACATGGTTCTGAATGGAAATGGCCCGGGCACAATGTGGCTACAAGCATGTGGCTTATTTCCTGTGGAGGTTTCTGGGATGATAGCCTACAGGCCAGATTCATGGTAATCTCTCTCTCTCTCCCTGCCACAGTGTGGTGCCGAGAATGGAGGCAAGAGGAAGAAGGACAGAGACTTGGATGAGCTGAAGAAGGAGGTGTCCTTGGTAAGAAAAACAAGCTGTCGCCGCTCCAACCCAGGCTCGCTCTGCACCGTGATTGATTCCATCGCCGCCGCCGCTTCTCCCAAATACCGTTACGCCAAAGTCACCAGCTTATTCAACAACACTCTAAATGAAAACAGTGGCCCGTCAACAAAAAGGGCCATCCGGCCTGCTCAGTGTAGCCAGCTGTAGACGGGCTTCTAAGCCAGCCTCGTCCTCTCCTATCTGTTCTGCCTCCCTCTGGCTGCTCCTCTTTGTACTTTGAAAGATACTGAATAATTTGTGGGCCACCAGCAGCGTAGTGCCGAATTTTTGTCTTGTGCAGAGCTGTATCTCTTTGAGGTGCTGTCAGAAGGCAGCCGAGCGATGCCCATGAAAACTGGGGTACGTTTTGCTGTGTGCACTCCCCTCTGATAAAGCAGTTCTTGTCAATTATCAAGTTGGGCCTGCGACTGATTAAAGGAGAGGGGGGAAACAGGATGCTGTCAACACTTAGGGGTAGTTTTTGGAGTGTTTTGCTTTCATCAGTCTGCTATACTTCTTCAGTTAGTGATTTCCTACATTCCCCCCCTCCAGAAATCCTTTAAACAACCACCAGACAATGGCTGATCAATATTGGGAGCAGGGGCATATAAATAAAGCTTAACTAGCAAACTGTTTTGTGGGGCATGGAGTTGATTGTGGCCAAATCACTTGTGGCTACGTTTCATCGTGATCCTCGGAGGCTACAGTGTTGGAGAAGAAATTGATGGATTTCTTCCCGTCTTATGGTTGAGTGAAGAAGGTAGTCCTTCGATGTGCGGCGCTGACACCATCCTGACAGCTGGGAGTTTCTACGTCGCTACAGTAGCAAACCTAATTTTCCAGCGGCAATATCTCAAGGTGGCATTTGGCCGGAATACTAATACAAACATGTCACCCAATAAGTGTGAAACTGTGTTTTCAAGGTTACATGTTTTACTGGAGGTTTGCTCACCTCTACCTGGAGATGCACGGGGAGTGGACGTCCCCGTTTGACCTTTTCTGTCTGACATGGGGAATGAATCATAGACACATAAAGCCCCTGGATCCATGTCAGGAACCCAGAATAAAGTCTTTTTCCCCCCAGTGAGATAGAGATGTGTCATGCATGGGTGCTACACCCTCACAATCTATTCGACCCTGGTTGGTTATTAAAAAATTCCCTTTACAGCCATGCCGCCCCCCAGTTGACACGGCGTTGAATGCGTTGCTGTAAAATTATATGTACGGTTTCCTATTTGTAATTTGTCAAAGACAAATTCCCTTAGAAGTCATTTTACTGGCCAATTAACATTACAGTGTGTCTGTTTACCGTGTCTGTTCCCCTGAAGCAATTAAAAAACAGGAACCTTTTATCCCTGCAGGATGATCACAAATTATCTCTGGATGATCTGGGAAAACGTTACGGAGTGGACGTCACGCGGGTAACGACACACACACACACACACACACACACACACACACACACACACACACACACACACACACACACACACTAATTTGCACATGCAGCAGCTGTAATATCCCCCACGGGGACCTGATCTCTTGTTGTCTGCAACATAAGAATGAGACCAAACATTACTTTGGTCAAGTTGGATCCATCGCAGCGTCCCCAGCTCACCTTGAGCTTCATTCATCTTTAATCCCTCAATCACACACACACACACACACACACACACACACACACACACACACACACCATTCACAGACAGATACAAGCACACACTTTTATGCTGTAAACACGTGTGCTGCTTGCCTTAAGTTTGACATTGCAGTGGAATTTTTTTTTAATCTTTTTTGAGATAAGTATTTGGGAGAAAAAAAGAAAATATGAAAATATGACAGGCTGTAAAAATGTCAAAAACTTGCAAAACCTTGAAAAAATAATAAATAAAGGTTGTAATAATAAAAATATATATTTTTCCCTCCCCAATATAATACTATATTTCAGGAATTTACATGGATTTGCTTTGTTTGACCTTGACACTATTATAGCCTATATTCATGACTTTTTTCCCACGGTAAAGTTAGGTCCAATGGTTTTCCGACATAGAGCCTCAGATGAGGACAGTCACCCAGTTTATTATACTTGTGTCGTTAAATAGGCCAGGCAGGAATACTTGATGTTCTGCAAGTGTAGCAGTAAAATTGCTTTTCAAGCCGTGGTGAAAATGGGGTCGTTGTGTTGTAATACGATTCCCAGTGCATGCAAAAAAAAAAAAGGCATTCATTCCTAAAAATTGCTTTCCCTCAGGGCCTGACCAACGCCAGAGCTGCGGAGATTCTGGCCAGGGACGGTCCGAACGCGCTGACCCCTCCCCCCACCACCCCGGAATGGGTCAAGTTCTGCCGTCAGCTGTTCGGCGGATTCTCCATCCTGCTCTGGACCGGTGCCATCCTCTGCTTCCTGGCCTACACCATCCAGGTGGCCACAGAGGACGAGGCGCCCAATGACAACGTGAGAAACTGCTTGTAAAACACACACGCACATGTACGGGCAACACGCCTTCCATATTAATCACACACAAGTGAAGACATACATAAGCACACAAATGCATACAAGTCTACCTGTAGACTCACCATACAGTTGAGACAGGAATATAAAGTGAGCTCATGGGATACATGAAAAAAACATATTTTATCTGCAGCTGGCGGATCATCCATAATTTTGAATAAACACATATTGTAAACTAATTTGACGCTGCGTATATGTCTAGGGCTTTTATTGTGAAAGGTGAGAATAAAATGAGCTGTAGTGCCATTAAAAATGGTAATAAGAGCATATTTTCCCAAATTCTTAAATAAATACAAAGTATTTGTGACCGTCTGTGTTGTGATAAGCTGCTCTGCTCACACTTAATATTTTATTTTCACACCACAACTCATGTCACTAACACTGTCCTCTTTGGTCCATCTGTCATTATTCCTTCAGAGCAATGCATGATGGTTACTGCGTGCAAAATTACTTACAAATTGCTGTCTATCACCATTTGGTGACACCAACTTTTTATCCTTATTAATTGGGTTCATTGTGACAATAATAATAAATCATCAAAATAAACATTATGAAGGAGTAAAGCAAAAATCACATAAAATGAATGAATCCATATTTAAATGCAATGTACGGTATTTTAAAGTTCTGCATTATATCAAACAAATCCTTTTGATTGTGGTTCTGGATCTAGATTTATGTTTTGGCAGTGAGAGTTGTAAGTCCAAAGCTCTCTCCCGCTGAAGGAGCATCCTTTGTCATGCATTGTTTGCACCGTCCACCTCAGCTGCTACTAGACACGAGGAGGTAAAACCTCCCGTCTGCATAAAGACCAGCTTCTGAATTAGGTTTAATAGATGGAGGAGAGTTTCTGCCCAGCTCGTCCATCAATAAGGGGAGTAATGAAACCTGTGTACTATCGGCTCCTAAGAAAGATTGATCCTCTAAGTTAAACACATCTTAAATGACTCATTTGGTTATAATTATCATTTCTCTGGAGTCTGAGTCATTCATTTGGATAACAGAATGTTCTCTCATGATAACTCAATACGGACATACAAGAAAATATCATAATTCCACTTAAATTCCAATCCAGCCACACAAACTCACACACATTTTGCAGACACACTTACAATTAAATGAAGTGAAGCGTCTGTATTTTTCAACCTGGACCCTAGCTCCCCTGGGTTTTCTTTCTAAGTGGGAACAGTACGTTTGGAAATCGGTCCGTTGTTGAGCTGCGATGTAATCACACGGAGCAACTCCTCATCATCAATGTGCTAAATACTACATAATCCACTAAAAGTGCTTGTTCTTACAAATGTTATTGTGTCTGACAACATTACGGGAAGGAGCCTGCAGAGAATCATGTTTCCTGCTTGATCCGGTGTGTTAGTTATTGTGCCGTGTGACGACGGTGGAGGACAGAACGCATAGTTCAGTGTGAACTAAAAGATTGTTTCTTATGTGGATGTGACGCGAGATTTTAGAACGGGACTTCTCAGAGAGCAATCGACACAAAAACAAATCAAGCGAAAGGTAAAGATGTTTTTTTTTTCATTATTCTCTCGGGTCTTTTCCATAATGTTGTCACACCCGTCTCACAACCATCTGAGCCTCCCAGTAGCAAAAACAAGCCCTTTTGGTGGATGTACATTGACAGTGAGGAATTGCCCTGAGTATTACATTGCAGCCTGTTTAGCAGCCACCATCTGCAGCGCTCTCCCTCAAAACCAAATCCTAAAATCAAAAGTGTCAAAACGCTTCATGACGGTGACTTTTCTTACCCGTTTTCTTGTTTTTCAATACGACCTTTACTTTACCCAGATGGCCGCTTCAGGTCTTAATCTCCTCTCTGTGAGTCCTCGCCAAAAAGGCAACGCAATTAGGTCACACAAAAGAAGGCAGAGCCATCGTTCACTAAAGGAAATAGACAAGATGAGCGAAAGTGAAGGAAAAAAAGGAAGAAAATACCCACTTAAAATCACATAAAAATAAAAAACCATGACCCCCCCCCCCCCCTCTGAGAATGTGACGTAAAACCAAACACCGACACCGGCGTCGGCCCTGAGAGTAGCAGGGGATAAATACTCAGACCACCCACTGTTCAAATAGAGCCAAGCAGCCATCCATACTGTACTTTATGGCTCTGAGTCATTATGCAATCATCATTCAGTGCTCTCCCAACCCCAGACAGCATTAAAGCCTTGCATAATATACAGTAACATACAGTCGATAGACACGCACATGCACATGTGATAACTTTAATCTCCCCCCGGTTTAATCTCCACGTTCAGTACCGAGTATGTACAGCTGGATGCTCTGCTACATCAAAAGCCCCGACTGCCTGCAGATTTGGCACTTTGAGTCTTTGCATAATGTACAAGCAGTTTTTTAAGAGGAAAAGCTACCCTAACAGGGCCACACACATTATTTTTGATGGATTTACTGAGCTGAAAGACCGGTGCTGTCTTCTTCGGTTTAAGAAAACCTTCTAGCATCCCGAGGTTTCTTAAATCGCTGTTGTTTTTACACAATTAACTGTCAAATTCATGTTTGCAATCAGGAAATGAAGCATTTATTCTTGCAAATAACTTGAAAGAACTTCAGTAGGTTCAAAAATGTCACTTGTCTGGACAGACGTGTTCCCTGCAGCTCCGTACAGCTGGTGAACAAGCATCTCGCCGAAGCCAGACGAGGCACAAAAGCTGAGCTCAAATCTCCACGAAACTCTGTGCAGACACAATCAGAAGCTGCAAACTGAGCACTGAATTGGAGGGGAATGTTGTAAACGCTGACAAAACATTCTGTTGTTGCTGTCAAATGAAAGCAGCAACTTCCAAAAACTAAAAACTTTTTCAAGGTTTTCGAATTTTCAGTCTCCGGGAGCCCAGGACATAGAGTACAGCACACCAGCTGGCAGACGCTTTCATCCAAAGTGCCTGGCTGTCTTGTTTGCATCAATGAGAACTGAACCTAACACAACTTCTACACCGGTAAACCAGAACACATTCACAGGAAGTAAAACACCAGAATTAATGTCCCTTACCGTCAGACAACCCACGTCTACGTGGCTCAGAAAGCATCTCCTGGTGGCCTCGCAGATCCAGGTCTCAGCTCTTGGTATTCTGGGTTCGGCAGACAGCTGTTCACTCGGACTAACACTGAATGAACCGATCCAAGAGTACAAGAATAGAACGCCAGACTTTGAAATCTTCCACTAAGACCGAGAGCTTCCCCGGGTTTTCTCGCTCTTAACTCTCCTCTAGCGCGCTGCATTTAAGGTTTTGCTGTTTTAAAACCGTTTCCAGGTTTTGCAAATCCCCCCTTCCCTACGCTCAAACACACCTTACACCAACCGAACTAAGTGGATAACCACACCGACCCCCCCCTGTGGCTTGTGCCCCCTTTCAGTTGTATCTGGGCGTGGTGCTGGCAGCCGTGGTCATCATCACCGGCTGCTTCTCCTACTTCCAAGAGGCCAAGAGCTCCAGAATCATGGACTCCTTCAAGAAAATGGTGCCACAGGTAAGTTGATGCGTTTGGTGTTTGGCCGCTTTGTCGTCGCCTCGCGGCTTTCTGGCTCAATAAGCAGTCCCTCAAGTAGGGCTTACACTCACTTGAGTGGAAACCTAATAAGCTTGCACAAAGAAAGAATAAATGTTTGAGCCAACTTTGGATTGTGAGCGTGTTTATATAAAAACTCCCCTCGCGTTATCCACCTCTAGCATTTTCGATTGCTTAATTCTTTAATCTATTTAGGCTCTTTCCACTCCCTGCTTGTCTCCTTTTCCACCTGTCTTCTCTCTCTCCTTTTTCCTTTTCATCTATCTCTCCCTTTCACACACCTCTACACCCTCTGGCTTTTTTTTTTTATCGCTATTCTTCCTCTGACTAAATCCTCTCTCGCTCTTCCTCTCCCTTCCCGACTCTCTCTTCCCTTTTTTCTCCGTGCCAGCAAGCGTTGGTGATCCGGGAGGGGGAGAAGATGCAGATCAATGCTGAGTTTGTGGTGCAGGGAGATCTGGTGGAGATCAAAGGGGGAGACCGTATCCCAGCTGACCTGCGAGTGGTCTCCGCCAGTGGATGCAAGGTAGGGGGAGGGTCGCCGGGCTCAGAGCCTGCAGGTCTCAGTGGGATTACAGCTGCTCAGCTGACTTTGGTCTCGATATGTTTCTTCATGTCTTTCTTTCCACTTGAACTTTAATCAATTCTTTTGTATCATGTTCACCATCTCAAGTTGCTGATTAACACAAAAACAAAGTACATCTGCAGGTGTTAGGGATGTTGGATTAATCCTCTGGAGACTTTGTATATATCGTTACCACATTTCATGCCAATCCACCCGACAGTTGCCGAGATATTTCTAACCCTAACCTAAAGGGATGTTTTTTGCCACCAACAGGCAACATTTTAGTCAGAATACACACATTTCACACATTTCTGAACTGTTGTTTGGGTAACTTATCGCTGAATTTATATAACAGCAAAAAAAAAAAAAACCTTTCATTGCTGCACAAGTATGGTTATCTTCCATATATTCACCCAGCACGATTTTAGTTTTAAGGTGCAACGTGTAAGCTCTGGCCACATGCTCCGAACACAAAGGGGGCATCATTTCACTCTTATGTGGTTTCTTAGGCAAACTTCCCCAAAGATGTCGATGTGTAGATTGGTGATAAATGAATCTTCGGATCCAGGCAGGTGGAATGAGAATTATCTTTATTTAAACAGATATCAAGCCTGCGTCCGAAACCGTGCGTGCACACCCTGTTCTTCTAAATCCCTGGCAGAGTCCTTCCTAGAGCCTCTGCACCTGTTCCACCTGTGAAGTCCTTTCTTGCCCTCGACTCTAAGGAAATCCAACTCTCCCTGCCACATGTCTGTCTTTTAAAGCCCTCTACTTCCTGGTCGGCCTTCTTCTCGCTCATCCTGTCACCTTAGTAAATGTATCCTCTTCCTCTCCAATGGAAGATGGAGGTTTCCAGGCGCTCCATCCCAAAGCTATATTTTGTACTTATAAGGTCATGTTTTGCTCAGCAATTTCGGTGGCAAAATGATAGTTTGTCACTTGTTTATGGGCTTTATAGCTGGTGTGTAACACACACACACACAAAGAGAGACATCACAAATTAATGTCTCAGGGCCTCTAAGCTTAGTTTACAACTGGGCTTCTCCTCATCTTCCTCCTAAACCTAAACATTCCTTACACCTTCGCTGATGCAACATCTGGTTAAAGTTGTTGTTCAACTGACCGTTGAACTGACCAGATGCTTCATCTACGACTGGGTGCATACAATCTAACTCTACAGTCATGAATTATTAAAAAGAAAGGCAACCACTACAAAAAGAAGGGCAATAATATACAAATTTCAACCAGACGGCTGAAGCTCAGAGGGCCGGTGAAAACAACACTGCTATCTTACAATGTTCATGTGTGGCATCATTAACTACTGTGTCACTAACCCGGGGCTGTACGGTCCGCCTACACTCTGAGTTTTTTTTTTTTTTTTTTTTTTTTTAATCTAAAATGGCAGAAATAACTAGTATTTTGGTTTTGCAGCAACAGAAAGTTTGCTGTTCAGGGACTCGGCACACTCCCCCAGGATCAGAGCCCCGGGGCTGGGGTTCACATGGCTGAATGCTAGTTGCTAAAGCTAACTGCTAACTGAAGGTCTGTCTCTGGAGCTGCTGCCTGGCCTCCTCACGGCGAAGTAGTTTCCTGGGAGGACGACATGAAGCTGTTGTTTTGTCGTTTCTGCCACATTGGATTAGATCTAACAAAGGATTAAAATCTGCACAGACCCTCTACCTTCAACGAGAGCTGACAGGCCATGGCTGGAGCCTTTCTTCTTCGTCCTTTCTTGAGGGCAAACTGAACGCTACAGTGACCTTTTCACGCTCTGTTGATAATCTTAGTTGATATTTTTATGTTTTAAACTAACCTTCTGGTCAGACCTCACACGTTGCACCTCCAAAGAAACATGCTGTTAAGCATAATCGTCTTAACAGTTACAGCCTTCCTCTGAGATTTCCATGTCTGTAAGGTGAAAACGTCTCCTAAATGTCACCCTTTTAGTTCGAGTTTATCTCCACTAGTAATGAATTGCATGCATTTTCTTCACCTGTGGAGGACTGTGGGGAACGATTCCAGAAAAGAGTTGACGTGACGAGAGTGTTGGTGATGAATGCCTCAGACCCCGTCAGTCTCAGCTCCTCGCTCTCCTCCTGTTCTGTCCCTCAGCCTCTGTTTTCTTTCTCCCCGTCCCTGTGAAGGTGGACAACTCGTCTCTGACGGGAGAGTCGGAGCCTCAGACTCGCTCCCCGGAGTTCACCCACGAAAATCCTCTGGAGACCCGCAACATCTGTTTCTATTCCACCAACTGTGTCGAGGGTCAGTAGGCTACATCTGGCCAAGATTGTCTCTTATCGCCTCTAAAGTCTTTTTTTTTTTTTTTTTTTTTGCCATCTGGAGATTAGCATAGTTTGAGCCTTATCGCCCAACCTACGAGTGTGTTAGCGCATTCCTCCAACCCACAGTCATGTGAATTTCGAATGCATTGAGATTATTAATGAGTGTTTCCACCTGAGATTCAACCAATTGGGATGTTGGTTGGTATTTCAGTGTTTAGTGCTGATTATAGTTAGAATATTTGAGTCTTGAAATCTCCATATTTGTTTTAATTCTGAGTGACATGTTTAATATCTAAGATTCAGGATTGATTGTATCCTATCTTTAAAATATTAAATCAAAATGTTAAATGAATAATTATAGTGAATATAGTTGTTTTTAAATCAATATCTGAATCTCTCATGAAAACTTCATATATAAACTATATTTATTCTGCTGCCGCACAATCTATTTCTCAATATATCTCTGTGTAGGTCGTGTTAAAGGATGTAAAAGCATAATATTTTCTCCGGTGATGTCGATCTATGCAGATATTTTGGGTTTTATACGGCGAGGTTTTAAAATATCTTGTCCCAGAGATCTCCGCTTCCGCCTTAATGTAATGGAGATGAATGACATTCTGTTTGTTGGTGCTCACAGCATAAGGAAAGACATTTTAAAAAACATTCCCCATCCAGAAACAAGTTCTCTGTTTCACGGTATAATCCACAGATCTGTCTTACTTTCCACTGAAAAAATAGTCCCTGTAAAAACTGCTGAGGTCTGTGGATCACATTATTTGTATTTTACGCCAGTCAGTTCCTTTCTTCACTCACTCAATCCGGCATGTGCTCAACCATCAATCACCGGCCCACACCTGTAATTCTCCTCCATCCATCACTGCTCTTTATTCAGCCCATCACCTCCCCATCAGTCCGCTGAGGGCTGGACATTTGTTTAAAGAGCTCCTTCAACAAAATAAAACACGGCGTGTGAAAAAATATGACATCTAATTGACAAACGGCTGGGTGGTAACAATAAAGATGCACAGCGTAAGTGTATTTGACAACCAGACTCTGTGACTCCCTCTCAGGTACCGCCCACGGCATCGTGATATGCACCGGGGACCGGACCGTGATGGGTCGCATCGCCACCCTGGCGTCGGAGCTGGAAGTCCGCCGTACGCCCATCAACATAGAGATCGAACACTTCATCCACCTCATCACGGGCGTGGCCGTCTTCCTGGGCGTGTCCTTCTTCATCCTGTCCATCATCCTGGGCTACACCTGGCTGGAGGCCGTCATCTTCCTCATCGGCATCATCGTGGCGAACGTGCCTGAGGGGCTGCTGGCTACCGTCACTGTGAGTCCTCTGTGTGTGTGTGTGTGTGTGTGTGTGTGTGTGTGTGTGTGTGTGTGTGTGTGTGTGTGTGTGCGTGTGTGTGTGTGTGTGTGTGTGTGTGTTTACTGACTTTCACCAAAAAAAAAAAAAAGATGTCAAAGGAGCAGATCGTTTTACAATAAACCAGGTCTCCTTGTAGCAAGGACAGGACAAAATAGGCTTTGGGGAATCGTGAACAGAACCATGGGGGAGTTTCACAATCTGCTGCTGTTACATACATAAACATGCTTTGAGTTGCCAATGTACATATTTTATTTTCATCAATTTTCTCTAATTAGATTTTCATTTTTTTTTTCAAAATCAGCTAAGATGAGCTAGTAATGGGTCGTGTAAAAATAAATTGTATTATAATTGGCTACACTCCATATAAGCTGCATTCATTGGTCATTTTTTTGTCGTACGATATTATACAATGTACTTAATTGTTCCCAAAGGTTGGATTAAAATGTTGTAAGCGTGATATGGACATATCATCTTATAATAGCCACCATGGTAGAAATAATGAAGATCACATAAACAAAGCAGCTTGTAAAGCATTACACACGTTGCACATGTTACACCACCCTATGATGACTTTCTTCGCCAGCTTGCTGCTAACTCTGTCTGCCTGCTGTTTGGTGCCGGGCGGGCAGTGTACACTGAGTTAATGGGCTTGTTTGCTGAAAATAGCTGTCTGCGGCTGCCGCTAATGGGGTTGATGTGAC
Source organism: Eutrigla gurnardus (assembly GCF_963514095.1). Lineage (NCBI taxonomy): Eukaryota > Metazoa > Chordata > Actinopteri > Perciformes > Triglidae > Eutrigla > Eutrigla gurnardus. The sequence goes on from NC_139918.1 coordinate 15,014,079, forward strand.
GATGTGGAGTTTGTGGGCCTGAAAACTAAAGTATTGAGGCTTAAAAGCTCTGTCGAACCAAGAGAGGTAAATGCAACGCCAGGTGTCAAATCCTGCACAGGTTTCTCATCTGCAATGCAGTAATTTCATCCATTGTTAACATCAAACTATTGATTATTGCGGCGCCGAGGGCCCTCGTCTTGTGGCTGCTGGCTCTCACTGTCATGGTTTACTGGCACACCTAAATGGAACGGAGCCAACGTCAATGTGATTAGTTGTGCCAACGCTAATTCACCCTCAGTGGATGAGAGCTGTAGTAGCTATAGTGATACTACAGAACACAGCAGAGCAGGCGATTTATGACAACGTATTGGAGTTGTTCAAATGCTGTAAGTGAATTGAACTTTTTCTGCAACAATAAACAACGTTGCTGCCGAAGTGGGCGCCAGCTGGCATTTGAAATGCCATCAGTCGACATTTCACTGGTCACAGAAAATAAATTAACTTCCAGTGACTGGTTTCTTAAGTTGCTTTCGCTTAAGACGCACCGTGAGTTCCCTGTGAGGAAATGTCTGTGAGCGTTTTTTATTTATTCTCCGGCAGTAACGTGGTCGGCTGGAATTAATGTGCGTCCAAGTGTCCCCTTACCACATATGGAATGTGTCTATTTGTTGTACGTGTATGTCCCTGTGCACCTGCTGTTAACCAGCCAACCACATGCATGCACACAGACGCACATGTTCACACAACAACACACACACGATGTAAGGCACCTGGACAACGCTTGGTTTCACATGGGCAAACACTTGAACGCACCGGTGCATGCATATGCTCTCTCCCCTCGTTGACTAACAATCATCCATCCTCCTCTCCTCTCCTCTCCTCACCCCTCCCTCCCTCCCTCCCTATACTCTCCCTCTCACCTCCCACCGTCCTCCCAGGTGTGTCTGACTCTCACTGCCAAGCGCATGGCAAAGAAGAACTGTCTGGTGAAGAACCTGGAGGCCGTAGAGACTCTCGGCTCCACCTCCACCATCTGCTCCGACAAGACGGGCACGCTGACCCAGAACCGCATGACCGTGGCCCACATGTGGTTCGACAACCAGATCCACGAGGCGGACACCACTGAGGACCAGACGGGTGAGACGTGGAGAGACGGAGGGAGAGATGGGAAAGAGAGAGTGGAAGGAGAGATAAATAAAGGAACGAGAGGAAATAGAGAGTGTGGGAATGCAGAGAGGGAGTCTGACCACCTGCCGAAAGTCATCTGTCCAGTGTTCACGCCGCCAAGCAGCATTGCTGTTTGCACTACCTCTTGGATTAATTGAGCAGCGGTATGCAGTGTGGGCGGCACAAGCATCAGACACAAACACGTCTTTTGCCAAAGTTCCTCGGCAAGCCTGCTGCCGTGGAACCAATCAGAATTCGGTCTCCTACAAACTACAAACTGAGCCAAATTTCAAAGCGTTTTAGTAATAACCAGAACAGGTGTTATGCTATGCATACCAATGAGTAGGGAGTTGGACGGTTGTGCGTTCACTAAATGATAAAGGCCGAACAAATAGTGAAACGGAAAGAGAGGAAAATAAACACAATGATTCCTCAGGAGTACAGGCTTTTTTTATAATTTTTTTTTTTTTTTTTTTTTTAGCAGCTGTTGCAATTTATGGACCCTTTCGCACCTCGTTTTGTCAAGTTCGACAGCTCCAGCCACAGTTTGCCACTGTGTACTTACTGTATGTTGCTTTATGCCATTATATTCTCTTTGCACAGTAACAGTGACAGTGACCTCGCCGGAGAGACTCCAGGCTCAAATGAAAAATGAGTGCAGCGGAGTGAAGGTCATTTTCAGTCTTGGTGGGAGGGATGAAATTTTGATCGGAATTTCCAAACAGCTTTTTATTACCGAGACATTCTAGTTAAAAATGAATGCAATTTTCTGGGCTGGAGAATTGAATTATCACTTCTGTCAAAGGAATAAGTGATTGCTCAACGTGCCTGACCCTGATTCTGTTTTTTAGCTAAATTATCCAGCGCTACTCTATGAACCAAGAGTTAAGTCAGGAGTGTAAATACTGCATGAGCCCTCCTTTAAAAAAAAAAGGTCTAACACAGCTCCCTCTGCTCTCCTCTCAGGTTTGGGTTTTGACAAGAGCTCTGCTACTTGGGCTTCTCTGTCTCGCGTTGCCGGCCTGTGCAACAGAGCTGATTTCAAGGCCGGACAGGAGAACTTCCCCATCGTGATGGTATGAACCTCCACACACTTCCCAAGCCTTTGCATTGAAAATTCAGCCTCATGAATTATTTGCAAAGCAATGCAGGTTATTACAGGTTCAGTTTAATCTAAGGACATTACGAGCGGCACCTTTTTTCGATTTGGATCAAATAATGCATGCACATTATTCATAAGAGGAGACTTTGCATACACGGTTGGCCAACAGGTGAAGCATTAGGACAGTGTCAGGAGCCCAGCTGTCACTCAAAACAAGCAGAGGTGTTATTAAGATTATTTATTTGAAGTTAGGCGATTTTAAAAGGTTATGAAAGAATTGAATGCCTTTGTATGACCTACCTTAGTAAACATGACCGCCAGCGAGAAGCTATTTTTATACAGTAATTCTTAATGCTCGTCATCGGTGCCACAGGGTTGGATCCCGGGCTAAATCAGACAAAAACATGCAGGTTCACCCCTGTAGCTCAGATTCCACCTCTGGGAGCGACCAGCCCAACGCGGACAGACCCAGATCTGTCTTCGCTGCCACCTCCGACCTGCAGTCGGGACTCCGACAGAAGGTTTATGAGCTCCACGCCCGGCAGCAGTGGCCCCTCCTCTGATCAGGAGCAGGGCTTAACCTCCCTGGTTCCCACCTTGCTGGAGGCCCGAGCCATATTTCTCGGCTCACTGGAGGGAAGGGAGGCATGGGAGAACCAGGACTGGGGTTGAACAAGGCAAACTGTCAGACCCCACTGCAGCAAAATGAGAGGTTTTCTGAAAGGACTCAGGGGCTCTGAAACACTACCACTTCTGTCCAGAGGGACCGCCAAACTCAGCACTAAATCATCATAGTAGCTTTATGTAAAATAGCTATATTAGAAAATGAAAATACTCCATTACAATGTAAGTAAACCTTGGGCTTAAAGCTATAGCAAAAAAATATAGCAACTTATCTTATTTCATAAAGGGTGATATGGGTTTGTTTTCTAAAAAGTACATATAGCCTAAATTAGAAATAGGTGTCATATAAATGTTGTGAAAAGTACAGTATAGGTATAAAATATTAACAGCTATATTATATATTTATAATATTTGAAAACAAAAATATCGTTGTCTTGAATAATAGTACTTAGCTACACCACTGCTATGGGCATATAACAACAACAAGTAAACAAAACAGTGTTTGGGATACATCATAATTTATAAATGATCAAGGAAATGTGCAATATTGACCGTTATAATGAAGTGAAGTATAAGTACAGCATAAGGATAGCATGGATACTGTCAAGTCAGGTTTAATCACTTGAGGATTGTATGTAAGTACAGTATTTGGTTAGACGTACTTTGCATTCTCCTGCCGAGCCTCACATGGCACCTACAGGGAGAAAACAACCCATAAAAATGATTTGTCAATACGGCGTGACACAGGGGCACCACACACACACACACACACACACACACACACACACACACACAGGCTTATCCTCCCTCTTGTACACAGACGGAGAACCATGCAATGCACCCGTGGAAATACCTCCCTCACACTGATACACAAACACACACACACTGCTGGGTGGGTAAGTCAATAATATCCCCGTGTTCTACCAACCGCTCTCCTCCGACCGTCGCTGCATTGACCTGAAGAGATTCTCTTTGTGGCTCTCAGCGACGGGGATTACAGCTTCTTGACTCCGGTGGGAGCAGACGCCGCCGCGGCAGCCTCGCTGCACCTCGAGGTGCCCGGGGCTTCGTCCCTGCATTGAGTAACAGTCATATCTCCTGACAGCACTCAAACACAGCAGCCAAGGCTCATGCAGGCTCCACTACCATTACAGGAACAAGTCCCCATCTTCACCCGGGAAAAACAGAGGAATGGAATTTCCTTGATCTGTTCAGTCATTCATGAAAAGGCACAAACAAGGACAAATGTTGCAGAGCGCGTGTCCTTGTTCGCCGCCTGTTCATGAATGAATAAACAGGAATAAAGAGAAATCTCTTGTCTTCGGTTGGCCCCCGTTGGTGTGTCGGTCAATCAGCTCAGCATGGATTTCAATAAATCGGCTCCGACAGAGGGATGAATTTCAGTGATCATCATGGAAGTTTTATCAAAGGGGATTTTACAGGTTTTCAGAGGGGAACCTTTCCCCCTAAATGATTCAAGCACAACACTTGCAGAAAATACAAATATGGAGTGATCCATGTGCATCCAAACAGGGGAGCAGTCAATTCTGTGTGTGTGTGTGTGTGTGTGTGTGTGTGTGTGTGTGTGTGTGTGTGTGTGTGTGTGTGTGTGTGTCTGTGTGCATGTGTGAATAATATACCTACAAATTCATGGATTTCACCTCTGCTTCCTGAAAAAGCAGCCAGTGTCAGTAAAAGACATCTGCACACAACTTTCAAACGGGCCGAATTCCAAATTCAGAGCTTATCCATGATTGAGGGATTTCTTCCACGCGTCTCTCAACATGGCCACGGCTGAGGTGACAGCTAGAAGCTAACAGCGCTAACAGCATGGACATCGAGAACAATGTCAACGGCAGCGCAAAATGGTTATAAGCAAGGAGGAGAAGCTCGGATTACAACACACACAGAGGGACTTCATTCTCTGCTCAGCAGATAGTTGTTTATGCCCTGAATTTGGAATTCAGCCCCTTTAAACAAAAGTGGACCCCACAGAAGAAATTAGGAAGTTTTGAGCATGAATTTACTCACTCAGCAATCACTTTTTGTTGATTATCGGCAATAGACAGACAACAATATTTATTTCCAACATGGTTGTCCAACTCCTCATATCCAAAGGCTTTTACATCCATATCCTTAAAACTAAACTGTATTTCCCCCGAAACGGAGTGGCTTTAATCACATTTTTCCTCATCCCCTAAAGTCAAAAAGAAAGCTGGGCTTTGCACTTTCATTACTTCTACATTAGATTGTTACATAAGAGAAAAAACAAGCGTCTGTGATGCAGACGATGCTCAGCTAACTGCATCATTAATGCGAACCATGATGGAAGTAAAGAAAGGTAAACCCTCTAATCGGTTCAAGTTGCCAGCAGAGTGTGAGAAACAAGTCAGCGACAGACAACGCTGCTTTCTTAATGGGCACATGTGAGTGACTGAGCTAATGTGCGTCTGTGTGTGTTTCCCCAGAGGGAGACAGCGGGGGACGCGTCGGAGTCGGCTCTGTTAAAATGCATCGAGCTGTGCTGCGGGAGTGTTCGTGGAATGAGAGCTAGAAACCTCAAAGTGGCAGAAATCCCCTTCAACTCCACCAACAAATACCAGGTACTGCATGGGACAGCCTCGCAATTAAAATACAACTTTTAAGTAAAATATATAAGATATGTAGTTTTTAACTTTTGTACTTATTGTTTATATATTCATACATTATATTTAATCTGTTTTCTTGTTCAAATCAATGCTGTATTTAATGTATTGATTTATTGTTTGATAATTCTACTAGTGCTTTTTAAATATTATGGGGGGTTTTTTTCTCTTCAAAAGATGCATTTCCAAGACTTCGGAAACATTTTGGAGTGAATCATGCATATTCATGTTTAACCTTTTCCAGGCAGCCTGAGGAAGGCAGCCCAAACATGCGTGCTCTGTTACAGCAACACCCTGCTTTACATTCATACTGCTGCTCACATTCAGGCTCGGAAGTCACCGCAGACAAGCTGTTGCAGTGTTGTTTATGATAGAGAGAGACAGGTGGATTATAGACTGGTTGGTTTGGGCTGCACAGAAGATCTGCTGCTACCTTTCAGTGGACACAATGTCTTCCAGGTTCCTTATAAACAACAACAACAACAAAAGCACTATTTCCTATGGTGGTACTGTACACAATAGATCACAGCGGGTATTCCTCAGCATTCAGGCACACGTCAGGGTTAAGACCCCCTGCAATGCCTTTTTCTGAATGGGGATTTTTTTATTTGTGTCCCCCAGAAATATCGATTGAATCCAAATATCAGGTGCTCCTCGACAATGCCCATAACCCCCCTCCCTCAAGTCTTAAGTTTAGCCGCATGCTTTGCTACATCCTGAAGGAGTGCGTGGCAACAGAGGTTTAACATTAACATTGAACTACGTACTCTGCTCATGTTAGTACGTAACTTTTGAGAAACGTGTATCTCCTTAGAACCTCTCCGGCTGAAGAGTATCACTTTTGCACAATGTTGAACCATAATTAGCTTGAAATCCCCCCAAAAAGCAGCCTGATAATGAAGAAAACCCGAGTCCATGAGTCCATGGAGCCAAATGGTTGTGGGACCCCAGTCGGAGCTGGCCGATGCTACTCTGTGATTGGCCAGTCTGCGTTTAAGGGCCGGACTTAACGAGGGGTTAACTGAACCGGTTTTAAAAAAGACGTCCTCATTAATCACTTACACAACAAAAACTTGGGAAAACAAGTTCCGGCTACAACAAAATGGAAGTTATCGTGCGCCTTGCTCAAGGGCTTCACGGCAATTAAGGCGGGGGAAATGTTTGTGCTTTCCAGGCCCAGTCTCTCGCCTCCTGTCTGGAGACCTGAACCAGCGTATGAATAACACAACAGTGATGTTGAAGCAAACAAAGGACTTCCTGCATGCATTTTGTGCACCTACTCCCTGATTTAAAATAGGAACGTCTGTGTTGGAGGGAGGGAAAAAAAGCAATTTTGCTCTGGTTTTCTGAGATTAGATATGCTGTGACTCAGATACAAATTACCTGGGGGAGTGTGTGTGTGTGTGTGTGTGTGTGTGTATGTATGGGGGAAGGGGCAGTGTAAGGTGCAACACAGTACACATGAGAATGAATGCTCCTTCAACACAGGCAATACATATGACTTACAATGTGCATTCAGTCAAGTCAACATCGATAAGACTTTTACTTCAAACCACTTGGAAAAATATGACACGAGAAATCATTTCCACAAGCGTGAAGCGCAGTACAAGCGTGAAATTCACTGCCGAACGCTGGTGTGGGGTAGTCTGTCCTGAGCCTTTTTTCTTATTAAAGAATGAAATATTTTCAACCAGCAGGAAACAACCAGCCATAAAGTACATGTTGCATCTTGTTTCAAAAATAAATCCTGTCATGTCCTCACCAGTCTTCCATTGTCACCCCCTTTTTCTTCTTTTTTTTTTTTCAAGCTCTCCGTCCATGAAGTGGAGGACAATCCCTCTGGTCACATTCTGGTCATGAAGGGAGCACCAGAGAGAATCCTGGACAGGTTGGTTGATCAATAATGGATCGATTATGTGTCTCCCAAGTGAAGTAGCACAGAATTTGTGCTTCCTTTTATTCAATTTAATTTATACTATATATATATATATATATATATATATATATATATATATATATATATATAGTATAAATTAAATTATAAATTAAAGAGAGAGAGAGAGATTTTTATAGATTTTATTCCAGTGCATTAAAATCATATAACACATTCTAAGTGTAATGGAAAGTGCAACTGTTTTTTTTTTATTATTACTAGCAAAACTCCTAAGAAAATACTGAAAGAATTGATAAAAGAAATAAATGTATGTATCCAAACCACGTAGGAAATGTATTAAAAAAACAAACAACTGTTGCCATGTTCCTTCTTTGAGTGCACTCGAGCACAAATGTGTATTATTCCACTGGTGAAAATCTTCCCCAACACTATTTACTCCTGGCCTTCGGTTTGAGAAAATGACTTAGCCTTTTAAAAAAACAATTAAACTATATAGTCGTGACCATTTCCAGTTGGAACTAATGGGCCACAGACAGTGTGAATTAGAATGTGTTGAGAACAAAACTCCAATGATTTTTGTCCTTTCAGTGAATTTGTAAAAGTGATTTTTTTCTTATTGCAGTGGCTGATTATTTTTGGTCATATTGTCACAATAATGTCTAACAAATGTCGGCCCGGTCTGGCCCAATTTCCTAAATGTGGACGTTTTTGCATTCAGAGCATGTGATGTTGTATAATAGCCCTAATCGAACGTTACGTAGTAGGAGCAGACACAACAACACAAGACTTTCACCCAGGAGACCGCTTGTCCCGTGTCAAGCCAAAATTAAATGAGTTTACACGACTTAATTAAGCTTGTTATGTAACTAACTAAAGGCATTGTTATAATTTTACTTGAACATGCTCGTTTTACAACTGTGGTAAGACAGCTGATAGGAAGCGTATTTATCAAACATGCTGTTTTCTAGTGACTGAGTTGGTTTTTCCTCCTCGACAGCATCCATTATCACGGTGGATTTTTAGGTTTATTTCACTCTTGTTGTCATTATTGCCATGCAGTGAGATTGAGCGTTACTACCTTTAGCATTGAAAGTATTATTCATAACTATTTTACAGGTGCAGCAGCATCATGATCCAGGGCCAGGAGCAGGCAATGGATGAAAACTGGAGAGACGCTTTCCAGAGTGCCTACATGGAGCTGGGAGGACTGGGAGAGAGAGTGCTGGGTATGTTTGAGGATGGCGCGTGTGGAGAAGCGGTTGGACACGGCACTCACCTTCTGTAATCCCCTTGGTAAAAACGCTCGTTTGACCATAAATCCCTGCTTTTATTGAGTTTTTATAAAGAAGAGCCACTGCAGCCTTGCAGTAGACATGACATTGACTCAAAAATGAAAAATCCATTATTACACCAAATATCACAGACATGGTTGTTCTACTTCGAGTATGTATTGAATGGATTATGTAATGTAAAGTGGATGGACCAGTAATTCAGTTCAGGTCAAACACTCTGTACACGAAATAACTTTATGAAATGCCGTAGACACATTTTGTGTCAAAGAAAAGCAAAACCCAAAGTTCAGCTTTCTGTATCACTTAAGTCTTCAGCATCCAGACTCTGTAAATGTCGTGACAACCAAGGAACAAAAGTTACCTGACATCTTTTTTAAATAAGTGCCATAAGTGTTTATTCTGTGTTAGGTGGGTGTCACTTTTTTTTCTAAGGTGAAATGTGGAATAATGCCATGTTTGGAGTGTGACTCCTGAAATCGTTATTAATAATGAAATCTCACTTATACCTTGGGTGATGATGATGCTGATGAAGGATAGGTTGTTTATCCACTTTATTCTGCTTTACTCTACAGGGATTCAAAGCCTGTGGGTGAATTAAGTGGCTCAGACCATTTGCATGTCAGACTTGCCACCTCCAAATCTAACAATTTAAAAGTGATTTGTACGCATATTGTCAGGTGAAGGATCGTAGCAGTGACGAAAATGTATTTTCTTAACGTGTGTTTCATATTTCCATTCCTTTGTGCAGTTTTTAACATCCCAAATCCCTTACCTTATTGTTTATTGGATGTATTGGACTTTAATCATCCTCAGGGTCATGAATGCTTTGTCTACTTCTTTTAAAAGTGACAGATAAATTGTCGGAACAGCTAAACAACATATTTCCCCCCGTTAGCTGCGGTGCACTTTGAGATGTCAGTCATTTCTGAACGATCACCTCACTGATCCCTCTTCTCTTGCAGGCTTCTGCCACTTGAATCTGTCTTCATCCCAGTTCCCTCGAGGGTTCACCTTCGACTCTGACGACACAAACTTCCCCACCGAGCAGCTTTGCTTCCTGGGTCTCATCTCCATGATTGATCCGCCGCGTGCCGCTGTGCCTGATGCTGTGGGTAAATGCCGCTCTGCTGGCATCAAGGTAATTGGTTCCACAGACCCAAATCTTCATTGTAGTTCCTGAAAAGCCTTTTCTGAAGGGTTACATTTAGCAGCCTTTTTAGAGGAGAGATTTGCATGTCAAATGTCTTTTCAAATCACAAAACGCAGTCCAAGTGACAACTGATCACTGTAAGGGGCGCCCTGATGGATGATAATTGATGGATAAAGGAAGTTCTGTCGGAATCTGCTGATAACGTATTCAGTAGACACACTCCAAAAAGGAGGCTGGCCAACTGTTTTCCCATGTATGACTTACTGTTTCTGTGGAAGAAATGAGTGAAATGACAAAATCTTAAAGGGCCAATGTGTAGGATTTGGCAGCATTTAGCTGTGAGGTTGCATATTGCAACCGGCTGAAACTTTCCTTTGTGGTGAGCTTGTAGGAGAACTGCAGTGGCCGTAAACGTGAATGGCCCTCACTAGTGTTTGGTTTGTCCCTTCTGACTAATGTAGAAACTCTAAGATGAGGATAACTCCATATGTAGATATAAACTGTATTATTTTCAGGTGATAATACTGTAAAGAAAACATAGTTTTAGGCAACAGGCGTTAAGGGATGAATATTCCTATTTCAGTTTTAGAAAAAGGTTCCTTTTCTACAGATTCATTCCATTTGTTTTCATTATATGTTAATCAACTGCAAATACGCACCGAGCAGATGTTTTGTCAGAAAAGTAATAAGTTGGGCTGCGGGAAGGTTAACAACTTAAAATGGATAATGAGTAAATGAGTCGTTTTAATTTCGGGGAGTACTCCAAATATGGGGAAGGGATTTAGCAGGTTTCATTTCAGGTACAGAAGCTATCATGCCTCTGTACTTTTTTGAAAGACACACTGTAATTGGTTTAAAATATGAACTAGAGGTAGAAGTGAGTGAAGAATGTTTCTTAAGGGAAGGAAATGATTGAGTTTTTGCAAAATAAAAAAAAACTGATGACAAATCTGATGAACTCTCAAAATGCAAAGTTTTCTTAGAGTTTTGGTTGCACTATATCAGCTTTGATCTGACAGGGGGCTTATATTTACTCTGATTATACCATGTCTTTTGTTGACCTGACAAAGGTCAGATAAGGATCAAAATTATTGTTTATTTTAATACATTTTTGGTCATAAATATGTAAAGACGTTACAAATGTGCTACATTGAAATGGACACTTAATTAAACACCTAAACACAAGACTTAGCTGGGATTGTTAGTGTTATTCTTTACTGCTGTGATGAGGAGTGTCAACATAGTTCATATAACGGCTAATTACTGTCAGACAGTGCTGCAGGTGAATTGTTTGATTGAACTGGAAGAAGACTCCCCCGTTCAAATCCGGTGTATTTACTCGTAGCGGGGCCCAGGAGGAAATGCGAGCACGCGGCTCTGCTGCTTTAATTACTTTTTATTGGATGGAGTGCGAACGTTTCAGTGAAATGTGCATCTCGGTCCACAGCATCGGTCCAAAGGCTTTAGTGCAATATATGGTGCTTTATCTTCATTGCACTTCCATTCAGGTCGGCGTGTTCTGCTGTAGATTATGATGCTGTTGGGGATTTTAAGGAAGTATGAGTCACGATTGCTTACCTTTTCATTTGAGTTTCCAATGGGATTGATATTCAGGATAAGTGAGTCACTGTTTCGTATCAACAGAGTTATACAGTCATGACTCAAAAACCAAAGATCTTACTTACTTTTTGTTCAGGTCTCATAGAAAAGTCTATATTCATATCCCCGACACGGACAAATTTGATCTGATGGGAGATTTTGGAGAAGCCAAGAATGAAACCCATTATATTTTCTGTCACTTATGTGATACAATAAGAAGACAGTTTTTTTTTGTTATGTATATGAAAAAAGAAGCATGTAACAGTGAAACTTACCTGAAGCTTAATTCATAATGTTGTTGACATTTCTGAATACTGTGCAGCTTCTTCTTATTTTAATCTATTCACTGTGATTCAATCCAGTATTCTGCACAGTTGAAGATCAAGATTAGAACTAATATCAATAGTATAGACTTTTTACAGAGCAATATGATGCATTATGCAGAGATACAGCTAAAAACTCATTATCACCTCCAATCCACCGGCAGGTGAACAATAATGCAAACAATATCTACATTATATACAAAAACATCTGGTGCATGTGATGAATAGTTGTGGTTGTTTGATAGTGATTGACTGGAAGAACTAATTACATTACACGTTACCAATAACAACGGTTTCATTCTATTCCAGTGTTCAGTGAAGATGACAATGAGCCTGATACCATGACCCTGATATCAAAGCAGCTAAATGGAATTCAGCCATCACTAATTGTATTATTTACACCTCTGCTTTTCCTTCTGTGACAAGTCAAAATTATACTCTTCGTAGAGTTATATTCCAGTGATAGCTGCATGGATTGTTTCAGACTTGTGCCATCCAAATATTTCCAGTAACTCCAGAGCAAAGTCCAAAAGACGACATTTATAAAAAAAAGACAGATGTAACCATTCCAAAATTAATAATATATTTTTATCTCATGAATACTAATCCATATATGTTGGCATTTAATCTTTTAGAAACAAAATTTCACTACTTTCAAGAAAAAAGGGAGGTACGGCAACAATCTAACAGCACCGTCAATTACAATCATATAACAGAAACAGAAACTCTTTTCTTTCTTCGTCATAAAATATGATGACACTTATTGGCAGCTTCATTAGAAAACCCTAATAGAAACTTAACATGACATTGAGCTCTAGAAACTAGTACAACACCGTGGAGGGAAATATGTCATATGACATTTTTAACATTGCTGCAAGAGTGCTGGAGGGTTGATGAATGATAATGAGCACATATTTTGGGAGGTTCTATTCACCAAAGAGATGTGGATCCTTCTGGTGACTCTTGTCACAACCCCATTTCCTTTAGCTTATACACACCAAACAAGTTGTTTGTTGGGGAACTCTGCCAGATTTGAACCCTCACCCCTAATAGCCCCATTCTTCCACAGTGTTACCACACAACCCATTCGGATGACTCATAGATCCTAACGGCCCGAACTGCACTATAGCTCAAGCAAGCTGTGATACATGACACACAGATGAGCAACAGAGGGGTTTAATGTGATAATGCTCTGTGATTAATGGGACCTTCTGTCTGCCGTCAGGTGATCATGGTAACGGGGGATCACCCAATCACGGCTAAGGCCATCGCTAAAGGCGTGGGCATCATCTCTGAGGGTAACGAGACGGTCGAGGACATCGCTGAGAGACTGAACATCCCTCTAAGCCAAGTGAACCCCAGGTGTGTGTGTGTGTGTGTGTGTGTGTGTGTGTGTGTGTGTGTGTGTGTGTGCCACAGTAGCTGTTTGTATTACTGTGCCTGTGTTTGGGTAAGTGGGCAGCTATTTAAAAAAAATGTATTAAAAAATTTGAATAATTTTCTATAAAAAAAACACACAACACTAAACATTTCAATGTTTGACACTGCAGTCTTTCCTTGGTGTGCCCACATATTATAAAATGTATTTCTGTATCTGTTGTTGTTAAATTGAATCAAAATGAATTCAATGCTCATAAAATCCAATACAGTGCATGGCTGACGTGCCCACTTGAAATGTTGTGATGTTATGTGTAAATATGTAAATAAGTAAAGTTCAAACAGGCAGAAATAGCCATATTGGTTTGAGATCATGGCCTAAGCGCCCACTTAAAATATTAGGATGCAAATGTAAATATGAGCTGTGAAAGCAAAATAAGTAATATACTGGTTTCTGTACCAAGAGGTGAAGATAGATATAATTATGATATATTCAGTCGACATGGTGTGCAGTGTACATACAGTGCAATTTATTTATTAGAAATATGCTCAAACTTCACTCTACTTCATTTTAAGAGTAATGATGGTAAAGACACAATATGAAAAATCCCAATGACAATATTAAGCAGATGTGTGACGATGTGTTACATTACAACACAGCCTGTTCAAGGCGGGACTGTTGTCTTATATTCTGCCTGCTGTTGTGTGTGAAAGGTGCAGAGGTGGAATGGAAGGGGAAAGAGTTGTTCTGCCTCTGAGTCGACAGTGAATGCAGCGCAGACCAGACGTCTGTGTGAAAGTGGAGAGCCAACGTAGCGGAACGCCAATGCTGTTGTGTTAAATGTCAGGGCTCTTAAATCGCACCAACATTATGCCGCCGCTTTTTGGTTCCATGTGAAAAAGCAAAGCTGGCGTAACGTCGGATCTTCTTTACGGCGGTATTGCAGAATCTCTGTGTGAAAGGGGGGCTACTGAGACAGAGCCGGGTTAGGGTTTCCCCTGTTTGTATTCTTCATGCTAAGCTAAACGGCTACTGGCTCCAGCTTCATGTTCAATGGACAGATGTGAAAAAAGTGTATAAGCATATTTACAAAATATCCAACTCTTCCTTTAAGAAAGAAAGCATACAAAAGTCATTGTGTGTGTGTGCGTGTGCATGAGAAAGAAAGAAACTTGAGGAGAAAACAAGAAAATGTTGCTCTCCTCCTCTGCATAGCTGCAGCCAGTGTCACTGACCCCTTACTGAGTTTTTGTATGTTTGTGTTCATGTGTGTGTTTCCCAGGGATGCCAAGGCTTGCGTGGTGCACGGCTCAGACCTAAAGGACATGAGCAGCGAGTACCTGGACGACTTGCTGAGGAACCACACCGAGATAGTGTTCGCTCGCACCTCCCCACAGCAGAAGCTCATCATAGTGGAGGGCTGCCAGAGACAGGTCAGTGGAAATGAGTGTGTGTGTGTGTGTGTGTGTGTGTGTGTGTGTGTGTGTGTGTGTGTGTGTGTGTGTGTGTGTGTGTGTGTGTGTGTGTGTGTGTGTTTGGGTCTATTTGAGAGCGTGCAGCTGAATAGCGATGTGTGTGTGGTCATGGTTGAATGTAACCACGTGTGTGTGTTTGTGATGAAGTCTGGCTGAATGCTTGAATGTGTCTGTTTATTTCCAAGTGTGGAGGAATGGTCGAGTGTGTGTGTGTGTGTTTCTGTGTCTGTGTGTGTGTGTGTGTGTGTGTGTGTGTGTGTGTGTGTGTGAGACTCTTTGTGTGTGTTTGGGCCATTTGTCAGTGCAGGTGGTTGAGTGGATGAATACAGGGTTTTGTGCACGCGTGTGTGTGTGTGTGTGTGTGTGTGTGTGTGTGTGTGTGTGTGTGTGTGTGTGTGTGTGTGTGTGTGAATGTGAATGCGAATGCTGTGCAGGTCCATTTGTGAGGTTGCGGTTGAATACAAGTGCATATGTATAAAATATATGATTAACTGTACATTCAACCCATATATTAAGCCATATATATACATACATATGCCTTAATATATGGGCTCAGCTTTTCTGTGTGAATAGTCACAAATCCATGTGTGTATGTATGCACTTGCACACATCCTCATATTGAGGTCATGCTACAATTCACCCTGACTTATTCATTCTCACTCCGTGTGACTGAATGATTGCAACTCAATTCCATTTTTCATTTAATCTCCCCAGAGCTGCTTTGAAAAGACATTATTAAGACAGAAGGGGCGGGGGGGTAGTGAGGGAAATGGTGAGAGAAAAGCTTAAATCACAGTACTTATCTTTCTCTTCTTGACACTTTTTGTTTGGCGGTCCTCGCGGGTGCAGGGGGCGATCGTGGCTGTAACCGGTGATGGCGTGAATGACTCCCCGGCCTTAAAGAAAGCCGACATCGGTGTTGCCATGGGGATCGCTGGCTCTGATGTGTCCAAGCAGGCAGCTGACATGATCCTGCTGGACGACAACTTCGCCTCCATCGTCACGGGAGTGGAGGAGGGTGAGTGTGGAGTGATGGGGGAAAGAGAGAGAGAGAGAGAGGAAGAGAGAGAGAGACATGGTGACAGGATGGAAGAATAAAAGAGGAAAAACAGGGAGAAATGAAGAAAAGTGAGCCAGAGAAACAAAGGGAGAAGAGATTTAAAAACTTTTAAATTAAATCTGCCAGCAAGCTCCTTTGTCGTGTCGCAACAGAGACTGGAGCTTATTGTTGAATAAAGACCTGAAAATTGAAAGTGTGATATGAGTATCATTGTGGTGTCAGACATTATATAACATAGACTTTGTTTAAGAAGTTAACGTAGTCACCTATCTTGTTTTTGAAGCCTCAAAGGTCTGCATTTTTTCCATCTCCATCATTGTTTTTGGTCGTTTCCATCTTGCCTTTTCGTCATCTCCATCTTGGTTTTTGGTCATCTCCATCTTGGTTTTTGGTCATCTCCATCTTGGTTTTTGGTCGTCTCCATCTTGGTTTTTGGTCGTCTCCATCTTGTTTTTTGGTAGTCTCCATCTTGTTTTTTGGTCGTCTCCATCTTGGTTTTTGGTCGTCTCCATCTTGGTTTTTGGTCATCTCCATCTTGGTTTTTGGTCATCTCCATCTTGGTTTTTGGTCATCTCCATCTTGGTTTTTGGTCGTCTCCATCTTGGTTTTTGGTCATCTCCATCTTGTTTTTTTGTTGTCTCCATCTTGGTTTTTGGTCGTCTCCATCTTGTTTTTTGGTCGTCTCCATCTTGGTTTTAGGTCGTCTCCATCTTGTTTTTTTGCAACCAGAAGTGACAAGAGAGGATAGCACTAGGCATGTCCTGCTTTAATGTCTATTTTACTCTAAATGACACCATCATTTATTAGATAAATACATCATGCTGTATTGAAAAGACTTGGAAATAGCGATTGAGACAATAAACTCATGTTTACAATGTTTACTGAGGTCATAAATCAAGTTAGAATTTGGGTTGTTTTCTAATAGACTTCTATATAATCAGACCTCTTTTTGCAACAAGAAAAGTCGCCCTCTAATGGCCAATAGATAATGCAAGTTTAAGGTACTCCTGCATCCTTACCGTGCTGGCTTGTGACATGAACTAGAGGGTAAACTTAAGCTTAATTCATGCAAACTGGGACTGGGCAAGAATACACAAGATGATGAAACTGTGAGGCTAATCAAAATAACACTACTGTCTTGCAATCTCCTCAATGACATCAGCCTGTAGTTTACGTTAGCCATCTGTGTGTTTACTGGGCCACTAACTGGCGGCTGTACAGTCCGTGTACGCGCTGAGAGTTTGTTTATTAGCCTTGTTGCTTCTAGCTGAATGAGCAGTGTCTCCGGGGAGTGGAGGTTTAGCCGTAGCTGCTCAGATTTGGCGGGTGAAAACTCCAACACCGGGGGTCACAGCAGGCCGGCGCTGGGTCTAAGCTGTGTAACGGCAGCAACAGAAAGACTGCTGCTCTGGCTGAGAGCTGGGACAGACCCCCGGGATCAGACCCGCGGTGCTTGGATACTGGCTGAATTCAAGCAAACTGTTAACTGAAATCCTTCTTCCAGAGCTGCAAGCTGCTGCATAGTTCAATCTTTCAATGTTTTCAAGTAAAATTCTGGTCAGATCCTACACATTGAAGCGTGACGTCTTGACTTGACCTCTTCAAGACTTTATTTCACTTGAGACTTTAAGGGAAAATCGTTTAAACCTCATGTTTAGAACTGGTTAAATCTGGGACTATAAGTGTGGCTTGTATTTTTCATTTTCTTGCCTATGTGTTGAAAGGGCTTGGTCTCACTTAGCTATAAAAAACACAAGTTTCATCTTCGAAAGGAAGGAAAATGTTCAAATGAACTTGAATTTTGATCTGTGATTTGCTTATGAAGACCTGTGAATTGAAATTGCTCTGCACTCGGTTTCAGAGTTACTGTGGCAGATTTGAGATTTGACTTGAGACTGGTGTTTAATTAATGTGGGGGTTGCTAATATGGTCTGAGAAAAAAAAATGGTAATTTGGATATGCTAACGAAGCAGTCAGAGTAATTTTTTGTTTCAGTAAGTCTGGAAGATTAACTCGAACACGATGAAACATCAGGCAATATTCAGACTATATGGCGGTTTGTCTCACATTTTCTGATATTCTTTATACGTATCATTCATCCATACAAATAACAGGACATTTTTCTTCCTTGTGTTTCTTATCGCTGCAGGTCGTCTAATCTTTGACAACTTGAAGAAGTCCATTGCATACACGCTGACCAGTAACATCCCAGAGATCTCACCCTTCCTCCTCTTCATCTGTGCGAGTGTTCCTCTTCCTCTGGGAACCGTCACCATCCTCTGCATCGACCTGGGCACTGACATGGTGAGCGTCGGGGAAACACCCCTTTGTAGTCACGTCGTCCTTCCAATATGTTTGACTACATTTCTCAGAAATGACCCCTTAATAGATGTATAGACTGCTGCCAAGCCTATACAGTGTGAAGGGATAGTTTGGATAAGTGCGGTTGTATCAGGTACTTATCCCAGATCAGCGTGTTACCTCCAGTCTGGAGAAGCAGACAGGAGTCCCTGGCACGGGGCCAAAGCAATGTACTGCTGTGGATGAGGGGGCAGCAGCAAAATGTATTTTAGACACCTAAAAGAGAGGCTCACCTAAAAATAGCAGTTTAACGTTGTAATTACAATACTTTCACTGCTCTACTTTTCTGTCAGGCAGTCCTTTCCAACAGGGAAGCCACTGGTTCTGAATGTCCTCCATAGAGTTTGCAAAACACAGGAGTTGCTGGCCGCCTGCCGCCTCCATCGGTTTGTTTTTGTGTTATTGTGTGACTCTGGTGAATCCACCCTGGATGCTGATTTCCAGTGATCTCTTTTTTTAGGCAACTTTCTCTATATTCAATTTACAGGAGCGATTCTATTCTGCTAATTGTTAGCATGTTGCTAGAGGCAAGCTGAAGGTGACATTCAGGGAACTATGGTTAATGCCGGTGTCAAATATGATAGCAGTACAAAAACATTTGGTTCAATTTGCTATTTTCATCAGTGGGAGAAATTTGCTTTTGGCTCGCTGCCAACGTCCATTTGTTCACGCAGAACAAAGGCCGGGTGACGCTCACATACAGATTTACATTTCACAGCTCTGCCATTTCCAGATGCCCGTCTCTCCATTGTATTTCCAGCAGCAACAAAAAGAGTTGCTGGCACGCGGCTTGCCTGAGGGGCGTAATCCATCATTGCAAAAGAAAGGAAGCACGGGATGAATACATTCAAAAGGACTGGTTCTGTTGTGTTCATTACTGTAACTTTAATTTTTCCTGCTCTCAGCCACCAGACAGAAGCAATGCGGCGGAAACGGGCTCTTACAAGTCTCGGTGAGCTGAAAACAAAAATCATGTGCTGGAATGGCCTCTTAGCCAACTGCCAAGAGGCATTTTCAGTCTCCGCAGGTTGAAGATGAAGAGGAGTAGCTTGCTGACGTTGTCATTTTCCCCGGGTGACATCGAAGATGAACCTCTTTGGTTTTCTAGAAGCAGGACAGGATTGTTCATGTTTGCAAATATTTACTTAACCGTCCGAGATCACAGCGACGGTGGCTTCTTTATTGGCTTGGATTTCTCCTCGAATGTGTGATGATTGAAGTTTAAAAGCAGCTTACGCGTGCAACTTGTTTTGCATATAAAACCCATTCCTTTTCAAAGTCACACGTCTCCGCGTATTTAATAGCTGCTAGTGGAAGGAACAGCTGGATGTCGTCTTTGAAGAGTAGGACCCCCAAAATGAAAAGAATATTCAAATATTCAATAAAAGTACCTGAGAAGTGTTTAAAGTACAGTACACAAGTATAATTAGAAATTTCCCATGTCTGCTGCTGAGGTTGTTAACAGCTTGTTAACAGCTTAGTTCAACTCCAGGCAACAGGCTTGAGGGCTCTGCTGAGATTTAGCAGTGACAAGCGGCACTTGGAGTCTGCTATGATTATTTTTAGCAAGCGGCGCAATGTGGAAAAAGGATGGCTGCGAAAGATGTTTATCAAAGCAGGATGTGACACACTTAAGACTGCTCCAAATTTGGATATTATACACGTACACACACATGAAGGCATTCAGAGGAGTAAAAAGAGGAATGCCAAGCATAGTCCCATCCTTCTCCCCCCCCCCCCCTTTCTGGTCTTTCTCTGCTGCTGAGGCGAGGGTAACACCAAAACAAACCGGATTTGCAGACCGCCGAGCATGTGGTCGGTTTCACACCGAGCCGGGTCCCCCACCTCAAATCCCACCTAAGTCGCAGAGATACACTGCCCTTAGTCACACATATTGCTCCGGTGCTTACCTGCTAAAACCAGCCAATATAAGATCTTTATTACGCACAGAGACCCCTCTACCCTCCTATTTTATGAGTGCTGTGAAATCCGTCTCTCTCCTCTCCCCCCTCTCTCTCTCTATCACTGTCACTGCTTCCTTTTCTCCCCCTGCTCTCCTTGCCTTTTTCTGTCTTTTCTCCCCTTCCGCACGGTGATTGAATGCTGAATTGGATTAATGGTGATATGTGGTATCTGGGGAACCCCGTGTCTGGCGCTGTCATCGCACCTTTGTACCGCTGCCACAAAGACAAATTCCTGAACATTTATTGTAACAGGGGCTATAAAGTGAGCGGATTTCTCCTCCCATTCCCTCCAGGTCCCAGCCATCTCATTAGCTTACGAGGCGGCCGAGAGTGACATCATGAAGCGCCAGCCGAGGAACCCCAAGACGGACAAGCTGGTCAACGAGCGCCTCATCAGTATGGCGTACGGACAGATAGGTTTGTCCTCTGTTTGGCTCTTAAACCTGAATCACTGTGACAGCCTTCTTGTGGTGAAGTTATGGTTATGATCAACATCACAGGCACAAAAACAATAAATATTGACATTTATCAGAAATCTTGGCGTTTCTTACCGCCTCTGTAAAAGTTTATGGTACGTACAGTCGGTCAGGAGTGAGACCAGCGTTTTGTACTAATTGTTGTGACATTTACAGCAGATTGAGAGTGGAGCTATTTTCTTCTCCTCGGTTATGTTTCGTTGGTTGGAGCCTCACTTGAATGCATGCTTTTATCTCTGGTTTTATATGGTTTGGGAATAGTGAAACTCAAAGGCTGGCCCGATTTCATAGGCTCTTAAATAGGTCAAAATATGACAGGGCTTCATTGGATGGCGTACAATTTTAAGCTTAACATGCTCAAAAAACCAGCAGGCAACTCGTATCAACTCCCATAATTCCATTCCAAGATGTCTACCGCTGGGACAAAACTTTTTGCAGGTCACATCAAATCTCATTTACAATCCGCCGCTCTGACATTACAGCTTGACGTCCTGATGATGTGATTTAGAGTGACGTGCCACGACAGTAGAGTTCAAACACATTAGAGGGGACAAGTCCAACTAACAGCGTCTTAAAGAGAGGTGCAACAAACTGTGCATTCCAGTACCCATACTACCATGTTATGCCAGAAAAATATTTAGTATGTTCCGATACATAGTATGTCGAATGCAGTATTCTAAAAACACCAGTATGCAAGCCAGCATGCTTTTGTGACCTTCTGAGGGTCAAAGTTGAAGGTTCAATGCAGTGCAGTTTTCTTACTCTGATGTTTACGTCTATCAGCATAAACACTGACTTTCAATTTAGCAACATAAGGAATGAGATGATTAAAGTGCATTGTCTCAAGACTTGATCAATACTCCGGTATATGTGAAGACTTCAGCTCCAAAATAAAATGTGCACCAGTTGGAAACGTTACGCCCACTCTGACAAAACACGAAATGAAAACTCACTGCCGGCTGTTATTGCAGTCTTCAGCTGTCTGGTGGCGTTTAACTGGAGGGCAGAGGGAGGACGATATAATCACCTGGGCGGGTGTTAAACAAATATTAAGTGCACAGCAGGTGGACTGAGGCTTAGTGTCGAAAATGTACACGTTCTAGGTCAATTTATGTGTCATATTTTGGTATAACTAAGAGATGCAAAAATACTGGGCCCTTTCTGTTGTCAAAATAGCTTTTGCCATTATCTATGAATGTTATTATTTCCCTATTGTTTTGCAATAACATTGCCCCTATTGCTACACAGTGATGGCATATAAAAGACGAGTAAAGAAAATCTAATCCAATGGCACACAATGTACACACCGGCCTTATATCTATCCATGCATCCATTGCTGTAGCTGTATTTTATACTAATATCCCAAAATGTATGCGATGACAGTTTAAGTAGCGCTGAGATTGGTGTCTTCAAAACGGCACACAAATAAAACGTTTTATTCTACAGGTTAGAAATGTTGAAGTAAAACTCTGAATGAATTCATGGTTTCATTGAATGTGTACATTTTCGAATATAAGATTTGAAAATAAAATGAAATGCTGCCATAAAATGCGAGTTGTTTAGGTACGTTACTAAGAACACTGCAAACAGATTTACAGATATATATTATGTTTTGACATTTTTATGTTTGTTTCCAGGAATGATTCAGGCTCTCGCTGGTTTTTTCACCTACTTTGTGATTTTGGCTGAGAACGGCTTCCTCCCAAGTCACCTGCTGGGTATCCGCATCGACTGGGACAATCGCGAACTCAACGATCTGCAGGACACCTATGGGCAGCAGTGGGTGAGGAGCAGGGACACAGACAATCCAGAACTCCCTTTGAACGTTCCCGTATACTTGTGCAGGAATTAACACAGCCTGTGTTTCCACCTTTCAGACCTACGAGCAGAGGAAGATCATTGAATTCACCTGCCACACCTCCTTCTTCATCAGCATCGTGGTTGTGCAATGGGCTGATCTCGTCATCTGCAAGACCAGGAGGAATTCCCTCTTCCAGCAGGGCATGAAGTAAGTGAAAGAGAGAGAGAGCTGGAGACAGAGGTGGATGGAAATTCAAGGCATATAGTTTGTAGAAGATTCACATTTAAGTCAGTAAATTGTGCCATTTTTTAAAAGTGATTTTGTTTGGTATGAACCCATTCCTTTTCCTTTTTTCTGTTCAACAGGAACAGGATCTTGATCTTTGGCCTGTTTGTCGAGACTGCTCTGGCGGCCTTCCTCTCCTACTGCCCCGGGATGGACGTTGCCCTGCGCATGTACCCCCTAAAGTACGCTTTGCATATGCATATCTCCACTGAACCGAAAAATGACCTCTTAAAAGACCTAATAGGCTGCCATTAGCCCGTCACTCTCGGCTTCAAATGGAGTCCGTGATCTTCTTAAACGACACGTTGTTATCCTTAGTATTAAAAAATGGCTGCGATGAATTTAACAATTTGCACTCTAGCTTGTGACTGACTGCTACTCCGTCCATCCCCGCCCCTGTTGGACTGTTTCTCTCTTGCTCTCAGGTCCCTGTGGTGGTTCTGCGCCTTCCCATACAGTCTCCTCATCTTCATTTATGACGAAGTCCGTAAATTCATTCTGAGGAGGAACCCCGGAGGTAAGCAGCTATTAAGAGAAACCAAGATTAAAAGGTTTCAACCTTCTTTGTCTTGTTAATAAGCTGGGAATAAATTGATGGTGTAATGATTGACACCCCTATCTCAGGAACCACATGTGCCATAATCTATCAAGACCTTTATCTCCTGTCCTCGCTCGGTCTTCTTCCTGTCATTATACAGCACGCACCCTATAAAAAAGTAGACTGTCCACCCCTTTAAGGACACATTGATTGACAAAGTCACCAGCTCTGCTCTGCTGATCTGACTTGAAGGATCGCAGCAAGCCTTTGACGGGTGGTGACACGCAGTCTGAGATCGAGTTCAACGTCGGTCAAAACAGGCACAAACATTACGCAGAAGCAACATTGAACTGTTTTGAGCTGAGATTTTTGTTTTCAAAAGGACATTACAATTTTACAAAACAATGGTAGCAATTATGGGTGATTATTAACAACAAAAGCAGCTTTAATTTAGTTCTAATGCTGAAAACGTGGGTTTTAAACAGAGTTATCCAGCTGTCATTTTGAAATCTCTTTTTGTTTGTTTGTTATTTCGGGGGGGTAGGGGGGATTTTAATTTGAAATGTTATTGACATGTTTACATGTGCTATAAAGCAGGAACTGTCATAATTTCCATTTAAATAATCATTATTAACCCTGAGCTGTAACCAATGCAGCTGAAAACCACAAGGCTTCCAGCAAGCCAATCAATGCTGAACAATTCTCCAGCTTTCAAAGCTGCAGCCTCCGCAACACTTGACTGATTACTGTTTGTCTTCCAGGTTTGATTCCTGACAAAATAGCATGTAAATGCACTGCTGTCTGGCAGGAATTAAATTTGATAAATGGAGCATAAAATCCTCGCCAATAAATAACACAACATTCAGTGGTGAAAAGTCACACATCACCACTGAATCCATCTAATGGGATCCGACTCGTGGGCCAAAGGCTGCATCTGCTTTAAATTTCAGCCAAAGTCCTTTGTAACTTTTTAATATACATGCTAATGAACAAACACGGGTGAAAAACATTTTGGTGACGAGAACAGTGAACAAATATGA
This sequence comes from Eutrigla gurnardus, assembly GCF_963514095.1. NCBI lineage: Eukaryota > Metazoa > Chordata > Actinopteri > Perciformes > Triglidae > Eutrigla > Eutrigla gurnardus. Next base: position 15,038,235 of record NC_139918.1, read on the forward strand.
TCATATAGAGCATAAACATGTAGGCAGCAATGTGTTACAGACTCAGAAAACTCAGTGAGCATATGTTAAACTTACACAGGAAACAGATTGTACCTGTCTAACACCAGCAGAAACAGTAGAGAAGGATGAGAGAGGAAATTAAAGCAGGCTGATGAGGACTCTTGAGATGCGTACCCGGAGATCACACACATGATACGGACACACTACAGCAGCTCCAAATCTGTTCACTGTCACGCCGTTTCAGCTGATGAGGGCCAAGACATGGAGAGACAAATACAATTTATTGTGACAGTTAATCATTTCTGTTAATCTCGGTGTCGCAGGCTGCTGATCAGACTCTTAGAGTTATAAGGGGGATTCATTTGGATGTGTGCGGAGACAAAGGCGACGAGATGAATACAAATAGAACGATACAAAAGGTTATTATGGAAACTGCTCGCCTGTCATTTTGGTCCCTGACACTTTCGCTCTTTCTGTTTCTGTCTGTCTCTCTTGCAGGTTGGGTGGAGCTGGAGACATATTATTAACATTCAGAAAATGTCAGTTTGACTTGTGTGTCTGTGAGAGTGTGTGAGTGTGAACACGCACATGAGAATTTGTGCGTGCAGGGTAGAACTGTGTTAGTGTGTGTCAGTTGTAATATTGCATGGATCAGTTCACAAATCTGATTATCATGAAAAAATACTGCTAAAAATAGGCTTTTGATTGTGCTTTGAGTGTTTTTTCCTTTTTTTCCAGCAGAACAATGGTAATGTAGTGATGTAGTGATGTATCGTAGCCTGATAGAGGAATACCAAATATTTTCATCATGCGAAATTCACCAAATAAAATGTGTTTCAAAAATATTCCTGGTCATTTTAATTGAAGATTGAGATGCTGGAAGATGTTGAACAATTTGTCACGGATACCAATAATTGTTATGTTTTCCAAATCACTGGATCTGTCATTAATAACAATACATAATAACACAGGAGATTTATATAGCGCTTTTCAGAAACGTCAAAGGATCTTTACTCATGTAGAATACAATAAATAGAAAAACAAGGTGTAAAACTCATTAATACAAACAGGAAAGATAAGAAGAATGAAATAAATGTTACAATAAAATGCTTATGACTTTGTAAAGTTTCTTTGCGTCCATGTTTTAATGTCCGTGTATCATCGGTATAAAGGTCAAACTGCGAGGCCATGGCAGCAGAGGTTCTGTCCAAGTGGTAACATGTTTCTGTCCAAGTGGTAGAATGTTTCTGTCCAAGTGGTAACATGTTTCCCAAGCTTTTTAAAAATGTCAAACCACCGCGACCCAATTTAGCTTATCTGTAAATCATGACAACAGCAAACGTAAATGAACGTTCTTTGCTGTAATGTCTGCATGATCTTATATAATCTTGAATTGATAATTTTATTATGCATGCATTATTGAAAAATACATGATAAATATTTTAGAAATAAGACCAAATAAATGCATTTAGGTGGAGTTTAAAGGACCATACCAGTCTAATTAAATGGAACATGTTCCAATCCCTGTTTTTTTTCTGATTTCTCTCCATTAGCAGAGATTCCCCCCGTCGTGCCGTGTGTACTTTAGTAGAGCTCAGTCTACCTGTTGTAACCAGCGTTCACTGCCATAAATGTTGAAACGGTTTATGTAATTCCACCTTGTGAAAATCACAGCAATATATATTTTATCTAAAATTACCATATTACTCTAATAAAAGCCATTGGGTGCACTTGGACTTTGTAACCAGGAAGCAATGCAATAAACAGGCTTGTATGAGATACCGCTCAACTTTGGTTTATGATCCACAATTCAAGCTGCAGAGTAGAAGATACTGGTTAGAGAACAACTTCACAACATGTCCCAGAATATGAAGAAGACGTACTGACAAAATTATTAATTTAATGAACTGTCAATCACAACAGAGCTAAGACAGCCGTTGAGACAAACATTTTCAGTTACATTCTGTAACTTTTATTGAATATGGACCAAATTTCCCGGGTACGATTTCGGATTCCTTCTGTGTGGAGTTTGCATGTTCTCCCCGTCTCTCCGGGTTCTCTAGCTTCCTCCCACAGACCAAAGACATGCAGGATGGGGATAGGTTCATTGCTGACTCTAAATGTCCCGTAAATGTGAATGGTTGTCCGTCTCTACATGTCGGCTCTGCGATGGACTGGTGTCCTGTCCACGGTGTACCCTGCCTTCGCTCAATGACAGCTGGGACTGGCTCCAGAGAAATATCCTTCACTATGTATTTTGGTCACAATTCTTTCACACCCACATTAAAAATGTTGCATGTTTATGTGAAAGAAATAATCTGGTATGCATTGTTGTCATGTTTTTCAACTCGATGCTCAAAAATCCAGTGTCAGTCAGGCTCTGCGTAAGCTCATATCGTCCTGATCTCATCATCCATTATGTATGTCTTCTATTCACTTGACACTCGTTACCTTACCGTCAAACTAGTCAACAAAAACTTGACAGGCAGCTGAGCACCACCCCCCCCCCCCCCCCACCCCCCTTCAAGCTCAGCTCTGCAACCAGCTCTTTGCTGAAGCTTTTTATTTAGAGACCTGTAAATATAAAGTCAATAGAAATGCTAAAACAATTCTAAAAGATTGTTAGAAGTGGTCTTAAATCGTCTGGTCAAAGCTTGACCTATCTTCGCGTAATCCCAACCATCAGATGATTCACTACAATTTCATACACAGACTCTACTGCACTCCTCATAAATTATTCTTGATGAAATTAAATCCATCTCCTAACTGCCAGCTATGCTCTTTAGGTACTACAGGTACCTTTGTTCACATGGTCTGGGAGTGCCCTGGGGTGAGCGACTTTTGGAGTATGGTATCCAATAGGATGTCTATAGTACTTGGGCGTACCATCCCCTGCTCCCCAACTATCTTATTGCTGAGTGATTTTACGGGTCTAGATCTTTCTCTGATGCACCAACGCTGGTAGTATGGTTGAGTATTATATGTGTTGTCTTACTTGTGTATATGTGTAACTGTTTCTTGTATGAAATATAAAATACAATAAAAAATTGATCACAAAAAAGAAGTGGTCTTAAATCTAATCAATGCAACTTTTTTAAATTATTATTATAGCCTACTTTTTGCAACATTATTATGGGACCAGGCAATAGGGAACCAGTCCAGGGCTGCTTCTGGGCATCATTATCTTACTTCCTGTTTGCTGTTTCTGAAAGAATATATGTACAAGAATATTTGTATAGATGTTTAATGTATGTGTTGTTCTTAAATACTTACATACATTTATTTTCATGACAGTGGACAGGGTGCTACTACATGTTTTTCTGTCTTGATGTCACTTTGATCGTTTTATTGTTGCAGGGGTTTACTGATGAATACTAAAATTGGAATTTTATTTAGTGTCATCTAACAATATTCTTGTGTTATCTATTTATGGGATTGAATTGTGTAAATACACTATGAATACTCACACAACTCAATTATTACTAACTGTTTGGTATACACCAGGACAAAGAAAAGCACATCATCACAACTAGAGAATGTGTGGAAATAACATTTTGGAAATCTCTTCAATGATTATTTGACTATCAACATAATTGCCAAATCTTTTTTTGATTAATCAACTGGGGCAATAGTTTCCATGCTAAACTCAACTACTGCAAACATACAAATAATATTACTTGTAGAAGTTTTAAGCAAACATTTATTTAATTGAAACTTACATGTTTTATCCATTAATTTATAAGCTGTAATTATGTGAGACAATGTACACAAAAAGGCACGTATCACAGCCTTAACCAACGCCCTCTGCTCTTGACCGGACCTGACCTTAACGGCTGTTGAAGTTGTCAGATATCAGGGCGGAACAACAACATCCGTCAACGTCACTTCCGTTCACTTCTTGTCAAACATGGCGCTTCTGCTAAGGTCAGTATATCTGTGCTACATTATATTTGGACTCAGAGAAGTGTCTGTGTCATGTTTCAGTGCTATCGTGTCATTTTCGGGGCTTGCGTGTCACAGCTGACGACCACCTGCCCGAGTGTATCTCTAACGTTGGTTTAATATCCTTTATTTAACGTACATATGGTTCCAATCAGCGCTAGCAGACGTTAGCTAGCGGGCTAACGTCTGCTATGTTTCTGACATTTGAAAGGTAGCAGAGTGGACTTTGGCTCTTAGTATAATTAATGACGGAATGTGTTATTTGCTCCCTTTAGCGTTTATATGGATGTAAGATTACCGTTGATAAACGCTTCCAAGCCGGAATGTTTTATCTGGTTTAGCTTGGAGTTAACCGACAGTTTGGCTAACTGCACTGCTACTGTCTTGCTAATACCATCAGTTGTACTAGCCACACACACTAACACACACGCACACACATTATTCTCCTCATTTTCTCTGTTTGAGTCACAGCTCCTCCAGTATTGAATGTGTCTCTGTTTATGGCAGAATAATAACAATAGTAAGCTCAATGGATATCGAAATCATGCTGTCAGAAATAGGACTTTACAATTTCGTTTGTAGTCTTGGTATAGAATGCATTGTTTGTATAAATCCCATCGATCGATATAATTGAGTGCTTAAATATTAACACTCTTATTAAAATTCTCCACACGATACTATGTGTTGTCTTAAATTTGACTGCAGACATGGACATCCTGACAGCGAGTAAAATCTTACACTTGTTTCTTGTGTCCAGGACGTTGGCCCGCCAAGGTGTCTGTCTCTCCAGACCACACTACAATGCCCTCTACAGACAGTAAGTTGTGTGTCCGTGTGTGTCTCTGTGTCTGTGTGTGTCTGTCTGTCGGTTGCTTGGTTGGTGTGTGTGTTGTACTGAGAACTTCTGTACTTCTTTCTCTCTACAGTGCTGCTCCAATGGGAACCACAGCTAAGGAGGAGATGAACAAGTTTTGGGCCAAAAATAACAAATTAAACCGACCGATGTCGCCCCATCTCACCATTTACAAGTACGTACTCCTGTTCATGACCAGAACATCATCTCAAGTAAAGGATGGAGATGGCTCTGTTGTTCATGTGACATTGTGCGCTCAATTTATGTCTCATAATTTCAGCACACTATTTTCAAAGACACTTCAAATCTCTGCAGCACATTATACAAGTAGAAAATGATATAACCTTTTAAAGTACATTTATAAATAGAATAAAAATAGTCTTTTTATTCTCACAAGGATAAACCGACCATTATCATACATTTTCATGTCTATGGATAAATGTAGTTTAATGAGAAACCTGAGCCTACTGTCAGAAAATAAGTATCTTATAAACTGCAGTAAAGACAATATTTTTATTCAGTATGTGCATTGTAAAAGTAAGTTCACTCTCCTGGCTTATTTTCTTTACTTTGTATTTCTGTCATTTTGTATTTTATTATGGCTAATCTATATTGGGCAATTTGACTTTTGGTTGTTTCTGATATAAATCTGACTCATTCATCTGTTTTAAGTTGCTCAGTATGAGATCATCAGCGTTATTTCTTACTGTGCCTGTAGACGTTGAATCTGTGAATGTGTTGAATGTCATTCACTTTCATTTCTAATTTTAAAAATACTTCCCATGGCTTGCAGTTTCACTTTGAGTCTCGAGCACTTTGAATAAAAATTGCTGCCTGCAGCTGAAAAATCCAAGTGTCATTTTCCTTTGTGTGCTGTGTTGCAGTGAATGATGCAACTTGCCAGCCAGAGCCTAAACAAAACAGTTTTAAAATGTGAAGTAATCGTCAGTTAAGGCTCAGTGCTTTGACTTGTGGTTTGCAGTGCGTTTCAACCACATACAACTGCCATTAAAGTAACCACGTGGCATTTCCTTTGTGTTTCAGATGGTCTGTCCCCATGGTGATGTCCATCACATTCAGAGGAACTGGAGTGGGGCTCAGTGGAGGTAACACATTTGTTTTTTTTCTCATCATTCTCACAAGTTATAGATGTGCTTGTTAATATCCTTTCTTCTGTAGTTAGTTTTGTCCCTAAATTACCCAGTTAGTTATGTTATTAACATCTAAATTAAGTTATTCACCATTAGCTTTTGATTGACCTTGAAAATCGCTGCAGGGCATTGTAGGCCATCCCTATTGATTTCTGCTAAGAGCATTTACAAAACAGAAGTTGTTCAATACGATTCAACCCTTTGCGTGTGAAAATCAAGTCTAATGATGGACTGCTAACAGCTTTCACTCATTTGCCTGGGGCAAAGGTTGAGCCTGTGTTGCTGTACATAAATACGTTTGACCTTGATGTTCCATCATGGTTTAATCAGTGATGGAAAGTAACTTACATCATTTATGTACTAAACAATTTTGATGCTACTTTCTACTGTACATTTCAGATGAAAATCTTGTCCGGCTTACTTCCATACATTTATTTATACGTATATAGAATACAATGCTATTGCAGCCAGATATAACATTAAACTCTCTTACATGTCAGTGCATCAATACTGCTAATAATACAATTTTTATTTAATAATTTAACAACAAAAGAGCCCATTTTGCTGTACAATGACATTGACATTTTCTTGATTATATACTAACATGCCTTTACTTAAGTACAAATTTGAATGCAGGACTTGTATGTGTAACATTGTGGGGTTTTTTTAATTGTAGAACTTTTATATATAGCTAATTCCTCTCAACCCATGCACATAAAAAACCAAGCATATGCTCCAAACTTGCTGGTTAGTGGCTGATGTCTCCACTCCCCAATCATCATGATGCACTTTCATGAATGCGACCACGTGAAATCCTCAAAAAAAGAATTCTACAAAACAACTTATAGAATTGTGGGCAATTGGCCAAAGAACACAAGTCTTGTTCACGTGGCATGTGAACCAAGAAAGAAATGGTCACATGTGCATTATGGCATTAAAATGATGATTTTAAGTTCCTTTTAACTGTGCACATATGCGATGTTGCAAAGTGTTTACTTTTGTTCGCTGCTCTGCCTTTTGTGTTTACATTAATTCACACCTGTTGTGTAAATGCAGGGAACATTTCCTCTGCCAGTAAGCCTTTTAATCATCCAGAAAGAGACGCTTGGAAGCAGCCATTTAGTGCGGTTCATTCAGGCAGCCAATGAAAAGCCTGTTTGATACCGAGCCATTGTTTGGCCTTCATTTAATTTATTCAGCAGGGAGAAAAAAATCTTTACATAACTGAGACAGTCAGATGTTTCAAAATGACTGGCCAGTAGGGTCTGGTGGTGTGGTGACTCATCCAGCCAAAGCAAATTGCTGTAACATGTTTGTGTTCATTCCTCACTTTTTGCTTGCTGTCTAAAAGGCATGCACGCGCAACATTTTTCTCTCAACATCCATTTACATTTACCTTGGCCAATCTCATTACTTCTATCTGTGTCTAGCTATCTCAGCCTTTGCCTTGGCAGCGCTGGTATTACCGGGAAATTACCCCTACTACCTGGACTTGATCCACTCGCTATCCGTCGGCCCGTATCTCCTGGGGTTGGCCAAAATCGGTCTCGCCTTCCCTGTGTCCTTCCACACCTTAAACGGCATCCGCCACTTGGTAAGTCTTCATCACCCCCGACCCCCACCCCCACCATATTAAGTATATCCAAGATTCTTCAGTAGCTTGTTACAATAACCATGTTTGCTGTAGTGTCTGGACTCATCACTTTTAAGCTTTTTAAAGGACACAGCTCAGCAATTTACATATTAGCAATTCTTTTAATGTTTTTGTCATATTTTTCTCATGTTCTTCTCTCTCTTTTCTCTTATTTGTTTTATCCTTATTTAAATCAGTTCTGGGACATTGGCAAAGGCTTCAGAATCCCTGAGGTCTACCGCACCGGCTACACAGTTATTGGTCTGTCCATCGTCACCTCCCTGGCAGTGGCCTTCCTCCTCTGAGCCGACGATGAGAAGAGATGAGCGGGGAGGAGAGGGGGTCGAAGGGAATGTGGACTGAGATTCACTCTGGGAGCTTTGTGTATATGTTCTATTCTGGCCTACTGCAGGCCTACTGTTTCATCAGAGTATTAAATAAAGGATTATATTATGCTGTATATGCCAAATGTCTTGTGATGTTTTCTCCCTTGGAATTAATTATACTCTTGCAAGCTTTGGGGTCATCAAATTCAGCAAGAGTGCAAAGTGCATGCAAATGTGACCCACTTTGTTCCACGCTTGTTCTCGGTGTGAACAACAACAACCAGTGGCCAAAATTAGACGTGTCCCACATGTTATGTCCTTACGTAATTTATCTAATCGTGCTGTGACGTCAAATAGTTTCCCTGAGCGCTCGGTAACTCTGCGCTCTCTTCCTGATGTCTCTTTGCACAGGAATGTGTGTTTGGGTCTGTAGAGCTGCTGGTTACTGTAGGCTGTCATTCATATTTTAGCTTCTCCAGGCCATAGCTGTTAGGATGCATTTTTAACCTTGGAAAAGCGAGGGGCTGAAATGCGTGGAGGCAGCCCTGTGGAGGAAGCCGTGTATGTGTACAGGCTCCTCACCGGCAGCCTGCCTCAGGCCTGGCCTCCCACTGAGCCACGAAGGAGCTACACTGCACCTGAACATCTTTTGTCCTGCAGTGTGAATAAAAGTAAGCAGTGAAGTAATATCGGTTCCAACTCCATTTATGTAGGATACAGTAACAAGGGAACACGGGGAAAACACCTCTAAATGTTCCGGGAAGGAGGCTGCACCCATACTGTTTTGTACCAGCTTGCATGAAAATGTGTCTGTTAAGGCCAACTGAATTTACACCTGAGAAACAACAGGACCACATAGTCTGCTTAGCTTTAACAAAATAAGTTTATCAGTTTGTTACTGCCTCGAATTTAGAATGTGTTTCTATTCATAATTATTTTTTCAGTTATAATGGACTCTGCAAACTCAGGTTATTCCCCACATTGACTCTGATCCATGTTAAAGGCATTACCATCGGAGCTGGAGATCCATCTGACTGCAGTTTAGTATAATAATGGAGAGGCTCAGAAATGGTGTGTTACATTTGATTTGCTCATAGTTTGTTCACACCAAACCCTGTCGACATGTCCCACCTTTAGAATAAACCACTAACTGAGGTAATAAAAGCATGGGCTGTTCAACTTTTCCCTGCAAAGAGTGACCTTCTGCCTCATATTTATTCATGTAGTTATTGATGCATTTAGAATCTCAGATGTTCCGTCGTTTGGTTTTGCTCTGATAATGTCACCCTTATGATGTTTTGACGAGATAACCTGTGTGCAAGCAATGGGGGGTGGCGAGCAGGGGCTCTCGCCTTCTCTATGAGGCATAAGAGACTAATGACTACGCGGCGGCAGCACCCCCTACCGGGCGGCAAATTATTCTCCACAGGGCTGCGGTCCTGATGCTGAGGGATGCTGAGGATGCTGCGCGGGGCAGGGAGGGGTGAGTATAAATCTGCTTTTGATCGAAAAAACCGTGGCACAGTCTCTGTGGCGCAATGGAATAGCGCGCTGGACTTCTAATCCAGAGGCTCCGGGTTCGAGTCCCGGCAGAGATGTGAAAGTGTTCCGGCTTTTTGGATGGGTGATGGAGAGAAGAAAGTAGATGTACTGTTGTGTTGCTTTTGCGACTGCAATGGATTTTACAAGACTCCTCTGTATACAGCCGTGACGGATAGATAGTCAGGCATTCTGAGATGTGCTTATTTCAGGCCAAATACAGAGTGCATCCGCGCTGAATTAGAAATATCACATGGATGAGCCTTTTAAGCGCATAAAGGTCAGCGCATTAATATGCAGATTTCCAACGGGCAAAAGAATCAAAGGAGCCTGCTGTGGCAGCGCAGCGCGGTCTTCGTTTCCAGCGCATTGGTATATCCGGTCTTTAAGTGCGGTCATCATCACGTAGATAAAAGCACCGCGGGACAACGCAGCCTCGTCGCGTGAAAGTCAGTGGACACGCGCGCGCACGCTCGCTCGAGCACGCTTTCAGCACCTGGGGCTGACCACTCGTTTAAACCCCCAAGCAAAAGCTTTTCTAATGCAGGGCCAACAACAAAACATTTAAAGCCTCTCCCGTTCTCGTAACAAGTGTTTAATGACGCCAGATGCTGCATTCCCAGCCTCCCATTTAGTTCAGAGACACGGGGAGAGTGAGAGAACGGCTCCCGTTTACTTTGAACATTAATGACTCATAGTGCCAGGAAATGGTCTCGTCTCAAGATTGTTTTTTTGTTTGTGCAGATTTTGTATCGAATTATAGACTGTAACTACAATGTGGCGGTGCAAGTTGGAGAATAAGTGTTGCAATAATCATTGTGTGTGTGTGTTTTCTTCCAGACTGGGGGCATTTCTGGAATCCTTTCAAGGACCCCCGAAGGTGGACTTTAGTTCGTGCATTAAAAAAGCATACATTACCCAAATCATGGGAGCCCAGAGCAGCACTAGGCCTACTTATTTCTCCCAATTTGGGAAGCAGATGCTTGCTTGAAGATCTTTAAAACGCCCCGGCTCCAACTCCTCCCGGCCGCGGTGTTTTTTTGTTATTTTGTATTTTCTTCAAACCCACCTCCCCGGTTTCAGTTTGTCACCACTGATTGGGCTGTCGTGCGGCTGCCGCCATCCATGTTTAACCCCATCATGCCTCCCCACACACAGACCTAATCCGCCAGTAAAACTAATCCTTAATCCTCTCTGGCAAGTTGAACAACCCCCCCCTCCATCCACCCCTCCCTCCCTCCTCCGTCCCTTGGATCCTGATTCCCCAAACGGGCCTGATGCATGACACGTCAGAGCTGTATAGACTGATATGTAATGATATGTAAAACTGGTCATTTACAGGGGTATAAACATGACCATGTATGAACTGGATGGAGGCATTATACAAATTTCGAGGTGATACGAGATGCAAAAGTACCAATAAAGTCGCTGTTTAAGCTACAGAGGGACAGCAGTGTTGTAGGGGATAAGTGCACACAATGACTCAGAAAAGTTCCACAGCTCCACAAGGAGAAGGACTCAGTATATCATTAACATATTGCAAATGATCAGGCCTACGGGAAATAGCGCTGGGCCTATCTGCGAGATAGGGGGTAATACAGCTCCATAATATCAACGATAAGAACCATTATAGGCTACCGAGGAGCGAGGCAACTGGAGATGTCCCCATGCTGTTTCGTTACGGGACACGTGTAGGCTTTAACCCAGGGTACAAGGTAGGCGGGATACCCGACCTACTCCCCATCACACCCGTAGATAAAGTGAGCGGGGAATCCTGCAGTAATGTGCCACCACGGGAGATAATAAAATACCATTAACGCGCGATAAGGTCAGTGTAGACACTGTGGAGCGTATAGAGGGGACGTTATGGTTATTTCTCACACTTCTCTATCTGCTCCATCTCCTCCTCCATGTTGCTCTCAGCCAGTAGGCCCCTGCTCTGGCCCTGTTATCCCGATGGTACGGGCTAAATCGTATTAACATCCCCTCCCTCCCTCCCTCCCCCACACCATCCCCTCCCTCCCTTGTCCCCTCCCCTCCCTCTCGTCTTTCAGACAGACTGTTTTTGCTGCAGTGAACGGCAGCCGTGGAGAGAGAGAGAGAGAGCGAGCCAGATACAAACACACGGAGTGAGAGAGAGAGAGAGAGAGAGTGAGCGCGCGCGGAGGAAAAGCAAGAAAAACAAAGAGTCAGGAGAAGGAGATACAAAAAAAAAAGAAAAGTCGATCAAAACAGATTGAGAGAATACTCCGGACGAGCGACTGCTGCGCATCAAAGGAAGGACCGAGCCGGGGACCTTATTGGAGACCAGCGCCAACAAAACCCGACTCCGGAGGCGGAATATAACGGTGTGTGTGTGTGTGTGTGTGTGTGTGTGTGTGTGTGTGTGTGTATGTGTTATTAGCGCGCATTGCTTCGCAGTTTGTGTTGTTGTCCAGGGTTTGGCTGTGTAGTGTGCGGGGCGGACGGGAGACACCTGTCAGTGCTGACGCTCTCCCCGTCTCCAGGAATGTGTCTGTGTGCGCACTCCGGCTCGGCTTGTATGTGTGTGTAATCTGTTATGCTTGCCCAGGGAGAGAGCTGTACCCCCACCCCCTCTTCTTTTATAATTTACTCTGAATATGCGATTTGTTGTCGGGTTGCCTGCGCGCTCTACCCCGTCCTCCTCCTCCTCTCTCCCGGATCTATCGCCCTGCAAAAGAACTGTGTGTGTGTGTGTGTGTGTGTGTGTGTGTGTGTGTGTGTGTGTGTGTGTGTGTGTGTGTGTGTGTGGTGGAAGCAGCCACCTCTCCCTCAACGAGCGACTCTCTAAACATCATCCCATCCGCGCCGGATATTTCTATAAGTGGGGGAGCAGGTGTGAGAAAACGAGCTGCGAGCCGAGAAACACCACTCCGGTGCTCCCGCGGTCCGCCGCGGCGACGCAGGCCACCGCCGGCTCTCATTCTTGTTATTCTTCGTGTTATTAGCATCAGGTTTACTGTGATTACTGTCCGCCTAAGAGCAGAGCGCTCGAACTTTAATCACGCCCAGTGGCCGGCTTACATCCCACGGATGTGCACTTGTTCTAGTTTTTGTTTTCATTTCTCGCCATCACTCAACAGGAAGGGCTGGAGCAACAATAAACACAGCCCACTGTACCCACCCCCACCCCTCCCATCCCACCCCTCTATCCCCGCCCTAACCTCCCGCCCGTCCCGCAGGCAACACTCCTGCCTGCTCGGTTCCCTCTCAGCGCTGGCAGCCAGGGAGCGTTTCGCAGATGGACCGAGAGCTTACCTCGGCGCAGGCCACTGCTATTTTAAGGAATGTGCACGAGAGAAAACGAGTGTGTGTGTGTGTTTGACAAAGAGGGAGAGATGGAGAGAGAGGGAGAACGAGTATGTGATGCTATTATACACGTCTGTCCGTCTCCATCCTCAGTTTTTTTAATTATTATTTTCTTTCCGATTCTCGTTTCCCCGGATCTACTGGGTATTGTTCATTTGCGTTATTTCCAATTAGCGTGAATTAGTTGGAGCTCGGTTATGGGCTGTCCAAAACATTGGCTCTCCTTCCCTCCGCATGCGCAGAGCTTGTTAAAGTGGATGAATAAATTCACTGTATTATGAACCAACTCCTCTTCTCCCCTCATTACCACCCATACACCCACCACCACCACCGCTGCCTCCTCCTCTCTGCTGTTCGGCTCCATCGCCCCCCCCCCCCCCCTTTCCCTTCCCTTACCCCCGTGTCTCTCAATCGGCCCTGAATATGGTATGACACAAGCAGATCGATGAATACCCATAGGGCAACAGGGGGGGGGGGGCAAGGTTTATTCAGCAGCAGCCAACCAATGGCAGGGGATGCAATTAGTGGCCAGTCGGCTTGCCCGCTTGTTTTCCTTATCTCTCCACTGCTCTCCCCCTGCAGGTGACACTTCAGAGCTCCTCTGCCCTCCTGAGGATTCAGTGAGACAGGCGGATCTGTGTGCCCGACCATGGCCTTCCCATCAGCCCCCTCTGCATTATGGAGCGTCAGCTTATTGACAGTACTATTCGCAGCTGCGGTTCACAGCAACATTATACACGGTAAGCACCTCTCTTCCTCTTTATCTATCGGCCTCCTATTCTATATATCTCGCTGTCGACACCCCCCCACCTGGGCCCCTGACCTCCCTGACCCTCTCTTTCAGTCCCTGGTGGTGCCCCTTATCTGTTGACCTGAGGCTTTTTTGTTGTTGTTTCCTGTATTATGACAAGGGAAGCAGAGAGCCGTTAATAAGCACATGGGACACTCCCACCTCCCCGGACCCCGGGTGGAATTTCTGCCGTTGTTTTTGAGGAATGTGTGTGACTTGCACGTGGGCGCTGGACTCCACGCTCGCATGCACACCGCGGGCCCTCGCTGGTGCTCCCTCGCCCCACCGCTTCCTCCGCTTTCTCTCTCGGCGGCACCTTGCATCCGAGCACAACAGCAGGCCCACGCTCACGCACTCGCCTTCTCCTTCTCCCTTTGACCCGCTCAGCACCTCATGCACGGGGCCGTATCTGTGTCAGCGGCTCATGCGACCTGGAGATAAGCGGTAATCTTGTACTTTCTCAAATAGCATCACGGGAGCGTGCGCACACTCAACACAACGTTCAGCCACATGACACCCCTCATCGCCGAAGCTATGATGAGCTGGGTGTGGCTGGACGCGGGTGGTAAGAGAGGATTTGATGAGAGAAGCACTTTGTAATGATATCATCCCTGCTGTGAGCACGCCGCCAATAGGAATACACTGTCCAATGTGCTTTTCCAATTACATAACACTCAAGTGACTGGCTGTCGGTAACACGACCGTTAGAGGGCAAATCGTGCGGATAGCAGAGAAAGGTGCAGCGTGTTTGTCCCTCAATCCTGAAAATTGATCGACTCGGGTTGAATGTTGTTGGCGTTTTCTCATTACAGTAAGGACTTAATTGCGCAGAGTGTTTGGCAAAGAACCGTAAGATGATCCAGCAGGCATGAGGCTTTCTAATAGACGGAGCCTCATTTGCATTTGCAATATATATATATACTCGGCGGCCCCTTGCACTCACTCGTGCACGCCCACACAATCTCACACATCTGAATGCATCCGTGAGTGCATGGGCACGTGCACCGTGCACACGTGTGTGTGTGCACAGACGTGTGCATGTGCACAGACGTGCAAGCTCTCGCATCACATTTACTGGACCTCCGCTTCATTTCTCCACATCAGCTGTTTTTACCGCATGTTCAATTATTCATCCTTGTGTTTGTGTGTGAAGTTGTGGGGAAGTGGAGGGTGTCGGTGTGAGCTCGCAGTGGTCAACGCAGTAAAGAGTGAGAAAACAGTCTGGCTGTGCCAAGAAGCCGGTATGAGGTCACTGCTGAACACATGCAAATGGAGGCCAGTCGAGGGCCCCCGATCGCTGTCGAAAGATGAGAAATGCACAAAACAATCTCCAGAACGAGACGCTGATGATGAAATATCAATCTCTCGTCAGAGCGCTGACCCCGGCCGTGTAGCTCGTCATTGAAACCCGTGCAGCGGTTCGTTATTTGGGTCCGAAAAACGATTTTGGCTTGCTTTCAGACTCGTGTCACATTTGATTAAGGTGTGCTAGCGGGAGGCCTAACCATGCATGACCAATACCTGCTTTGGTTTTCACCTAAGAGCTGTTTTACATTATCATGTCAGTCAAGGAGAGTTATTAAGGCCGGTACGTCTGACAGTGTTTCGGAGATTAGAAAACATGTCAAAGAGTGCAATTGAGAGTCGAAGTGAAGCGGGGACGGATTGCTGACTTAACAGTCTTGGTGCGCATGTTGGAAACCATTAAGTTGTACTCAAGGTCTTTTTCTCATTAACTTCTGCTATCAAAGCATAATGAAATACTAATATTGCCTACACTGAAAAAACTAATAACATTTTTTGCAGCGAAATCAATCAGAATCACTTTTGTCAAAAAGAAAAATGTAATTATAATTCTTGATTTTCTTGGAAAGACATTAATCAGAATAAGAATGCATACGTCTTTCATCTATGAAGTACAGGGACTTGTGGTGGCGCTGCTGAAACAAATACTGTCCATTTTTATACTTTCTCATTGGCAAACAAGGAACTCACATACATGTGTGTGTGTGTGTGTGTGTGTGTGTATAAATAAGCAACACACCAATACTGATATCTATATTGGGCTGATACTGACTCAGATAGCTGGATCGGGTATCAATGACAATGATCTATTCAGCTCCGCTTCTATGTTTATATTCTATTGGAATTTGAATTCCTTAACAGTTTGTTACATTTCTATGTGTTCATTTGACACATTTAGTTTTACTATGTTAGGAAGGCATTGTTTGAGCCCAGCCTGTTGATTCCTCACACGTAAAATAATGAGTCACTTCCACACACTGAGACACGCAGCTTATAAATTAATCATTGTATGGTATTGGCTATCGCTATGGTGACTGAAACACCCTGATCAGTGCATCCCCAGTGTGTTTATATATTATAATTTTGCATTTTATTCATATAGGGCCAACAAAATAACAGATGTTATCTCAGCCCACTTTTCATATAGAGCAGGTCTACCATACCTATTATATACGTTGTGGGTCTTCACTGTGCTGTGGAATGGAGACATGTGAGTAATGTGGCACACAGTGGTGAAGCAGCTTCAGAGGGAAATAGGGTATAAGCTGCAGAGCGCTGGTTCATCGCTCGCATCTGCTGCGATCTGTCCGAGCGGCTGTTAAGTAGAAGATGGGGCGGGGCCGGGCGGGCAGACCGATAACACCGTCATAATGGAGATCTCCACGCTAAGAGGCCCTGGAACAGAATGGTCTACTTAGCATAAATAATTCAATGTTATGTATCAGAGAGGAAAAAGCGATTAGCTCAGCAGATCAATGCAGGAGCAGATGAGCAATCAGAGAGCAGCGCTGCGACTCACGGGAGGCGACGGCGAATTAAAAGCGTGCAGTTTGTCCCTTCAAAGAAGGGGGAGATGGAAAGAGGAGCTCCCCTCGTGACTTATGGGCTTGATTAAAATACAGCAACCAACAGGCTGCATGCCTCGACTGCTTATTTCCTGCCCAGCCCTTGACTCCCCCCCCCCTCCCCCACCGCTTCCACTTCCACTGACCCATCTTCATTTGATGTGTGTCAAAGTCAGGGGAATGACAGCACCGACTCTCTTTTTTTCCCCCTCTCTCCCCTGGATTCATCTTTGACCAGGCTTCCTTAGAGCGAGTGAATGAATTGGGCAGACACTAATTGCGCGCCATTTGACATATCCATTTCCACAGCTGGATGTGCAGCCATGCGCCGCGGATGGAAAGTGCCTCTCGGAAGGGCACAGATTAGGCAGGCGTGCAGTAGGCCGGCCATGCCCTGGTTCTGTGCTGCTGACCCAGTTACCTCGGGGCTGCTGTGGCGCGTGCGGAGGGTCCGTCAGCATTCAGCAGGACAGTGTGTGGAGCTGGCGTGCTGCGGCCTCCCATCAGCCACCTGGCCCTCAACGCCACGGCAGCCCCGATCCCACATGTTTTGCATTCATGACCAGAAAACATGCCTAATAGTTTATTTACCTTGGCGAGGTTCTTGCCGGTCGGAAACAAGTGAACGAAGCCCCGCGCTTCCAGCTGCGGCCGATAATGAATGAGGATTAAAGGATGGGAGCAGTGTGGATGGATCGTTAGTGCCGTAGGATTTACAGGCGGTAGGGCCCCGCATGTGTTTGCCTCCGCCAGCGGTTCACTTTATCCTGCCACAAAACGGGCTCCTTCCCCTCTGGACCGGCGCTTTCTCGCTGGCTTGTTGCCCACTTCCTGTGTGTGCTGCTGTTGTTTATTGTTGACTTCCTGTGTGCCAAGATGGAGGGTGGGAGGGGGGGGGGCATTTGGCTAATACACAGTGCGGCTAGCACACAATAGCAGTAGGCGGTTTGGATGGGAGGCCTCTGCCTGTTAACAAGGCTGACTGATAAGCAGTGGCTCATTAACAAGCCGAGGTACACAGAGCCTCGGGGAATTACCGCCTAGCCACTGTGACATTAATAAGAGGCCTAAGCTATTTTTCCATTTGGCTCCACCAGCACCGGGCAGAACCGGCGGTTTTCAATCTCGACCATGGCTATTTACTGGCTCCGGTGCTTTTTCATCTGTTTCAGCCACTGGTTACCTGGTCTGATTGGTGAGGGCTAGATCAGTGTTGTCATCGTGCTGCAGCTCATGACATCCGCTGCTTCAATCGAAAACCAGACGGAGTGATTCGTTTTCTGCACATTCATTCAGAAACATCTGGGGAGGAGCCCAATTAATTCTTCTTGTGCCAATTAATTAGCAATATGTTTGTTTTTTTTAAACAGGAAAAACAAGACAACGGCATTCCAACTCATCTCGTAGTCTTCAATCAATGAGGCTGACGGGGATCGTGACAGTTAATTGATCCAATTATGCGTCTGCAATACCTCAGCACAATGTGCAGGATCAACTATCCGCTTTCAAACATTCTAAAATCCAAAGCCATATCACTTCGGCTCTCTCTCGTGTGCTTATTCTTCTCTGATCCTTTAAGTGTTTCGTTGTCCAGATCGGTTTTGTGATTATGAATCGGATCCTGATTGGCTGGCATTAGTTTGCAACAGATTCACATCTGGCAGAAAACCAATTATTTCTCCTGTTCATCATGCCGATTAATTAAGGCGCTGTGGCTGATTGATTAAACTCCCAACAAAGACTCCAACCATGAGCACCAGAGCCTTGGGGATGATTTGCATCGCGTATTATGCACGTTGCTGTGGCTTCATGTTATCTTCATATAGCTGCTCAGACAAGCCCAAGCATCCCGACAACGCCCCGACAAGGCACAAGTGTCGATAAGTAACTTGTGGCTATATGAAGCAGGATTAAAATGCAGTGGCGCGCCAGGATCGTCTAAAAGCTATTCAGAGCCTCCGAACAAGACTCCATTAAACCTCATCAATATGAGTCAGATCGCATCCACTCAGGAAATGTGAGATTACGCCAGAAGAGATCAATCTCACCTGCTGGCATCATAATAACGGCAAATGTCATTTGGGAACGGAAAGGCGGAAGTGCTCTTGAGATTTCTGCAAAGCCCCAACACACTCGGCTTCCTCTCGGGGGCGCTCTCAGAAGAGGCATCGATCCACAGAACGAGGGGTCCGGCGAGCTGTCAGTCTCACAAAGAAACCGCCGGTTAAACAAACCCAACAACAACATCAACGTCAGCCTTGGAATAAATTAATCCACTTTGTTTTCAGCACCAAGAGACCTTATTATTGTGCTCCGCACTCAACTGGCTTCTCCTTTGATCAAGTCCAACTCTACCCCCCCTCCTTCTCCCATTACCTGCCGGAATTCTCCGATGGCTGTTTTAATTGATTGCTGCGGGGGCTGGAAATCACCCATCATGTCATTGACGCACGGCTGCTCAGACCAAGGGCTTCCTGCGAAGGTGTGTCTGTTTGTTGAAGCCCATCACCGCGCCGCGTGAAACTCCGGCTATGATGGGTGCCGGAAGACGCGAGTGCGTGGCCATAAAGCGCAGCATTCATATTGATTGAGTCTGAGTGCCGAGGGTTCCCCCCGAGCGCCAGGAGCTCCACCAATGAATGGGCGGAGGTTGCTCTTGTTTATTGCCTCTTTTTGATGATGCCATCACTTCAGCTGGCGGTAGGGAGTGCATCTGGGGATCGTATCGCTGATATCACAACCCTAAAGCCATTTTAATTCACCTGTGCGCTCCCCGTGGGAATCCTCCCTACAGTCTGGTTTCTGCTGAGGATATCAATGTCCATTCGGTGGACGGTGAGACTTATCACGCATCTGTGGTAGCACGGTCAACCGGTGTGAACCTGCACTGTCACGGCCGTTATCCCCAAGAGTATCCACGGTGAATCCTTGCAAAATGTCGTGTTATTGCACTTGAAATACTTCTGAATATGCTATTTTGTTGCAAACATGCACACCGAGTGAAAACGATGGGAGTCCTTGAGGCAGTGTCCCGTGTGTGCACATGCAGTTTGAAGTTTTTGATGGATTTAACAGTGACGGCGATTAAACTGGGGTGCTTTGCGGGATACAAAGCGACTCTAAAAGTATTATTGTACCGAAGCAGGTTGAAAAGAATATTGTTCGCTATACATAGCATATCTTTATTGTTTCCGTTGCAAGTTTATGGTTCACTCAGATGTGGGTTTTAGCATCGAAACGGTTGGATGGTGTCATTATTTAAGTTTTTTTGTGTTTCGTGTAACACAGCTACTGCTCAACAGAGTTTCGTTTATGGTTCCGCTGCATCGCTGCACTCCTTATGCCTCCCAATCAAGCTGTACCTCACTGCTCAGATGCTCATGGCTCCCATATAAGTCTGCTATTAAAACGCAGTCTGTATTTCTTGTCCTTTGCATTTATACAGTACGTGACATTTAGCGCATGTGGGGTTTTTTTATCATCATTTATGGCTGCATTGTAATTGGATCAGATTCGTCACAGGAAGGCGGGGAAGTTGTTCGGAAGGTTGCATTGTCAACAAGAACAAGCATGACGGGTGTGGGATCATTAGACGTGATACCACACCGCCTGGATTTACTTTTCATCCAAGTGGAAAAGGTCGTCTTTTTACGAGGCTTTCCTGGAAGGCAACGGAAATGATGACGTGTGTTTTTTTTTGCAACTCCTGTAAATGCTATGGAAGAGCAAAAGTATGGGGGGCGGTACTGTCGGTGTCTTTGGAGGGGCTGAGCGGACGGCAAACTTCCCAGTGAGTTCAGACTTTTCTGCACAGTTTGCAAGATGTGAATACACACGGCTTGGACAGGATGTACTCCTGGTTGTGTTACGATCCCCTCTTGAGGTGATCTAGAGGACCCCATAACTCTCTCATTGGAATATGCTTTTCCTCACTGTATTAGTTGAATTAACATTTATTTTATATTACACATATTTAAGTTAATATATTAAGGTGTGAATGAGATCAGGCTCCTAAATGTTTAAACACAGAGTAGAGAAAATAGCCTGTTATTCTACCCGTGGGTCACATTTCCTTCTCAGTGCCTTTGTGCTTTAAGTTGATTATGTTTCTCCATCAATGCCTCAGCACAGATAGATACCAACCTAACACAATGCATGATTTCATTGTTAGAGTTATTTCACCTTGTAACTGGTGAATACAGTGACTGCAACGTACTGGAGGTATCATTTCCCTTTCATGAGATCTTTTTTTTTTCTTGAATGGAGGAATTTTAGTGAAGTCGGTGTTTAATTTCAGATCCATTTATATAAAACCTGAACCACATTTACATTTCTTTTTTTTACCAGCTCCTCCTCCTGTTCGTTATGTGCAGCACTTTCTTTAAGCCATTTCTTCGTTTCCAATGAAAGGAGCACGGGCTCTGCTGCTCTGGCTCCCACGTTTTCCAGACTGCAGGCTGATGATGACAAATCCTGTGATATTTGTATTACTTTGTTCAGGCTACCTGTCGGCATGGTACAGTCGAAATCCATCCTGGTGTACGTGCTGTATAAATGTATACATCTCTATATATATCCTTCCTTTAAACATTAAATAAGGTTGGCCGATCAATCGAGCAGTCGATCACTGTGATGGAGGACTGATGGAAGCTTCGAACCCACACGCTGCCCAGTGGACAGGTGCAGCCTTGGCTTCTCCTCTGCATCTGGTCCTTGACACTGATCAGGGGATGATGAGCACATGATGAGTGGACGTGGCTTTTGACGACGAACCCGTCGCCGCGCGGTGCAAAACCCGGCGCTGCTGCACTGGTTGAAGACAAAGGCACCAAATAGGCATCTCTAATCTCCCTGCTGAATGAATCGGAAACAAAGAGAGGAGGAACGCAGACATAGAGGCTTGGACACACATAGGATAAGCTGATTACCCGGGAAAGGGAGGGGAGGGCGAGGGAGACGGAGGGAGAAAGACAGAGGCATGCACGTGAACAACAGAAATCCATACAGTAAGAGCATGTGGGCTCAGAGACGGGGGAGGAGGGGGAGTAGGGTGGGTGGGGAGCAAGCACACTCGGTAATGATGGGGTGCACCGACCGGAGAGAGAATGAAAAGAGAGCGTGCAGGGAGCAAAGCTGCACAGGAGGAAAAAGGTGAACGTTTAAAAGGACGAGCCACGGTGCGATACATAGAGCATCCGATAGGAAAATGAAGGGGAGCGCATACTTGCCTGTGATATCCTCGTAAGGCACGCGACACAATCAGAAACAGGACATTATGCAAATGCAAGGCGGCTACGGCAATATAATCGCTACCTGAGTGATTTCACCTGCTCTGCTCGCTCGTCGCTATATATACAAACAGCATTACACCCAATCCAGGTGTACGGGCTAAATATACAGCTAATTAAAATTAATGAGATTTACTTAGAAAAGAATATGCTCCTTCTCTAAGCTGCTTATCCCCGCATGAGAATCTACTACACACACTGACACACACGCACACACCTTTGTGCTTGACATTCTCACACACACACACACACACACACACATGCACCATGTTGTGATTCAGTCTCCTTCACTTCGCTTTCACACACCCTGTTAGGCAGACCGTTAAGACTGTGTGGTACACAAACACACACACACACACACACACACGCACAAACACAATCAGTTTATCTGTCGGCTTTCCTCTCAAGCAGACTTAAGAATGCTTCTCATTCAATGAGCACGCAAGTTCTTGACACACACACACACACACAGGCGGGGTTTGTCAGACATGCGAGCACATAAAAACGGATGCGATTTGAGGAAAACCATATGCGTGCATATTTATGCACCCAGTCATACACACAGATGTATTCGAATGGGGCTTTGAAGGCCTCTCTTTGCTTAAACAAAAATACCCCCGTGAGCCAAGCTGTTGACTGCCACAAAATTGTGTGTGTGTGTGTCTGCCTAGCGATCTGTACGTGTATGCATGACTGTTTTTGCAGCCCCCCCCCCCCCCCCCCCACCTCTGTAAACACAGTGTAGACATTGGATATGCAACATTTTCCATACTGCTCACAGACATGACTTTTCCTCCATAAGGGTGGTGTCCAACCAGCAACGCTCCATTTGCCAGCGAGCAAAGTGCTGAGTTATTAAACAGCTCTTCAAGCCCCTCTCTGTTGAAGGACCAGAGGAGGGGGACGGGAATTAATCACACACTTTATTAACAGTCTTAGGTTTCGGTGGAACACCGCCGTCTCCGCCGCACCACTTGGCACCCGACCAGCTCACGTCTCATCCGACCTGCGCGCTCCCTAACTAGCACGCATGCACCCCCCCCCCCCCTGTCTTCTTCTATCTCCGTGTCTCCCACTTTCTGTCGCTGCTTCATTTCTCAGCCTGGTGAGTACTTGAATGTCATTATGACTTTTGTTATCGAAAGCAAACAGCGGGGACGGATTGAGGAGCGCGTGCCAGACCTCCCGCTCCTCCACGCTGAGAGTGCTGCAGCATGTCGAGTGCTATTTTGTTTGTTTCTGCTACTTTTCAGCAAACGGACGGGCGTTTTTTCTTTTTCTTTTCACATGAGGACAGATTTATTGACACGGCTCCTGCTGCGAGGCTCGACCGGCCCACGTGGTCTCGTTTCTGAATGGAACACCCCCCCTCCTTCCTCTCTTTCTTCAGAGGTTCAGCACGATCTCTTTCCTTTGGCCCGCCTGTCAATGAAGACGGCTTCATATCTACCGGCGAATGCGTCCCATTTGCGTAATGTATCGACAGACGGCACCAGCGAACGATATAATTGAGTTAATGAGCTACATGCCCTTATCTGCTGTTCATTCACACGGGCAGCCCGAGGTGTGACGACGATCAGCCTCTTACACAGGCTACTGTATGTTTGATGAGTCCCTTCAAGGGAGAATTTGATAATGCAGGCGAACTTCCTCAAGGCGAACTGTTTTGATGTCTGAAGCAAAGAAGAAGTTTATCCTCTGCGTTTCTGTTTTTTTTCCCCCTCTCTCTTTCTCTCCCCCCTTCTTGTTCTCTTATTCTACAATGAATATTTAAATGTTATTGTGATTTATTTATCGCGGCTCAGTGTTCGGCTTCACTGAGCTATTTTCAGGTTGACATCTTCACAGGCGGGGAAGGAGGGGAGGCATATAGACGTGTACATGGGAGCTGTCACGCTTGACTCTGTGACAGCGCTCGGCGGCGTGCCGGCACTAGCATCCTCTTTTTATTGTTGTTTGAAGGGTTCTGTGACATTTTCTGGTTTCCCCCCCCTCGGGGGCTGTGAGAGGCAGAGTTGGCCCGGTTTCATCAAGCTCCTAATTCACCAAGGTTCTACTTGAAAGGACGAAGAGAAAAGGCCGGGTCATTTACGTCATCGGGTCAGTCGCCGGTGGCGAGATGGCTACATGCTGACATTTTACCTCGATGGGGCAAACATGAAAAACCATGACAACCTGCTGTGAACTACCACGTTATTGAATGCTAAAGGGGATCCTGTTTTTAAGAGTTCAATAGAAAAGTTGTGCACATGGACACAAGCTATTGCATAATCTAAGCCAGTGCTTGACTCTTTTTTATTTATCTGAACATTTGAATTCAGTATGAAGGGGGGAAAAAAAAAAACTGTAAATTTGCAAAGTGTCTGATTTCATGGTTTGGAGGCAGGTCAAGTACTCGGGTGAAATGTTTTCAGACGAAGTCTCAAGTCCCTGAGGACAAGTCAAAGTCAAGTTGCAAGTCCTCAGCAGCATTTTCATTTCAAATTATGTTAATAGTATCGACATAGCAGACGCCAAGTCATTTATGCAGCTTAATAAGTAGATATTCAAGCTGTGTGGCTATGCACAGCCTACCTGACACGGGAAGTCAATTCATCACTTAGTCCAACAACAGGTAATTAAGCGTGTTGAGTCTTTCTCATTCTTCAAAAATGGTTAACATTCTCTACTTTCGGCTTCTTGTAAGGATGTGTAGCTCTTCTTTGTCTGTCATGATAGCAAACTTTAGGGTTTTGGACTGATGGTCGAAAAAGACCAAGCAATTTGAAGATGTCACGGTGGTCAAAAATATTTTATAGACCAAGCAATTGACGATAATAATAATACATATCTGCAGACCTCATTAATTCTTCACAGTCGTGGCCTTTACTCCATCAAAACTTGAGACTTGTTGAGACTTTTCGCTAACATGCATGTGCCAAGTCAAGTCTCAGTACATAAGAAGTGGATGCAGTAACCGTGGCGACACCCGTTGTTTTGTGGACTGCCGTTTTGGCCCCTTACCATCTTGGCAGAAGTGACACGAGAGGGTGGAGCGAACACTGAATAAGACATTTTTACAATGAACTGTTGTGTAAACACACTGTTAAAGGGTTAACATTGTAAGACACAACCCATACCTGGAGTCGCCTCCTGGTGGTCATTATAAAGGATGCAGGTTTAATGCTCTTCATCATTGGCTTCACTTTTTAGACCCGGAAGGTCCCCAGACCCGATGTCTCACGGTAACAGAAATGTCACAGGTTCGAGCCCCATTGTAGCCGTCCTGTAAACTGGACTCTTTGCTCCGTCATTGTGCTTAGCGGTGTTTTCGAGCATCAGCTAAAACGTGCAGTAATTCCATGTTCAAAAATGCAATCATTTTCACTGGCGGTTTGAGATTAGCTCCAGCCAGCGTGTCACAAATTGACTGGCACACATTCCCCAAACAAAGGAAGTGTGTCACCGCCGATGTAGACGCAGCTACCAGCGGTTCCAGTGGACACGCTGCCATTGTGAAGGAGCGGCGACAGGAGGAGGCCACGTTGCTCTCCTGCTTGATTGTCACTCCGACTCTTGCTTTCAAATCTTTCAAATTTCCTGTCAGAGACGAATCACTTAATTCCCTCCAATCGACTGATGTCACGCCGAACAAAATGAAAAGTGAAAGCTTCGCCTGAATCACACTTGACATTTTCAATTTCAATCAAGAAATACCTACAAAGGAACATTAATCAGTGTGATATGATCAAACAATTATACGAGCCGTTTATTGTATGTAAGACCATTTATTGATACTCTTACACACAGAGGGATGCCAATAGAAGAACTACCATATTAACTACTCATAAATACCATTTAATATCCTCATTAGCTTCTTTCTTATTATAGAAACACACGCTGAGACTACTAATATGCGATCTACCGTGTCTCACATACTCCATTTAAAAATCAGCTCGCTGTAGGGAGGAGAGAGGAAAAAAAAACATCACGAGCGCTTTTCTTTCTCTTTTGAAAACGCACTGAAATAGGATCTTTAAAGCTCTACTCCGATACTACTGAGATAAATATTAATAATTCAGAGCGCAGGTGTGATAGACAGTATGCTAACATAACTATTTATACGGCAGTTTCAAAGTAAAGTCACGAACGTCTCTGCGATCAGTAAAAGTAAATCCATTAACAACGAGAAACAGCGCGGTGACGCAACACCTGTCAGATGATTTCTCCCAAAGCGTTCGCCATGACTGCGTACATCTTTGAGCAGCGGTGGCCCGAGGGGGAATCCTCTAACCATGACAGTGTTTGCACACAGATCCACAGATCTTAAGCAGAATTTGAGCCGATGGCCATCATTGGGCAAACGGTCATCTTTGCTTTAATGACAGTAATTGGACGCTGAGATGTTTCACCCGTCGTCTAAGAGCCACCAGTTCAGTTCCAACCACCTCCACGGTCAAATGGCAATTTCCTCTGATGAAAGGCATCGTGATCCGAGTGATTCAAGGTTGTCACAGACAGAAAGCAGTCGCTCACGATTGACATCTAATCATATTTTATTTATCACAAACGCCTACACGTAGCACTTGATGGAGAACTTTCTTTGCAAGTTATGATGGAAGAATAATGTCCAAGGTAACCGGGCTGCCTTTTTAAACAATTTTTTAGATGTTCCAGCTGTCACCTGTAAAAGCCTTCAGTTCAGAGTTTGAAACATCCATGAGGCCAAAAAGTTAGTTGTTGTATGGAAGAGAAATGCCCCAGACAGTGATTTCTCTAAATCGATGTCTGTACTGGTTTCTTTCCCCCCTAACACTTGATGTCATGGAGTTTTGTATCCGAGCCTCTTGTGTGACACTTGAACTTAGATCTGGTTTTCATGACGGCATGAGACCAGGATGCAACTTTTTGTTATGAAGTGCCATTTTCTTTCAACATCAAATTTGTAATCTCCAATGCATCTGCAATTTTATTCCATCCGTCTCGGCAACGTGGTCGACAGTGAAGAAAAACAATTTTTTCTCCCGTGATCAAGAGATTGTCGTCCTTATTAAACATCCACATCTGAGTTCAAATCATTAACTCGACCAACCATCCACCAGTCTTCATTCATCAGCAATAAACTGAAGGAATTCTGCCACTGGTTGTGGAAGAGGTTATTTGGCATGCGGATGAGAGGGCGCTTCAATATTTACAAAAAAAACCTCTTGCATACTTATTGCTCGTGTGCCGCTGGTCGCCGACAGGTTGCCGATCCCCTGGTCTCAACGCTAAAGTCAGCATGCCAACTCGCAGATACGATGCTTATCAGGCTGATTTTTATTCACCAACATTATTAAAATGTTTCCTTTGGGGAACATCCTGTTGGTGACAAATGACATGTAGATGAATCCAATGGGTATTTCAGTCTAGACCAACATGGTGGAATGACAAAATGGCAAAAAAAAAATCAGGTAAATGATCATCCAAGTACCAGTGAATCTGAACATTAAAAAATAAAAGTGGAATCATCAGAGCAACATGCGTATCCTCCTTCTCAGCTTCCTCCCTCAGCTTTGTTGTTGTCAGTGTCAATCACAGGAGCCCCTTGCGTCCAAGCCAATAGACAGTGGACAAATTACCATTTGGAGCGGAACCCGGCTATAAATGCGATTGGGTTGGATTTGAGTCGGCTCTCCCGGCTTCGGATTTGAATAGAATAGAGTCTGTCCTCCTCTTCTCTTTTCCTTTTTTTTGCCACCGTTGCTTCAGAAAGCAAGATTAGATAGAGGGAGGGAGGGGGAGAGACACAAAGAGACGGAGAGAAGCAGAGTCGGAGGAGAAAAAAGAAATACGGAGCAAGAAGGAGCATCCATGGGTCTTTAAAATTGCAAAAGCCTGAAAATAAATCTAAATTTAAGGCCATGAAAAGTGTGAAAATGTGTGAAACGTCTGTATTAGAGGTCTTATTTCTCCAGCACTCTGTAAGGTTCTTTGTCCTGCGTTTCTCCTCTCAGATGATTTCAGGGTGCAGGCCAGGGTTCGAAGTACAATAGGCTGCGTAATGTTTTATTCATCATTCCTGCTTTCGTAAACGAAATTGGACTTCATGTTCCTTAAGAAATTATTTAATGTTATCCTCTTTGTTACACCAGCCATTTATTATTTCACATTTTATTATTAGCTGAATCAGAAATAAGTTGCGTTTGGCAGTTTTATAGCTTTCTCCCTTCACAGCATCGTAAGATCTCTCGCCACATTCTGACTACAAAGTAATTACCGCAAACAAATGACACCATTACCAGGGAGATAGTCGGTCTCTACGGACCCGCTGCTGCTGTCTTATCAAGTCACATTTTCTGCTAGATTACTAACAACACACAGAGATGCTGTTACACATGCATGCATTAGTGATCCTGATCTTTAGCTGGATTGGATGTATCCTCCCGGATCCATTGTTCAATTTGTCCCATGGATGTTGTTTATTCTGTACCCATGACATCTATTGGCCGTCTGTCTGTCCGCCCTGGGAGAGGGATTCCTTCTTGTTGCTCTTCGGAGGTTTCTTTAATTATTTCCCCGTTCATTTTTTAAAATGATTAGTTTTGTATTATTAAATTTGTGATTTGTGATACTGGGCTAGTTAAATTAAATTGACTTGACCACCGATGACATAATTGGTTTAGACTCTAGTCTGAAGTATTGACTCTTTCATATTGATTTATTTACCTTCTCTCTCCAGATACTAACACACACACACACACACACACACACACACACACACACACACACACACACACACACACACACACACACACACACACACACACACTATATATATATATTTCTACAACTCTGTATATTGTTTATTCCACATGGTCTTGACCTACTTTTTTATTTGTTGCCAGTCATGACAGCATGTGGCTGATGTTGTTTTCCCCCTTGCGAGTCTGTGTTTATCGTCACGTCAAACTGTGGTCCTTGAGACACCCACTGTAACAGGAACCGCCACAGAAGTGCTTCTGAGTGCCTCGCCAGGTGTTTATGTTGCTCTCTTGTCTGTGGACCGGGGTCTTGCCAACGTGCGAGCATCGCAGCCGTGCGAGATGCGGTCAGGAAACATTCCACGTGTGTTGAGATCAGGATGAAGATGGGTGTGGAAGTAGGGGGGCGGTGGGGCGGAGGTCTAAGGCCCACTCACTTGGCACCCCTGGTCCGATTTTCTGTTGCAACTGCCGTGACCCCATTGCATGCTGTTCTCTTTCATGTCTTTTTTATGTATTTTCTTATTCCTACTTTTCATTCATTCTGATTGCACTTCACTTCAGTGGATGACCCGCATGCTCTCCGAGTTTATTCCTGTTTTTTAACAACTGTATTCCTGTCGCTCCGTTTTGTTATTGTTTGTGATTTTATTCCAAGCCGGTCCAAATTGCAACAGTGAGATTTACATTTTTTTGGTGAGCTTTGTATCTTTTAAATTTACATTTAGATTTATTCAACTGGCAGATGCTTTTGTCCAAAGCAAAGCGTGCAAATGAGGTACAATCAGAGCTGCGGTACGTCTAGGAGAAGCCCTTCAACGGTGACGCTCGGTTCCATGTTCCACCTGACGCCGGGGCCACAAGGCCGCGCGTGCATGAACGAAGACGCAAAGTGTGGCAATTCAGAAGGAACCAACTTGTTGTTGTGATATTGTAGTACTTTACTTCCTTTGTCTGCATTTTATTCCCCACACAGGTGATTGACAAATGAAAAATAACCGATGGATTAATAACAAATGTAAGCGAAGGTTAGTCGCAGGTCAGTGTCGCATTTCGACTGCAGACCGCAACATTTCATGTGACCCCCGAGTGGCAGCTGGAGAGACATGTGCTCGTTAGCGAGACTCATTAGCCTGAAGTCACGTGATGCCCCCCCGATCGCCGCTAATGTAGGCGCTGGGATACAATCTTTGCACTCCTCTGACCTGCATTTCTGCCCGGTCAGCTCGTTTGCACCGGACATCTTGCTGCCGTTTGTTTCTTGCACTTGAGCTTTGATTAATGTGCAGTTTGCCGAGAACATTTCCTGCTGCTGACATCGTGTTGGTTAATTAGGACAAATGTGGAAGGTCTCAGTGGTGGGGTGTTCGACTTTGCTGAATCGTATGAGGGACCTCTTACTTAAACTGATAAGACGTGCACTTTTAACACTAAAATATTGCCTATAACTCTTGAATTATTCTTTGTGAAACCTGCGGAGCGCCTGCGGAGGCAGAGACGGGAGAGTGCCGTTGCAACTGAGGTCTGGGTTATTTCAGGATGGTTGTCTTGCAGTCTAATGTGGTTTGGCACTTGTGTGTCTCATCAGGAGAAGATCTATGGCTGAATTTGCCTTCAGTGGCTGGCTGCTTTCTGAATGGACGCGCTCCGGTTTCTCTGCTTGCATATTGCCATTTTCAAGACTTTTCTCTCCTATTTTTCTTCCTCATTTCCCTCCCCGCGTCGCCCTTTGTCTTATCTTCTCTGCGTCTGATTGTGTCCTCCTTTTGCCTCTCTTAATTTCCCCCCTTTCTCTTTGTGTTTGTCTTTCTTCATCTTTGTTTTCTCCCAATTTCTTTTATTTTTGGCCTCTGTGTTTCGTCTACTCTGCTCCCTCCTTTCCTTTCTAGCTTCATTTTTTCTTTCCCTCCTCTCTTTGTTTCTTCTTTTCTGCTCTCCCTTCATATTCTCTCTTGCTTTCTTCCCCACTCCCTCCTCATTTGTCTCCCTCCTTTCAACTCGTCCTTTTTCTCTTGTTATTTTCCTCTGTTACCTTATTTATTTCTAGTTTTCTTCCTCTCTGCCCTCTTCTCTTCTTATAAATCTTTCTTCCCTCTATTTTCTATATTTATATCTTCTCCCCTCTCGTCACTTTTAAGTCCCTTCCCCTGTTTCCCTCTCATCCACTTCTTTCTTCTTCCAAGATCTCTGCTTTCCTGTCCTCCCCTTTTGCTTTCTCTTCGTCTTCTTGCCTTTATCCACATCTCTCTCCCTTTCTGCCTCCCTCTCTGCTCTCCCTCTGTTTTTGTGCTTGCTGTTTTAGCATACTCTGCAGGGAGCACTCCTGCGATGCC